>NC_136261.1:67257702-67404090 GCF_964187855.1 Myxine glutinosa | reverse complement strand
TAGAGACTTCTTTCAGCATCTTGCGGTCTGCTCTCGGGCTGAACTTGCTGGGGTGGCCTGGCCTGAACAAGTTGGCAGTTGTTTGGAATCTTCTCCACTTGTAGATGACCTTCCGGACAGTCGGATGATTGATTTCAAATTGTTTAGAGATCTTTTTAAATCCCTTCCCAGACTCGTAGGCATCTATAACCTTCTTTCTGAAGGCATCGGAGCTCTTTTGATATAGGCATGGTGATGCCGCACACTTCAACAACAAAGAGCAAACCAAACTAAATGTCTGAGGTTTAAATAAGACAGGTTCCTCCAAGATGCTCTCTAACGATGTTCTAATCATTTGCACCTGAGCTGGTGCACCTGATTTTAATTTTAGGTATTTGAAGTAGTGATAAATGTAGGGGTCTACTTACTTTTTCCACATGTGAAATTTGCATTCATGTTTATTTTAATTATACAATGGACTACAAAATGTAAATGTTTCATGATATTTGTTATATTATATCACCTTTATCTATCAATATTTTTGAAATGAAGATCAAATAGCTGTATGTTGAAATATGTTGAAAAAGTCAAAACTTTACATGGGGTGTGCTTACTTTTTCACGTGACTGTATATATATATATATATATATATGTATGGATAAAACAGGTTTCAAGTTCAGCTTCATCGTCCTGTCTCTGTCAGGCCATGGCCCAACATCCCTACTCCCCTCTCTCTGAATTGTCCACTGTTATTTCTCTGACTAGAAGGAGCGGTCATGACTCGTGAATAAAAGCTTAAAAATAAATGTCATTTGCGAGGGGGAGGGGGAAGGGAGGGGGGAAGGGGTGGGGGAGAGGGGAGGGGAAGGGAGGGGGGAAGGGGGAGGGGGAAGGGGGAGGGGAGGGGGAGGGGGAAAGGGAGGGGGAGGGGAAAGGAGGGGGAGGGGGAAAAGGGAGGGAAGGGGAAAATGGAGGGGGAGGGGAGGGGGAGTGGAGAAGGGGAGGGGTAGGGTGGAGGGGGAAGAGAAGGGGGGATGGAGGGGGGAGGGGGAAGGGGGAGGGAAGGGGATGGCCAGTCAACAATGACGTTGCAGTTCTCATGGTCGGAGAGCAGCACAACAATCGGACATAGTCCTGCATATTCGCAACAGCACGAAGCGGCTTTTGGAGACTCACCGATCCTGTGACGTCCTCCAGTACCGGCGTTGCCGGGCGGGGGAAGGGAGACCCGTACATTCCCAACCCGTACATTCGCCCTCTCGACTCAAGCTCACTCGGACAAAAGCCTCGCACAAATTACACCGTGAAGGCCCAATGGTCATGTCTATTCCACAAATCACGGGCGCACTGAATTGAAAATATATAGAACGCTCATACTCCATGAAAAGTGAAGCCGCCGTGTCGCCATCTTGGTCAGCACGACTCGACCAACTCGCTTCGCGGATCTCGTTTTGTGCGGCAATAAACTGCTCTAATCGGTTACGGAAGGGTTGTGGAAAGACGTTTCACAGCTGTTTCAAAGACATTTAATTCATATCGCACAAAATCGATACAAAACACGATCGCATAAAAGGTGAAAAAACGTGTGACGTGTGACGGGATGGAACATCACGTGATCGCTCTGAGCGAATCAGTCTGTCGGCGGGAATGGAACATCACGTGATCGCTCTGAGCGAATCAGCGAGCTGCTCTGGAACCGGCTGAGATTAGCGGGTACTTCGCTGAAATGCGCTGAGGTAAATATGAATAAAAAATATGGATCGTCAAATATTTTGAGTTCGGCCATGTTCGTCCCAGGCTCAATAGCCATGTCTATGTCAAATATCAAGCACATAAGCCTCTACGTTTAGGAGTCTATCGGTAACATTACACACACACACACACACACACACACACACACACACACACACACACACAAACTGTGTTTTATATATATAGATATAGAGTCTATATATATATACACAAAGAATTAAGTTAAGCACCCCTCCCCCCCCCGTTTTTTTACAACCTCGCACATTACAAGTTTGTTGTCGTCAAAACAGTGTAATATACCCATGATATTGCTATATTTTCTGGAGAAGTGATATTATGGTCACATAAAAACATAACAATCATGCCGTTTTCAATATTTTATTCTGAATAATTTAAGGTGAAATTTTTTGGAATTTTAGGCATATTTTCACCTCAATTTAAGTATGGAGCTATAGGTCCATCACGGACAGTGTGGATGACGTTTATGTTTTCTAACGTACAGTCATTGTTCTGAGAAGACCTCTAGCGATCTTTGCGTCAATAACGTGTGTAGGACCCACGTGATCGGATCACTGACTCAACCCTACGTCTCATAGACCCTGTAAGCCGTCGTATGCGTTGCTGTGGCAGGTTGAACCCCCTCGAGCACGTTTGGGACATGTTGGGACGACAAATTGCGAAGATGGTCCCTCCAATAGTCAATCTGGATGAATTGGAACGTGCATTACATCGGGAATGGAACAACCTGCCACAGCAACGCATACGACGGCTTACAGGGTCTATGAGACGTAGGGTTGAGTCAGTGATCCGATCACGTGGGTCCTACACACGTTATTGACGCAAAGATCGCTAGAGGTCTTCTCAGAACAATGACTGTACGTTAGAAAACATAAACGTCATCCACACTGTCCGTGATGGACCTATAGCTCCATACTTAAATTGAGGTGAAAATATGCCTAAAATTCCCAAAAAATTTCACCTTAAATTATTCAGAATAAAATATTGAAAACGGCATGATTGTTATGTTTTTATGTGACCATAATATCACTTCTCCAGAAAATATAGCAATATCATGGGTATATTACACTGTTTTGACGACAACAAACTTGTAATGTGCGAGGTTGTAAAAAAACGGGGGGGGGTGCTTAACTTAATTCTTTGTGTATATTATAGACTATACAGACTATATATGTGTATATATATTGTTGCTGACGCGGTTTTGGATGTTATTTTACCGAGCGGTTGGTATTACCGCGTCCGAACAGTTACTCCCTGATTAGAACCCGATTTCACCCGACGTTGACCAGATCGCACCACAGATATTCAATCGGGAAACCTCTACAACGACCGAAAGAGAATGAAAAAGAAAAAGAAGACAGAGTACGGAGGAAGAACAGATTTATTATACACACACAAGCAATGGATGGAAGAAGCAGTCACACAGCGAATTGTTAACTTACACTATTCATGTTACTTAACCCCAAGACAACGAGTAGGACAGACGACGTTCACACTTACACAGGGGATATTGCAGGCAGGTAGGGCTTGAGGTGGATTGCTGGAGAGGGAGGAGGGTCGGAGGCAGCAGCTCTGAACTCCTCGCGGTTTTTGGCGGGAAAATCCTCCGTCGCGTATCCGCTGCTGTAGACGTCACGCGCTGGCTCGGCACACCTGCTCCTCTTCGTCTGGTGGAGCCGTCTCCCTCCTTTCAGCGCGTCTCTCCAAAGCTGGTTTCCTTTCCGAGTACCTCTCCTCTTTGGCTTGGAGCGTTTCGCATCTCACCGCTCCTCTTGGTGCCGCCTCTTCGCTCCTCTCCCAGGTCATCTGATCTCTCATCTGGTAAAGCAGTCCCTTACAGTCGCTTTTATCACCTCGGGCGGAATCAAGCCGCCGGCTCCGAGGGCACGCCTACCGGGTCGCTCACCGCGGTGCTGATTGGCTGTTAGGGCTGGCTCACTCCTCCCCTCTATGACGAGGTGGAGACACGCCTTTCTTCTCCGAGGTTAGCACATGGGCAATGGCGGGTTGCGGGATTGAACACAACTCGCACCCTTTTTAAAAGAACTTTGGAGAGCGGAGATGTTTGGGGAAATTGCAAGGGCCTATGCTTATTTTGTTTGATACAATGCAAAGTCAATCTAGTGGGAAACACATATTTAGCCTACATAGAATAAGGAAATACACTATTTAAAAAGATATATCGTGACCTGCGTGTAAGTTTCATGGAATTAACTAGGAGGACGGCTGCGACCATTATTTACATTACCAGGGTGTTACCATACTTTTGTAACGTTCACATTGTAACGTTTTTGCATTCGTTACACTTCCTCCAAAATTGTTACACTTCTCAAAAAAACCGTTACACTTCTCAGAACCGTTACACTGCACCCTCCTTTCTTCAGGCCCGTGCTCGGGCCTACTAAACTTTAACTTAGTGTGACACGTAGGTGTAATTCCCTCTACAATTAACCTGACCCTGAGTGTGACAATCTTAAAACACCAATAAGTATGTCCCCCTATTGCATTGCACCCTGTCTAACAGACTCAAGCCCACAGCTAACCGAATTACGGAATTATTCTCAAACTATACATTTACGGTGGGGAGCATTATTTACAATGACGTGATTTCTTATTTACAACGCAACCCAGGACCTGTGTTTTTTTTTTTTTGGTGTCTTTTTAGGGAACAAGAACAAAGAAATTCCTGTTGGGAGGGAGGAGACAGCACGCATTGCATCGATGCACCAGTACCAATACCACCAAAGCACCCAAAAGCACCCAAAAGCACCACAAAGCACCAAAAACACCAAAAGCACCACTCGGTGCGCAGTCACCATGGTTCTTAATAAACACAACAAAACAACTGGTGGTGGTCTTCACTTTCTCTGCTGGGCCGATGTTCTTCCCGACGTCTTCCGGCTTCATGCGGCCTATTTGGACATAATAAAAAGCACAACTTGTGTTCGTTTTATTTAGTGCCTCAGGGGCCAACTAAGGGTGGTCCACCTGTTTGGCATAGGTGCCACCTTACCGAGGTCCGCAAGCAAGATTCCCTGGCCACTATGGCCGGTCTCCAACAGAGGTGCCCTGCCCCAGAACCTGGGGTCCATCAAGTGGTACTTGGCCGCAGAACAGCGGTCCATAAAGTGGTACATCAACGCAATGCATGCTGGTTCTGGGAATCTCGGGCGCACAATGGCCACCTCACGCACGCTCCCCTCGGCACCCAATGGCGCACAGGTCATGTGGGAGACAAAAGAAAGAATTGAGCGAGGGGTAAGGTCACAAGGGTACACATCACTAAGGCAATGCAAGGCGAAATGCGTACGGAGGGCGAAGTGAGAAAGCTCGTCCCTACCGTACGTCACCCCCCTGTCACCTACCCTACCCTTGCCCTTACCCCATATGTACAAAATCTACCCATTTACAAATTCGTCACTACTGTCACGTCTTCCCCATAATTCTCCTATACCAAATTCGTCTCCACAATCCCTCGACTTCAAAATTTGCCATCATCAATTCATCATCAATCCTCATAAGGAGGAAGAGATGGAATTACGCACAATGTCACACCCACGTCATGATGCGTCTCACAATCCAAAACATTTGCATCAAAAATAATTAAACCATGGCATGGTTTGGAGTACCTGTCACCTCAGGTGAGTGGATGCAGATGGTGCGAGGAGATCCTTCATCCTAACTACTTTCTAAATGACATTAACACACTTTACACTACCCGGGGTCTTTCCCTGCCAATCCATTGGCCAACTTACACTATGGGTTCTAAAAACCAATTCCCATTGACCAAACTGTGGTGCTTCTCAATTTGAGGTCTCACTCCCCCGATTCATCTCCCGGTACCCTCGCACAATTTCTGGGCTGCGACGTGTAGCTCTCCCAACAGGTCTACCCACCTGCACACCTCCACCACTGTAGTTGCCACCCGAGCTTACCTAGCTCCTCACCCTAACCTATCTAACTGGGGCAGGCCCCTCCTGGCTCTGTCACCCCACTCGGTGCCCTCTGGCACTGGGCTACCCGGGTCCGTCCTCCGGATCCTCGGGCCCCATCCACAACAACTACTACCGGCTCCCAGAGCCCACCTGCGGCCTCACCTGGCCGACATCCTCACAGTGGTGGAGTGCCCAAACCAACTACACACACTAACAGGCTACACGCCCAGCCATTTCCACCACACTGCTGCACCCATTCAAAGACCATTCTTTCACCCGCACCACAGATGCCAATATCCAACCACAATTTACCTATACCCTCTACCTAACACTTACACTACCCGCCCCGGGTATCCGTGATGGGGGTCCACTCTTCCCACATTCACACCTTCGCACCATCCACTCCACTCCACAATTTCCACCATACTCACTCCACGACCATCCATTCCAATACTCCATACCATTTATTCCACATAGCCACATACACCTGTTGTTGCACACCTGTGCCCTCACACCTGGTGCCACCTGCACCCTCCTTTCTTCCTGGACCATTTGGTCATCACAATACACATTCACCACTACTCCCTCATACACTGCTCCACACACCTGTTCAGTTGCACACCTGTGCAATCACACCTGTTCAATCCTCACACACACGGCATCATCTCAGCTAACTACTCCCCTCTGAAACTCGCGCTTCCCAGTCGTCCCTTTAAACTATTGCGCTCCCACGTCATTATCATCCACACTAATCTACCTGCGTCCCCACTACAGGTATCAGTCACTAACTAACCTTAACGTTACCTAATGTCATCTTCGCTAGTTCCCTACACACGATATATCCTAACCCACCCGGGCTAGTTTTCACTGCCATCAACCCCATAATCTATAGCGCATTTGCCCCAATTTGTGAGGGATGGTGGATTTGCCATCCCACCACATCGGGGGTCTCTCACTATAAATTTTGTTCGTCCAAATCCAACAATCAAAAATTTTCCATTTACTGCCAATTCCACTCACTTTTCTAAATTTCGTATCAAATCACTACTATCATCATCACAGTCCACTATATCCTAGCCTCGGTGCGTCGTGACATCATTAAACTCGGTTCGTAAAGCCGAGCAATGAATTCGGGTGGTTTGGTCGCCTGCAGGTTGAATCCGTCCGGCTTTCGGTTCAAGGGAGGTGGTTTGGTTGGACCGAGGTTCCACGCACCGTCTCGGCGCGGCACCTTGCGGTCCCGGGCCCGATGGCTCAATCTCCCCCGGTCGGAACCCCGTCCCCACGAGGGGGCACCGTTCCGCTTCCTCCCACTCGCCCTCGAACCGGACCGGTCGCCTCGCCCGACAAAGCCCGGACTCGACCGTGCGGGGCGGGGCCAAGCCCAAATCGGCAACGACGCTTCGAAGAGAAGCGACGCAGCATCGATCCGCGCCGGGCCTCGCACCCAACAAAGCACCCCTCGCACCGAGTGCTCGCATCGGCTATCCGTCGCCCTAACCGCTAACCCGGTTACCGTCGATGCTTTACTTGCATGCTCACACGCATACGCTACCCCTTTCACCCTCACAAAACCTGGCGTTCCAACGCCGTCCGTACATTCCACCAACGCTCTCTCTGTTACACACCACACCTCTCGCGCACACTCTTGCGCACACTTTGGTCCACACCTCTCCTCCGTTACATCCTCCGTAACACTCACCATGGGCGTGCACTCTTGCATCCACCCACTAACGCGCTCGGATGGGCTCTCCCACACTCGCGCCATGACCAACTCAGGTGTGCTTCCTCGCACACGTTCCACCACCACCTTACTCTCCGTGTCACACTCCGTACACCCCGACGTGCATTCTCGCTCGCACTCGGTTTCACACTCGCGCTCCGATGTGCCCTCTCGCACCTGCGCCATCACCAACTCACTATTCGTGTCACACTCCGTACACCCCGACGTGCATTCTCGCTCGCACTCGGTTTCACACTCGCGCTCCGATGTGCCCTCTCGCACCTGCGCCATCACCAACTCACTATTCGTGTCACACTCCGTACACCCCGACGTGCATTCTCGCTCGCACTCGGTTTCACACTCGCGCTCCGATGTGCCCTCTCGCACCTGCGCCATCACCAACTCACTATTCGTGTCACACTCCGTACACCCCGACGTGCATTCTCGCTCGCACTCGGTTTCACTCCCACACTTTATAACACACCCACTCGCCGACGCACACTTTTTCCTCCCACGCGTGCCATTTCCACTCACACGGGACCCTTCACCAACGCCCGGATGCTTCCTCGATCCCAAGCGCGCGAAAATTCTTTTGTCGCTAAACATCCTCCTGCAAAATCTACCCGCACAATATACAGCACGACTCACCTGGGGGATCCTTTTCTCCACGCGAACCTGCAAACTTCCATTCGGGTTAAGCACAGCATCGTGATGTGAGCAGGGACTTTGTACATAATCCATTTCTCCCTGCAATTCCCGGGCTACCTCCGTCATCTCTTCAATTTCAATGCCCACTTCCGCTTTTTCTTTACTCACCTCGACGACCGTTGGCTTTAATAAAATTCCCTCTACCTCATCGGTCGCCGGCTTTTCCAAACCCCGTGTCGCGATTTCTACCCCCGTCATTGTACCCGCGCTTTCCTCCGCTTCGCTCAACCAGCGCTTTTCGACCCGCTTTACCTCGTCGTGCACCCGTGGGACCCTTTCGCCAAACTTGCGGTCTCTGTCCCTCTGCTCCCTTTCCTCCCTATCGGCCCTCATTCCGTTTATTGTTGCTTCAATTCGCTCACTCCGAGCATCTATACTGTTTTTCAAACCTCCAATTTGTCCCATAAGGGCCCTCATTTGCAGGAAAAAAAGGTTTGAATCCACCAACGGCACTGCTACGGTCGCGGGCGCGGCAAAATTTGGTGCCGCTACACCCACGTGCGCGAGGACGCCACTTTGCGCGTCTGATACTTCCGCAACCACATTGCTATTTTTCTCCTCCTCCCTTTCCTCCACATACATTTCCCCGAGGTCCTGGGTCGATTCCACCCTGTCTTCTCCCACCGACATCCGATCGCCTTGATTGTCCATGGCGCGATCTCAAAATTCGGGTTTTGCTTTAAAACAAAACAAATTTCGGCAGCTTGTAATTTTGAGCGCGTTAAGCGCGCTTCGGGTCCGATCTCACTCAACACCAATTGTTACTGATATAACACAATTGGTGTCCCAAAATTTGGGCCTAACAAATTTAGTCCCAGGTCCGAATCCAACTCCTGACAACCAATTGTTGCTGACGCGGTTTTGGATGTTATTTTACCGAGCGGTTGGTATTACCGCGTCCGAACAGTTACTCCCTGATTAGAACCCGATTTCACCCGACGTTGACCAGATCGCACCACAGATATTCAATCGGGGAACCTCTACAACGACCGAAAGAGAATGAAAAAGAAAAAGAAGACAGAGTACGGAGGAAGAACAGATTTATTATACACACACAAGCAATGGATGGAAGAAGCAGTCACACAGCGAATTGTTAACTTACACTATTCATGTTACTTAACCCCAAGACAACGAGTAGGACAGACGACGTTCACACTTACACAGGGGATATTGCAGGCAGGTAGGGCTTGAGGTGGATTGCTGGAGAGGGAGGAGGGTCGGAGGCAGCAGCTCTGAATTCCTCGCGGTTTTTGGCGGGAAAATCCTCCGTCGCGTATCCGCTGCTGTAGACGTCACGCGCTGGCTTGGCACACCTGCTCCTCTTCGTCTGGTGGAGCCGTCTCCCTCCTTTCAGCGCGTCTCTCCAAAGCTGGTTTCCTTTCCGAGTACCTCTCCTCTTTGGCTTGGAGCGTTTCGCATCTCACCGCTCCTCTTGGTGCCGCCTCTTCGCTCCTCTCCCAGGTCATCTGATCTCTCATCTGGTAAAGCAGTCCCTTACAGTCGCTTTTATCACCTCGGGCGGAATCAAGCCGCCGGCTCTGAGGGCACGCCTACCGGGTCGCTCACTGCGGTGCTGATTGGCTGTTAGGGCTGGCTCACTCCTCCCCTCTATGATGAGGTGGAGACACGCCTTTCTTCTCCGAGGTTAGCACATGGGCAATGGCGGGTTGCGGGATTGAACACAACTCGCACCCTTTTTAAAAGAACTTTGGAGAGCGGAGATGTTTGGGGAAATTGCAAGGGCCTATGCTTATTTTGTTTGATACAATGCAAAGTCAATCTAGTGGGAAACACATATTTAGCCTACATAGAATAAGGAAATACACTATTTAAAAAGATATATCGTGACCTGCGTGTAAGTTTCATGGAATTAACTAGGAGGACGGCTGCGACCATTATTTACATTACCAGGGTGTTACCATACTTTTGTAACGTTCACATTGTAACGTTTTTACATTCGTTACACTTCCTCCAAAATTGTTACACTTCTCAAAAAAACCGTTACACTTCTCAGAACCGTTACAATATGTATAGACTATACATATATATACACACGAGCTTGGCTCGGCTCACTACACTCGTGTTACCATGTGTCGTTACTGAGGAAGGCCTTGTTTTAGCTGAGGATAATGACTGTACCTGAGTTGCTGTGTTCTCATGATTGACACCAATCATAATATTGTCGCGGTTTTAGAACCCACACTTTTGTAAATAATAATCACTTGTAAATATGACAGTAAGGGTTAAAGGTAACACCCTTAGTTAGTCCACAAGCAACACGTAGGCCACCATAGGAACTCAGTTATTTCCTTATTATGTGTTTTAGATAAGGCCGTGTTTCCAATCATTGAATCTGCGTTGCATCAATCAAATAATGAGTAGGCCCTTTTGTTCATTTTCCGACCTCTCTCCGAATTCTGTTACACGCCTTGGTTAGCATTCGCTCAGGTGCCGCCATTGACCATGCGGTCGGCTCGAGGAAGAAGGGGGCGGAACCCCAAGAAGAAGGTGTGGCCACGTCAACTCACCATCAGGGCATGGCCGGTAAGCCCCCACCAACCAACCAGGGCTGAGGTGAGCTCGGTGGCGGGCGTGGTTTCGGAGGAGCGCGTAATAATCTTGGCTCGCGTTATAAAAGCGCGCGCGCAAAGCCCTTTCACGGACTGCTTTCGGAGGACTCGCGCGAAAAGGACTTGTTGGAGGCGCGCCTATTGTGAGGGACTGCTTTTGATACGGAGCGCACATTGGAAAAGGAGGACTCCCTCGCTGGCGCTGAATGAGAGCTTGGGAGAGAGGGAGCGTTTAGCATGATCGTCCATCTGTTACATACGCTAAAGGACACGAGCCTCCCCCCCCCCCCCCCCCCCCCGCCATATGGAAGGTCCGCTCGCGGTTGAACGATACGCGCGAAGCTGCCTGCCGGGTTTTCGCCCACGGAACCGGAGCCTCACCTGGAGCCTGGACCCCATCGCCTGGACCATCTACCTGGACCTTCCACCCTACCAGCTACAGTCCCGTGTGAGTGTGTATGTTTGTCTGGGGTCGTAAGTTAAGACTGTGTAGTTAAGCCTGCCCTGTGTCCTTCTTCTTCTTCTTCTTCCTGTACATTCTTTTCTTTCCTCTTCTTTTTGGTTGTAAATAAATCACCTTGTTCTTTCTTGGTTTTTCCCTAATCCGATCGCATCCGTCCTTTCTTTCAATGGAGTACCTGTGGCACGATTTCGGAACCGCTCAGAATCGGGTTAGTCATTGTTAACGGCCTGAGTCGCGGCTCGCTTCGCTCGGCGTGTCCACTAACGCCGCGGATCGGGCGGGGCTCATTCCCTCGCTTCCCGGAAGGCGCTGGTAATTAGGTAATAGGGACAATTCGGCCTACCACTCTATTCAGCGCTGACCGGAAGTGACGTCATAGCTCCAGGACTTGGGACGGCCAGCTTAAAGGACAAGGGGATTAATCCCCCCTTGATAAGGGGAGCGCCGACCCCCGAGATCCGTAACAATATAAACAACTATTTTGCACAAATTTATTTGTAGTGTTTGTGCTGTTACATTTTTCTAAACAATTTAAGTTGAAAAAATAAAATAAAAATAACTCCTCAGCACATACATATGGGATGGGTAGGTGCAGACTGGAAGTTTGGGATGATTACACCTCACCACCACGTAATTCAAAACACCTTACCACCACGTAATTCAAAACACCTCACCACCACGTAATTCAAAACACCTCACCACCACGTAATTCAAAACACCTCACCACCACGTAATTAAAAACACCTCACCACCACGTAATTCAAAACACCTCACCACCACGTAATTCAAAACACCTCACCGCCACATAATTCAAAACACCTCACCGCCACGAAATTCAAAACACCTCACCACCACGTGATTCAAAACAACTCACCACCACGTGATTCAAAACACCTCACCACCACGTAATTAAAAACACTTCAGCACCACATAATTCAAAACACCTCACCACCACGTAATTCAAAACACCTCACCACCACATAATTCAAAACACCTCACCACCACGTAATTCAAAACATCTCACCACCACGTAATTCAAAACACCTCACCACCACGTAATTCAAAACACCTCACCACCACGTAATTCAAAACACCTCACCACCACGTAATTCAAAACACCTCACCACCACGTAATTCAAAACAACTCACCACCACGTGATTCAAAACACCTCACCACCATGTAATTAAAAACACTTCAGCACCACGTAATTCAAAACACCTCACCACCACTTAATTCAAAACACCTCACCACCATGTGATTCAAAACACCTCACCACAACATAATTAAAAACACCTCGCCACCACGTGATTCAAAACACCTCACCACCATGTAATTAAAAACACCTCACCACCACGTAATTAAAAACACCTCACCACCACGTAATTAAAAACACCTCACCACCATGTAATTCAAAACACCTCACCACCACGTAATTAAAAACACCTCACCACCACGTGATTCAAAACACCTCACCACCACGTAATTCAAAACACCTCACCACCATGTAATTCAAAACACCTCACCACCACATAATTCAAAACACCTCACCACCACGTAATTCAAAACACCTCACCACCAAGTAATTCAAAACACCTCACCACCACGTAATTCAAAACACCTCACCACCACGTAATTCAAAACACCTCACCACCACGTAATTCAAAACACCTCACCACCACGTAATTCAAAACACCTCACCACCACGTAATTCAAAACACCTCACCACCACGTAATTCAAAACACCTCACCACCACGTAATTCAAAACACCTCACCACCACGTAATTCAAAACACCTCACCACCACGTAATTCAAAACACCTCCCCACCACATGATTCAAAACAACTCACCACCACGTGATTCAAAACACCTCACCACCACGTAATTAAAAACACTTCAGCACCACATAATTCAAAACACCTCACCACCACGTAATTCAAAACACCTCACCACCACGTAATTCAAAACACCTCACCACCACGTAATACAAAACATCTCACCACCACGTAATTCAAAACACCTCACCACCACGTAATTCAAAACACCTCACCACCACGTAATTCAAAACACCTCACCACCACGTAATTCAAAACACCTCACCACCACGTAATTCAAAACACCTCACCACCACGTAATTCAAAACAACTCACCACCACGTGATTCAAAACACCTCACCACCATGTAATTAAAAACACTTCAGCACCACGTAATTCAAAACACCTCACCACCACTTAATTCAAAACACCTCACCACCATGTGATTCAAAACACCTCACCACAACATAAGTAAAAACACGTCGCCACCACGTGATTCAAAACACCTCACCACCATGTAATTAAAAACACCTCACCACCACGTAATTAAAAACACCTCACCACCACGTAATTAAAAACACCTCACCACCATGTAATTCAAAACACCTCACCACCACGTAATTAAAAACACCTCACCACCACGTGATTCAAAACACCTCACCACCACGTAATTCAAAACACCTCACCACCATGTAATTCAAAACACCTCACCACCACATAATTCAAAACACCTCACCACCACGTAATTCAAAACACCTCACCACCACGTAATTCAAAACACCTCACCACCACGTAATTCAAAACACCTCACCACCACGTAATTCAAAACACCTCACCACCACGTAATTCAAAACACCTCACCACCACGTAATTCAAAACACCTCACCACCACATGATTCAAAACAACTCACCACCACGTGATTCAAAACACCTCACCACCACGTAATTAAAAACACTTCAGCACCACATAATTCAAAACACCCCACCACCACGTAATTCAAAACACCTCACCACCACGTAATTCAAAACACCTCACCACCACGTAATTCAAAACATCTCACCACCACGTAATTCAAAACACCTCACCACCACGTAATTCAAAACACCTCACCACCACGTAAAACACCTCACCACCACGTAATTCAAAACACCTCACCACCACGTAATTCAAAACACCTCACCACCACGTAATTCAAAACAACTCACCACCACGTGATTCAAAACACCTCACCACCATGTAATTAAAAACACTTCAGCACCACGTAATTCAAAACACCTCACCACCACTTAATTCAAAACACCTCACCACCATGTGATTCAAAACACCTCACCACAACATAATTAAAAACACCTCGCCACCACGTGATTCAAAACACCTCACCACCATGTAATTAAAAACACCTCACCACCACGTAATTAAAAACACCTCACCACCACGTAATTAAAAACACCTCACCACCATGTAATTCAAAACACCTCACCACCACGTAATTAAAAACACCTCACCACCACGTGATTCAAAACACCTCACCACCACGTAATTCAAAACACCTCACCACCATGTAATTCAAAACACCTCACCACCACATAATTCAAAACACCTCACCACCACGTAATTCAAAACACCTCACCACCAAGTAATTCAAAACACCTCACCACCACGTAATTCAAAACACCTCACCACCACGTAATTCAAAACACCTCACCACCACGTAATTCAAAACACCTCACCACCACGTAATTCAAAACACCTCACCACCACGTAATTCAAAACACCTCACCACCACGTAATTCAAAACACCTCACCACCACGTAATTCAAAACACCTCACCGCCACGTAATTCAAAACACCTCACCGCCACGTAATTCAAAACACCTCACCACCACGAGATTCAAAACACCTCACCACCATGTGATTCAAAACAACTCACCACCACGTGATTCAAAACACCTCACCACCATGTGATTAAAAACACTTCAGCTCCACGTAATTCAAAACACCTCTCCACCACGTAATTCAGAACACCTCACCACCACGTAATTCAAAACACCTCACCACCACGTAATTCAAAACACCTCACCACCACGTAATTCAAAACACCTCACCACCACGTAATTCAAAACACCTCACCACCACGTAATTCAAAACACCTCACCACCACGTAATTCAAAACACCTCACCGCCATGTAATTCAAAACACCTCACCACCACATAATTCAAAACAACTCACCACCACGTGATTCAAAACACCTCACCACCATGTAATTAAAAACACTTCAGCACCACGTAATTCAAAACACCTCACCACCACTTAATTCAAAACACCTCACCAGCATGTGATTCAAAACACCTCACCACAACGTAATTAAAAACACCTCACCACAACGTAATTAAAAACACCTCACCACAACGTAATTAAAAACACCTCACCACCACGAAATTCAAAACACCTCACCACCACGTGATTCAAAACAACTCACCACCACGTGATTCAAAACACCTCACCACCATGAAATTAAAAACACTTCAGCACCACGTAATTCAAAACACCTCACCACCACGTAATTCAAAACACCTCACCACCACGTAATTCAAAACACCTCACCACCACGTAATTCAAAACACCTCACCACCACGTAATTCAAAACACCTCACCACCACGTAATTCAAAACACCTCACCACCACGTAATTCAAAACACCTCACCACCACGTAATTCAAAACACCTCACCACCACGTAATTCAAAACACCTCACCACCACGTAATTCAAAACACCTCACCACCACGTAATTCAAAACACCTCACCACCACGTAATTCAAAACACCTCACCACCACGTAATTCAAAACACCTCACCACCACGTAATTCAAAACACCTCACCACCACATGATTCAAAACAACTCACCACCACGTGATTCAAAACACCTCACCACCACGTAATTAAAAACACTTCAGCACCACATAATTCAAAACACCTCACCACCACGTAATTCAAAACACCTCACCACCACGTAATTCAAAACACCTCACCACCACGTAATTCAAAACATCTCACCACCACGTAATTCAAAACACCTCACCACCACGTAATTCAAAACACCTTACCACCACGTAATTCAAAACACCTCACCACCACGTAATTCAAAACACCTCACCACCACGTAATTCAAAACACCTCACCACCACGTAATTCAAAACAACTCACCACCACGTGATTCAAAACACCTCACCACCATGTAATTAAAAACACTTCAGCACCACGTAATTCAAAACACATCACCACCACTTAATTCAAAACACCTCACCACCATGTGATTCAAAACACCTCACCACAACATAATTAAAAACACCTCGCCACCACGTGATTCAAAACACCTCACCACCATGTAATTAAAAACACCTCACCACCACGTAATTAAAAACACCTCACCACCACGTAATTAAAAACACCTCACCACCATGTAATTCAAAACACCTCACCACCACGTAATTAAAAACACCTCACCACCACGTGATTCAAAACACCTCACCACCACGTAATTCAAAACACCTCACCACCATGTAATTCAAAACACCTCACCACCACATAATTCAAAACACCTCACCACCACGTAATTCAAAACACCTCACCACCAAGTAATTCAAAACACCTCACCACCACGTAATTCAAAACACCTCACCACCACGTAATTCAAACACCTCACCACCACGTAATTCAAAACACCTCACCACCACGTAATTCAAAACACCTCACCACCACGTAATTCAAAACACCTCACCACCACGTAATTCAAAACACCTCACCACCACGTAATTCAAAACACCTCACCGCCACGTAATTCAAAACACCTCACCACCACGAAATTCAAAACACCTCACCACCACGTGATTCAAAACAACTCACCACCACGTGATTCAAAACACCTCACCACCATGTGATTAAAAACACTTCAGCACCACGTAATTCAAAACACCTCTCCACCACGTAATTCAGAACACCTCACCACCACGTAATTCCAAACACCTCACCACCACGTAATTCAAAACACCTCACCACCACGTAATTCAAAACACCTCACCACCACGTAATTCAAAACACCTCACCACCACGTAATTCAAAACACCTCACCGCCATGTAATTCAAAACACCTCACCACCACATAATTCAAAACAACTCACCACCACGTGATTCAAAACACCTCACCACCATGTAATTAAAAACACTTCAGCACCACGTAATTCAAAACACCTCACCACCACTTAATTCAAAACACCTCACCAGCATGTGATTCAAAACACCTCACCACAACGTAATTAAAAACACCTCACCACCACGTAATTCAAAACACCTTACCACCACGTAATTCAAAACACCTCACCACCACGTAATTCAAAACACCTCACCACCACGTAATTCAAAACACCTCACCACCACGTAATTCAAAACACCTCACCACCACGTAATTCAAAACACCTCACCACCACGTAATTCAAAACACCTCACCGCCATGTAATTCAAAACACCTCACCACCACATAATTCAAAACAACTCACCACCACGTGATTCAAAACACCTCACCACCATGTAATTAAAAACACTTCAGCACCACGTAATTCAAAACACCTCACCACCACTTAATTCAAAACACCTCACCAGCATGTGATTCAAAACACCTCACCACAACGTAATTAAAAACACCTCACCACAACGTAATTAAAAACACCTCACCACAACGTAATTAAAAACACCTCACCACCACGAAATTCAAAACACCTCACCACCACGTGATTCAAAACAACTCACCACCACGTGATTCAAAACACCTCACCACCATGAAATTAAAAACACTTCAGCACCACGTAATTCAAAACACCTCACCACCACGTAATTCAAAACACCTCACCACCACGTAATTCAAAACACCTCACCACCACGTAATTCAAAACACCTCACCACCACGTAATTCAAAACACCTCACCACCACGTAATTCAAAACACCTCACCACCACGTAATTCAAAACACCTCACCACCACGTAATTCAAAACACCTCACCACCACGTAATTCAAAACACCTCACCACCACGTAATTCAAAACACCTCACCACCACGTAATTCAAAACACCTCACCACCACGTAATTCAAAACACCTCACCACCACGTAATTCAAAACACCTCACCACCACGTAATTCAAAACACCTCACCACCACATGATTCAAAACAACTCACCACCACGTGATTCAAAACACCTCACCACCACGTAATTAAAAACACTTCAGCACCACATAATTCAAAACACCTCACCACCACGTAATTCAAAACACCTCACCACCACGTAATTCAAAACACCTCACCACCACGTAATTCAAAACATCTCACCACCACGTAATTCAAAACACCTCACCACCACGTAATTCAAAACACCTTACCACCACGTAATTCAAAACACCTCACCACCACGTAATTCAAAACACCTCACCACCACGTAATTCAAAACACCTCACCACCACGTAATTCAAAACAACTCACCACCACGTGATTCAAAACACCTCACCACCATGTAATTAAAAACACTTCAGCACCACGTAATTCAAAACACATCACCACCACTTAATTCAAAACACCTCACCACCATGTGATTCAAAACACCTCACCACAACATAATTAAAAACACCTCGCCACCACGTGATTCAAAACACCTCACCACCATGTAATTAAAAACACCTCACCACCACGTAATTAAAAACACCTCACCACCACGTAATTAAAAACACCTCACCACCATGTAATTCAAAACACCTCACCACCACGTAATTAAAAACACCTCACCACCACGTGATTCAAAACACCTCACCACCACGTAATTCAAAACACCTCACCACCATGTAATTCAAAACACCTCACCACCACATAATTCAAAACACCTCACCACCACGTAATTCAAAACACCTCACCACCAAGTAATTCAAAACACCTCACCACCACGTAATTCAAAACACCTCACCACCACGTAATTCAAACACCTCACCACCACGTAATTCAAAACACCTCACCACCACGTAATTCAAAACACCTCACCACCACGTAATTCAAAACACCTCACCACCACGTAATTCAAAACACCTCACCACCACGTAATTCAAAACACCTCACCGCCACGTAATTCAAAACACCTCACCACCACGAAATTCAAAACACCTCACCACCACGTGATTCAAAACAACTCACCACCACGTGATTCAAAACACCTCACCACCATGTGATTAAAAACACTTCAGCACCACGTAATTCAAAACACCTCTCCACCACGTAATTCAGAACACCTCACCACCACGTAATTCCAAACACCTCACCACCACGTAATTCAAAACACCTCACCACCACGTAATTCAAAACACCTCACCACCACGTAATTCAAAACACCTCACCACCACGTAATTCAAAACACCTCACCGCCATGTAATTCAAAACACCTCACCACCACATAATTCAAAACAACTCACCACCACGTGATTCAAAACACCTCACCACCATGTAATTAAAAACACTTCAGCACCACGTAATTCAAAACACCTCACCACCACTTAATTCAAAACACCTCACCAGCATGTGATTCAAAACACCTCACCACAACGTAATTAAAAACACCTCACCACAACGTAATTAAAAACACCTCACCACAACGTAATTAAAAACACCTCACCACCACGAAATTCAAAACACCTCACCACCACGTGATTCAAAACAACTCACCACCACGTGATTCAAAACACCTCACCACCATGTAATTAAAAACACTTCAGCACCACGTAATTCAAAACACCTCACCACCACGTAATTCAAAACACCTCACCACCACGTAATTCAAAACACCTCACCACCACGTAATTCAAAACACCTCACCACCACGTAATTCAAAACACCTCACCACCACGTAATTCAAAACACCTCACCACCACGTAATTCAAAACACCTCACCACCACGTAATTCAAAACACCTCACCACCACGTAATTCAAAACACCTCACCACCACGTAATTCAAAACACCTCACCACCACGTAATTCAAAACACCTCACCACCACGTAATTCAAAACAACTCACCACCACGTGATTCAGAACACCTCACCACCATGTAATTAAAAACACTTCAGCACCACGTAATTCAAAACACCTCACCACCATTTAATTCAAAACACCTCACCACCATGTGATTCAAAACACCTCACCACAACGTAATTAAAAACACCTCACCACCACTTAATTCAAAACACCTCACCACCATGTGATTCAAAACACCTCACCACCACGTAATTAAAAACCCCTCACCACCACGTTATTAAAAACACTTCACCGCCACGGAAACAAAAGTTTGAGGGAGTAGTATATTTATATTTCAGTCTCATGGAGGAGCTCGAGCAGAATGGATCAGGATGAAACAGAACAAAAGGAATAGTGGAGAGGTTGGGGATGGGTGGGGTTTCGGACACATCCACAGCAGGGATGGGGGACAAAATAGTGGAAACCTGGAGAAATGAATGATGTGGGAAAGAATGAGGGTTCGGGGAGGACACAGGGTGAACAAGATGTTACTTATTCAGGTTACTCTGTTGTCCTCATGCGCTTGACTCTTATCCTCCCTTGATTTCCTTCCGTTCAGTAATGGCGTCAGACTGGGAGGCCATCCTAGCGTTGAGCTTACCCGTTTCCTTTTGTTTGCCTTGTAAACCTCAAATGAATACACGTCTTTGACAAAAGCCGCCGATGTTCTCCGTTCATTTTGCTGCTGATACATGACACTCAGCTCAAGGCAGTTTTCAGAACCCTACACCTGGTTTCCTTTCGCAGGTGTTATCTCATTGCGCAGCTTCTTTCCTCGATTCATTTCACTCTTGCTTCCCCTTTCAGTGGTTGATTTCAAGGCTTTTTATATCTGAAACCCTCACTGACCCATTCTTTCCATACTGTCCATCGTTTTTGTCTTTCTGTTTCCGTTATCGTCATTGATCGAGCTCCTCCAGCATCTAGACTTCTGAATAAAAACACAGATCGATACAGTAATACACTCAATATATTTTCTATTTTAAATTATTTACCACTCTTTTACGGACAACTTGTTTTGATATGAAAAAATGTTTTATTTAAACAATATTCTCTCCTCGAAAAAATTCTTAAACTGATGTTTTCCTTTTTATTCCAAGGCTTGAGTCCATGTCAGACTTTAAATCCTTGAAAACGACACCGCTCGCAGGTCTGCAATTCTCGAAAGAGGAGAAGAATTTGGACAAACTCGTCAAGCTCAATAATAACTTCCTGGAGAAGATACAGAGTGAGTGACACAAAATGGACGTTTTATAAAATATATATATTAAGGGAAGACTGATAAATATGGAAGGGAAACAGGAAGAGAAAATTCTTGAAAAGGAGCAAATGGCAATACTTTTTGTATACTAAATCATGGGTAAAGGGAAGAAATGAGGTGACAGAGGGCAAAAAACCAACATGCTTTCAGTGGGGCAACAGGTGTACAGGACAAGTGTAGAACTTTTTAAAAAACACTGGAATATATCGCTGAAGTAGCACATCGGGAGATCGCTAAATTGTACTTCTTCCCTCTCCCCTCTAAAAACAATGTTAAAAGGTTGCTCAACCAAACACAATATCGACTGGAGCAATTAAGGTGATTCCAACGCAAGGAAGTTACTTTGTCTCTGGCCTATTGCACGCAAAGCAAAATTTTCAAAATATATAAACCATTAAGCATTTCATGAAATTAATCGAATGTAAATGTGGACTCGACCAAAACGTTGTGGGAAGGGGAGAAATGGACAGAACCCTAAATTTAAAGTGATACATATCCAAAAAAACAACCAAACAAGGTAGAAATGACACCACAATACGACACCACAATTCTCTTATAAATTACCACATCATGACATCTATTGACATTTTACTTTTGTTGCGGGATTGGGATGAATGACGTCAAAAGATGTTTTTAATGGTAATCCATGTCATGTCGTATTGTGATGTCATTCCCACCTTGTTTTTTTTGAGATTCTGTCCCTCTGTTTTTACATTTTTTACAGTTTGTTTTTCTTGTATAGATTACAGTAGATCTAGGCTCGGGTCTGTTAGTCTGTGATGGATGCAATAAGCTTACAATGCCTCAAACATCGGGTTCCCTCACTATCAGTTTAGTGTTACTATCAGCATGATGTGGTGTTACCAAAGGTCCTCACTATCAGCAGTAGCGACTGTTTTAAAAGGTAATCATACAGCATGTTTGTGGTATATATTATATATTTTTTATACTTCCGGCAGGGTTACCCATGAAACGACACAATAAGCTATTTATACACGTTAACACAGTGTTTGTCCAAGAAAGAAAAATCCCCTTGGGAAGAGGAGACTGAATTAGTATTAATATTGTTTTGTAATAACATTAATATAATGCTATTATCATTCGTGTGGTTTTTACCTCCGCCACCATAGGTGGATGGAGGTTATGTTTTCACCCGTCTGTTACTTGGCCAAAAAATTTTTTTGGACAAGTATGTTGATCACTCTGATTTGTGTGTTTGTTTGTGTGTGTGTTTGTCTGTCCACTCACTCATTTTTTTTTAAATCACATTAAAAAACACTATCACTTATGTGTGTAAAATCTTCAATTTTCATCCGATTAACTTGTAATTTGAATGGGATTTTCACATCAGCAAACTGAATTCAACCACCAACTATTTTTGAGATCAAGATAGGCCAAAAGGTCAACATAGGCCAAAGGTCAATAACCATTTCAAATTTCTAAAATCCTCAATTTCCATCAGATTGACTTTAGATCTGAATATAATTTTCATATCAGCTTACTGAAACCAACCACCAACTATTTTTGAGGTCAACATAGGCCAAAAGGTCAACATAGGCCAAATTTCTAAAATTGTCAATTTTCATCTGATTGACAAAAAATTTGAAAACGATTTGCATATCACGTCACTGAATTCAACCACTAATTATTTGTGAGGTCAAAAGGATGCTCTACTGAGTGCCATTGTACTTCGTTCTCTTTTGCCAAGTGTCGCTGCATGAGTGATTTTTCATTTGTTTGTCTGTCTGTTTGTTTGTTTTTGAACAGGATATCTGAAAAAGTTGTGGACGGATTTGGACGAAACGCGGTGGACAGTTTGGGTGTGCGACAAGGAAGGATTGATTCAATGTTGGTGAAGATTCGAATCCAGATCTGAATACGAGAATTTTTAAATTTCTAAGTGATTTTTCACCATTGAGTGATAGGGCCAAAACGATATATAGCATGACATTTCAAAAAGTTGTGGATAAAATGGCAACTCCAGGCGGATGAGTTGGTTCGGCGACAAGAACAAGCCGATTAGATATTGGTAAAGGACCGGATCCAGATCTGGCCTATCAGTGGATACAAAACGTAAATGTTCAGCCAAGCAGAGGTACGCTCTCTACTGAGTGCCGTTCAAGGTACTTTTGTTATTGGAAGTGGCCTTGGAAAAATGCCACGATTAGCTATCTTAACACAGATATACACCATAACACGGATTTCTCCCAAGGCAGAAACCTCCTCTTTGGAATGGGGACAAATTAAGTCACTGCAACCTCCATCGTTTGACCCTTATTCCTCCTGTCATGTTTGGTTGGAATTGGATAAGTAACGACAAAATGTATCGCAATCAAAAAGACAGACTGACAGACACCAAATTGCGTACCTTAGTGCGAGATAATTTTTCGCAGGTGTACTGACTTATGGAGCTATCAACAGATTAATTTCACCAATAACGATCTCAGATCAACATATAACATTCACATGTACCTTGAATCATATGATGTTCAATTCAGTTGTTTGTGTTTTCTCCTGGATTGAAAGTTAAAAAGAACTTTGGTTCAACATCTGGTTCCAGTTAATAAAGGTTTGGAACTATCTTGTGGAGAAAGCGAATTGGTGATCACTTGATTTCAGTACAGTAGAAGGTAATGTAAGAACAATGTTGTGGAATTCCTTAATGGATCAATGAAAATTAAATTTTATTTTGATACAAAATGGAGGTTCATGATGGTTTTGATACAAACTCATCAAAATTTCAAAATTCATGCAAAATTCATACAAAATGCAAAACAAAATGCAAATGCATACAAAATGCAAATTCATACAAAATGCAAAAACTGCATACATGCAAACAAAATTTCGTTCATGATTTTTAATTTTTTGTATACAAGGCCATTGTACTTCGAAATGAGTATACATTGAGGATCTCGCGAGATCACGGCGAGGTCACGTCTTTTCGAAGCTGCTCCATGCGCTCACGCTCTCGAAGCAAAGTGATCTATCACAATCGTGTTTTTGTCGAGACTGTATCTATCTTTCGGTGTGTGTACCTATAGCGTATCTTTTGGAAAATTTTCGGTGCTAATTTCTCGTACATGTATACACAATCGTCGGTTAATGGTATCGAGTATTCTGCGGCCTAGTACTCGTAGGCTTAGACTACCGTACCGTCTCCGACCTTGTGGTTTTGTTTTTCTCTCAGCGATTCGTCGAATGCGCTGAAATTATTTTCGTTCTCTGTTTCGTACCAGTCGTTCACCCCGTACCTCCTTGTTTAATATCTGTACTCACAAAAAAAAAAAAAAACCCCCCCCAAAAAAATTTCCTTCCCAGGTCTTATTCGTTTATTTGTTGTTCTTTTTGTTCGTTCGTTCTTCGTTCGCGATCACGCGGTTAGAAATGTATAATCTCTCCCCTGAACAACTATTTTCTCTCATATATTATAACACCCTTTTCTTCTTTTCCTACAAAAGGATGCTTTCGTCTTGCTCACCAAATCTATTCATTCCAAAAAATATATATAATACCATCTCTTACAGTTCCTCCTTTCTACATTCCCTAAACTATCCAGAACTCCACCCCTCCTCCAGTGTCCTCAAACGTATTTTTGACTCGAAGGTCTCAAACTCATTTTGCAAAAAATGTTCGTTTCCCATGAATCGTACACTTTTCAAAATCCAATCTCACCCCTCACCTCCAAATCCTCCCCATCACCCATCCCTTTCAAATCTCCCCCCTTGCCCCTTCCCTCCCCTCCCTCCTAAACTCCCCCCACACCCCTCCCCTCCGAGACTCTCCCTCGCTCCTCCCCTCCTAGACTCCCCTCTCACCCCTCCTCCTCAAAGCATCCTCCCTGCTTCTTCCCCCTTCCAACTTTCACCTTCATCTCCCCAAACCTTCTGCCTCGCTCTTCCCCCTCCTCAAATAACACCTCACTGTGCCTCACCCAATCTCCATCAAACCTTTTGTCCGCCCCATTCTTCCCTTTCTCCAAGCTATTCTGAAATCTCTGACACACCTTCAACAGCTCTCCCTACCTCTTCCTCCTCTTCCACATCTTACCCTACCCCTCCCCCCCCTGTTCTGGACCCGATGCTCCCCCTTCCTCTTCATTAACGGTATGGACCTCAAACATCCGGGGCCTTCGCTCAAACTTGACTGACCTCTCCATACAGGTTGCTTCTGACAAACCAGATGTGATCTGCTTAACAGAAACTTTCCTCCTTCATGATGTCTCTGATGCCTTGGTATCTCTCCCAGGTTACTCCCTCCTCCGGTATGATAGACCTGAGCCTCGTCCTGGAGGTGGGGTTGCTATCTTTATAAAAAACTCTCTTCCTCACTCGCCCTCCACTGCCCTCTCTCCACCTCACCCCCAGGAATACCTTTGGCTACCGCTTCCCCTTCGCTCCCACCTTTTGTTCATATGTGTGTTGTACCGTCCACCAAACAGCGATGACTCCATCTACATCTCACTGTCTGATAATATGGACCAACTTCTATCTACCCATCCCAACTCTCTCTTCCTCATATGTGGTGATTTCAATTGTCACCATGCCAGTTGGCTGGGTGTGGGTACCTCTCTCACCAGCCATGGCTCTTCAGCAAAGGACTTCTGCGACTCACTGGGACTGACACAATCTGTCAATTTCCCGACCCGGATCTCAGTCAACGGAGCATCTTCTCTTCTGGATTTGGTTATGACAAACTTCCCTGAAAATGTCTGCTGCTCTTCTTCTGCTCCAATCGGCTCATCTGATCATGTGCTTGTCAAAGTGGACATCTCTCTGACCATTCTCAGAGAGCCTCCTCAGCGTCGACGAGTCTGGCATTTCACTCAGGCCAACTGGCACGGTCTTCAAGCAGCCATCAATCATCTGGACTGGTCTCCCATCTCTACCGCCTCTGACATCAACTCATCCTGGGAATTCTTTCAAAGTAAATTGCTCTCTCTCATGCACAGATTTATACCATCTCGTCTTCAGTTGTCATACCCTTCCTCCCGTCCATGGTACACAGAATCTTGTGGTGAGGCTGTTGCCCTGAAACAACTTGCTTTCGTCTCCTGGAAAGCAAATCCAACGGAAGGAAATCTCATTTCCTTTCACAAAGCCCGAAACAAGTGTGTGTCCACCCTCAGGAGAGCCAGGAAACAATATCTCACCATTCTCAAGCCCGAACTCTCTTATCTGTCTCCCTCTTCCAAATCCTGGTGGCGTCTGGTCAAATCTGTTTCTGGTGTTTGTTCCCCCTCCATCCCCTCCCTCACCTCAAATGGCTTAACGGCTGACTCCGCACGTGAAAAAGCTGAATGCCTCAACTCTGTGTTTGCCTCTAAATCTTGTGTCCCAAACCCATCCCTCTCTGTACCCACCGTACCCAGTCGTACCCAGCTGCTCCTGGACTCTGTGTCCTTTCCTCCTGACAAGGTGGAAAGGTTTCTGTCAACCCTCGACTCTGATTCTGCAACTGGTCCTGACGGCATCAGCCCACGGGTCCTAAAATCATGTTCTTCTGCTCTTTCACTCCCTCTTTCTGTTCTCTTCACCCTCTCTTTTGCTCAAGGTCATCTGCCATCTGCTTGGAAATCAGCCAACATCACCGGTTTGCACAAAAAAGGTGCAAAAACAGATCCCAGCATCTACAGACCAATCAGCCTTCTCCCAATTATCAGCAAAGTCATGGAATCCATCATTGCTTCAGATATTAAATCCTTCCTCTGCTCCAATGGCTTGATCTCTGATCATCAATTTGGTTTCAGACCTGGTCGCTCTACTCTGGACATGCTGCTTCTGCTTTCTCAACAATGGATGGAGGTCCTCAACGCCAAACAGGAAAATAGAGCTGTCTCCCTTGACATTTCACGTGCCTTCGATACGGTCTGGCACCCTGCTCTGCTCACCAAACTCTCCTCCTTTGGTATCCATGGAAATCTCCACGCATGGCTGGCGAACTTCCTCTCTGGTCGTAGTCAACGTGTGGCCCTGAATGGGTTTCTCTCATCTCCTCTTCCTGTTCAGGCTGGAGTTCCCCAAGGTAGTGTTCTGGGCCCTGTGCTTTTTCTGGTCTTCATCAATGATCTCTCTGACTCTCTTGAAAATCCTCTCTATCTCTTTGCTGACGACTCTACTCTCTGTCGCTCCATTCCTCATCCCTCAGATCGGCAGTCTGCAGCCTCCTCACTCTCTGCAGACCTGGACAAAATCACAGACTGGTCAAACAAGTGGAACATGTCTTTCAATCCTGACAAATCTCACACTCTTACAATGTCTCTCCGAAAGGACCGACTGGACAACCCTCCCATCTACTTTCTCAACAATCCTCTCCAAGAAGTTCTGTCGCTCAAGCTCTTGGGTCTCACTATCTGCCATGATCTTTCTTGGGAAAACCACATTTCCAAGCTGGCCTCCAAAGCCAGTCGCCGACTGGGCATCCTCCGTCGTGCGAAGTCCTTCCTTGGCACACCTGAGCTCCTCACCACATACAAGGCTTTCATCCGCAGCTCAATGGAATACTGTTCCCCCCTCTGGGCTGGTGCTCCTGCCTCACACCTTGCTCGGCTTCATGCTGTTGAGGCCAAAGCTTTCAGAATCATTGGAATCTCCTGCGATGTAGTCAACACCGAGGGCCTTTCACTCACTCACCGCAGGCAGGTTGGTGGTCTTTCTGTCTTCTACCGACTCCTCTCCGGCCTTGTTCCCCAAGCTCTCTCTGTGCTCTGTCCCCCCAATATTCCTTCAGCTCGCACAAGATCTGCCTGCAACCCTCTTATGGTTAAATTGCCAAAGTCTAGGCTCTCTGCTCACCTTCACTCTTTCATTACCCTTTTCTCCCGCCTCTGGAACAAACTCCCCCACTCCCTTCAATCCCACTCCTCCATCCAGGTCTTTAAAACAGCTCTTCACCACCATCTCTTATCTTCCCCCATCGAAAACCTTGATCTTTTCTACCCCCGGTAATTCACCCGAGTCCTTGCAGTGTTCATATGTTTTATTCCTCTCCCACCTCCCCCCAAGTCCTCCCGATGTCCCTGCTCTCAAATGTTGTGTTTGTGTCCTTCCCCCTCTTCCCCCTCTCTTTTGTGTCCTTCCCCCTCTCTCCCCATCTTGTCTGCTGCTCCCCTTGTTTTTTGTGTTTCGGTTTGTCTTTTTGTGTGATTAATGTTAGCTCTTTCACGAGCCTCGATCTTGTATACAAAAAAAAAAAAAAAAAAAAAAAAAAAAAAACTGACTCATAAAACATATGATAAAGGGAGCGGGAAAACAAGATGGAGAGCAGGGACATCGGGAGATCTGTGGGAGACAGAGGGATTAGGCGGAGGAGGCATGGGAAGGGGGGGGGTGGGAGAGTTAAAAAAAAATAACATGGACACTGCTATGACTTCCAGGAAAGAAGTTGGTATTTCAAAAAAGTGGATCTGGGGTGAATTAACGGGGTAGAAAAGATCAAGGTTTTGGATGGGGGAAGATAGATGGTGGTGAACAGCTGTTTTAAAGACCTGGAGGGAGGAGTGCGATTGAAGAGAGTGAGGGAGTTTGTTCCAGAGGTGGGAGAAAAGAGGAATGAAAGAGTGAAGGTGAATAGAGAATATTTGGATATTTTGCGAAAAGGCAAAAAAACTTCAAAAACATAAAAACAAGAGAATTTCACATCTTGTAATTTTTGTTCATCTTTACTTCCACAAAAGGGCCGGTTGAGCAACAGGACATCAGTGAGCTGAATCAAAGCAACTTGAGAAGTCTTTGTAAGTAAAGGGCAATGGGGAGGAGTTATTCTTCTTCCCACCATTTTTAGATTCTCATTCATTCATTCATTCACATTCACACACACACTCTCACACTCACTCTCTCACTATATATATATATACGGATCCCAGATGTTATGGATCCCAGCGTCGGCCTTTCCCTTTAAGAAGGGGGGATTAATCCCCTCGCTGATGACTGACCGACGTGGTCCCGGGGGTATGACGTCACGCCCGGTCGGCGCTGGGTAGGGTATTAGGCCCAACCGTCCTATGACCTAAATACCAGCGCCTCCCGATACGCAAGGGAATACCCCCCGTTCACGGCTGCAGCGTAATGGATGTTTGCACCGAGCGAAGCGAACTGCGGCGTGAGCCGTTTACCGAGACTAGACCCGATTTATATTCGTAACGTTGGCCAAATCGTGCCACAGGTGTGCAATGATGGAAACCTCCAAAGCGACCGAAAGAGCATGAAGAAGTAGAAGACAAAGTAGGGAATAACGGGATTTATTATTATTTACACACAACTAAAGGAAGAAAAGCAATCAAAGAAATATACAAGGCAATGGAAGAATCAGAAGACACAGTGCAATTATTAACTTATTTACAAACAGTCTTACTTAATACCCCAAGACAACATGAAAGACGGACAAACGGGCAAACTCACATGATGGGGAAATTGCAGATGGATTGGCTGGAGGGAGAGGAAGGTCCAGCTCAGACCGAAGCACGGTCGGGTCGGGAGTGGGCAGCCGCCGTTCCTTCGCGGCCACGTCGGCACCGCTGTCAAAGCCCAAGCTGCGGTCGTGCAAGCTGCTGCGGTTCGAACTGCGGCGGTGGCAAAGCTGCGTGGTGGAGTCAAGCTGCGTGGTGGAGTCAATGCTCAGCTCTCGTATCCCATCTGCTCTGTGTCTCATCTCCTCCCTTCTTTCCTTATCTCTTGTGGGGGGAGTCCCGTGACGGGTTATATATGCCACACCCTCAAACCGTCGCGAACCTCCTCGACGGTTCTCTCCACGCCCTCTCAAAGCCAAACCCCTCATCCTTGGTTGGTCGGCAAGGGCTGGCTCACTCCTCCCCTCTATGACGAGGTGGAGACACGCCTTTCCTCTCCGAGCTCACCTCGTGGCTAATGGAGTCAATTCGCTGACCATCAGCCAAAACCGTAGTGGCGAATGCAGTTGGCAATAGCTGACAAAAGAGGCATCTATCTTATTTAATTGACGCAACGCAATGAACTAGTGGACCACAGAGCCTTATACTAACATGTATTATGGACATAACTAGTGAGGGAACTTAAGATTTGCTACGTGTATGCGATGGATTAACTAAGGGCGACCTTTGATCTTTATACTATTGGAGGGTGATATTTACAAGATTTACAGCATACAAAAAGGAGAAACTTTACATCAGATTACCCACACAATTCCCATATCCCCAACACTGCACCCTCCTTCCTTACGGGACGTCCCGGCCCGAAAATTTTACCTTTAATGTTACACGCAGGTGTAATTCCCTCTACAATTAACCTGACCCTGAGTGCGACAATTTTAAAACACAAATAAATATGTCCCACTAATTGCGTTGCACCCTGCCTAACACTTTCACACCCACAGCTAACCGAATTGCGGAATTATTTTCAAAAGTAAACATTTACGGTGGGGGAGCATTATTTACATTGGCATTATTTGACTATTTACAAAACGCAACCCAGGACCTGTGATTTTTCTTTTGGGGAGACAAAAAAAAGAAATTCCTGTTGGGAGGGAGGAGACAGCACGCATTGCATCGACGCACCAGCACCAAAGCACCAATCACCAAAAGCACCAAAAGCACCATTCGGTGCAACAGTCATCACAGTTCGTAATAAAACACACAAGACAACAACTGTGGTGGTCTTCCTCTTCGCTGCTGGGCCGATGTTCTTCCTGATGTTTTCTTTCTATTCTTAGCTTCATGCGGCCTATTTGAAAATAAAAAATGAAGTGCACAAAACGTGTCCATTTTTATTTAGGGCCACAGGGGCCAACTAAGGGTGGTCCACTTGTGTGGCATAGGTGCCACCTTACCGAGGTCCGCAAGCAAGACCCTGGGCCATCGTGGCCGGCTCCAGCAGAGGTGCCAGGCCCCAAAACGTGGGGTCCATAAAGTGGTGCTTGGCCGCAAGACGGCGGTCCATAAGTGGTGCATCAATGCAATGCATGCTGGTTGCGGGAGTGCTGGCACACCATGGCGGACTCCCGCACGCTCCCCTCGGCACCCAGAGAGCACAGTCCTCGGGTGGGAGACAGGGGAACAGCAGACAGGTGAGTGAGGGGTAAGGTCACAAGGGTACACATCAAAACAAGGCAATGCAAGACGAGGTGCGTATGGAGAGCGAAGTGAGAAAGCTCGTCCCTACCGTACGTCACCCCCCCTGTTACCTACTCTACCCTTGCCCTTACCCCATATGTACAAAAATCTACACATTTACAAATTCGTCACTACTGTCTCGTCTCCCCTATATTTCCCCTATACCAAATTCGTCCCCACAATCCCTCTAACCAAAATTTGCCATCATTCAATTCATCATCAATCCTCATAAGGAGGGAGAGATGGAACATCAGCACAATGTCACACCCACGTCATGATGCGTCTCACATTTCAACCATTTGCACAAAAAATAATCACAACAAACCATGGCATGGTGTGGAGCTTTGTCACCTCAGGTGAGTGGATGCAGATGGTACGAAGAGATTCTTAATCCTAACTATCCTCAAAATGACTTTAATACACTTTACTCTACCGGGGTCTTTCCCTGCCAAACCATTGGCCATCTTACTCTATGCGGTTTTAAGAACCAAATTCCCATTGACCAAACTGTGGTGCTTCATCAATTTGGGGTCTCATTCCCCCGATTCAACTCCCTGTGCCCTTGCACAATTTCAGGACTGGGTCGTGTGGCTCTCCCAGCAGGTCTACCCACCTGCACACCTCCACCACTGTAGTTGCCTCCGAGCTTACCTGCTCCTCACCCTACATATCTAACTGGGGAAGGCCCTCTGGCGCTCTCCCCACTCGGTGCCCTCTCTGGCACTGGGCTACCCCGGGTCCGTCCTCCGGATCCTCGGGCCCCATCCACAAATCTAACGGCTCCCAGAGCCCACCTGCGGCCTCACCTGGCCGACATCCTAACAGTGGCGGGGTGCTCAACCAACTACACACACTAACAGGCCACACGCCCAGCCATTTCCATGTCACTAATGCACCCATCCAAACACCATTCTTCCACACGCACCACAGATGCCAATATCCAGCCACAATTTACCTGTACCCTCTACCTAACACTTACACTACCCTCCCCGGGTATTCGTGATGGGGTCCATCCTCTTTTCCCCCATCCACACCTTTGCACCATCCACTCCACTCCACGGTTTCCACCATACTCACTCCACGACCATCCATTCCATACTCCATATATTCCAGACCATTTATTCCATACACCCATTCTCCATACACCTGGATTTGCACACCTGTGCAATCACTCCTGGTGCTACCTGCACCCTCCTTCCTCCAGGACCATTTGCTCAACACAACACTCAATCACCATTACTCACTCATACACTGCTCAATACACTTTCGATCCTCAAACACTCGGCATCATCTGATCTAACTACTCCCCTCTGAAACTCGCGCTTCCCAGTCGCCCCTTACATTATTGCGCTCCCTTGTCATTATCATCCAACTAACCTCTCTATGTCCCGGACTACTTGTCCAATGTCGCTGCTTAAACTTACCGTTACCTATGGTCAATCTCTAGGTCCCTACACACTTTATCCTAACCCTCCCGGGCTAGTTTACACTGCCATAAACCCCATAAAACTATTGCTCCTTTGCCCCTGCTGTGAGGGATGGCAGAGTTGCCATCCCACCACATCGGGCATCTCTCACTACAAATTTTGCTCATCCAATTTCGACCAATCAAAAATTTTCCAATCACTGCCAATCATTCTACCAATCATCAAATTTTGCTAATCACTTCTGCCAATCCTATTCACTATTCTAAATTTCGGATCAAAACACTATCATTATCACAGTCCGCTATACTTGAGCCTCGGTGCGTCGTTATATTTTCAAAGCTCGGCTTCGCAAAGCCGAGCAATGACCGCGGGTGGTTTGTTGCCTGCAGTTGGGTCCGTCCGGCATTCACGATTCTGGGGAGGAGGCATGCTCAGGCCGAGATTCCAGGCATCATCGCGGCGCGGAACCTCGCGGTCTCCGGCTCGTTGACCGAGGCTCGCCCGGTCGGAACCCCGTCCCCGCCAGGGGGCGAAGGTCCGACCCGGCTTCCCTCCCCCGGAATCGCGTCGATCGCCTCTCTGACGCGGCTCCGACCATTCAGTGCGGGGCCCGACCCGAATCGTGCGCGACGCTCCGAAGCGGGGCGACGCAGCATCGATCCGCGCGAAGCTTCGCATCCAACAAAGCGCACCGCGCACCGAGCGCCCGCTATCCGTCGCCCTAACTGCTAACCCGGTCAACGTCGATGCTTCACTTGAATGCTGACACCACGCGACCCTTTTGACACTCACAAAACCCGGCGTCTCGGCGCCTCCAGTGCATCCCACACACTCCGTCCATTCCACCACCGCACTCCCTGTTACACACCACACCTCTCGCGCACACTCGCCATTCGCACACTTCCTTAACACACCTCGCGCACCCTCCCTACTCGGTACGTACTCCGTACCACTCACCATCGGCGTGCACTCTTGCATCCACCCACTAACGCGCTACGATGTGCCCTCCCGCACACGTGCCACAACCAACTCAGGTGTGCGTTCTCGCACACTCTCGCCGTTCATCCCAAACGTGCCTCCTTGCACCCGCTCCTCCACCAACTCACTCTCACCCTCGCACGTACACTCCGACGTGCATTCCCGCTCGCACTCGGTTTTACACTCGCGCTCCAATGTGCTCTCTCGCACTCGCGCCACCACCAACTCACTCTCTGTGTCACACTCCGTACACCCCGATGTGCATTCTCGTTCGCACTCGGTTTCACACTCGCGCTTCGTAACACGCTCATTCCCCGATGCACACTTTTTTTTTTTCACAAGCGCGCCATTTTTACTCACACGGGACCCTTCACCAACGCCCAGGTGCCATATTGACCCCAATCGCGCGACAATTCCCTTCGCGCCAAACCCCCTCTTACAAAATCTCCCGGCACAACATACAGCCCGTCTCACCTTCGGGGTTCTTCTTCCTCCCTGCACCAACACCTGCAAATCTTTATAAGGATTATTAAGCACAGCATCGTGATGTGAGCATGGACTTTGCTGCACGTATTCCATTTCTCCCTCCAATTCCCGGGCTACCTCCGTCGTCTTTTCAATTTCCACTATAACTATTGCTTTTTCTTTATTCACCACGACGACCGCTGGCTTTATTAAAATTCCCTCTTCTACTTCAGCGGTCGCCGGCTGCCCCATACCCCGGGTCGCACTTTCTACCCCGGTCCAGTTACCCGCGCTTTTCTCCACTTCGCCCAACCAGTGCTCCTCAACCCGCTTTACCTCATCGTGCACCCTTGGGACCTTTTCGCTCAACCTGCGGTTAACCTCCCTCTCGGCTTCCCTCACCTCATATGCGGCTTGCCGCCTCGCCAACCCCTCATTAATTTCTTTGGCTTGGCCAATTATTCCCCCCAGTTTGTCCCCTACTCTGCTTCCGAATCCCTTAAATTTGCTTCCGAGTCCCTCCAATTTGCTTCCGAGTCCCTCCAATTTGCTTCCGAGTCCCTCCAATTTGCTTCCGAGTCCCTCCAATTTGCTTCCGAGTCCCTCCAATTTATTTCCCAGCTGTTCACTGGTACCCCTTGCTTCGTCCCTCATTGCCCCCATTTGGCCTCCCATTGCTTCCATTTGGCCTCCCAACCTGTCCATACTGTCGTTCTTTTTCTGTTTTTCTGCCATGAATTGGGCCATGAAGGCTTGCATCTGGACCACCCCCATTGGTGCAGCGGGCGTGGCCCCCGCCGCAGCCATGTGCGAGCCGCCATTTTGTGCGCCTGAAACCTCGTGCGCAAGGGCGCCATCTTGTGCACCTGATACCCCCGCAACCACATCCTCATTGCTCTCCTCCATTTCTCCCATATACACTTCCCTGGGGTCCTGGGTCGACTCTAACCCTTCTTCTAATTCCCCCACCGGCATCCGGTCGCCTTGATCATCCATGGCGCGATTTTAAATTTGGGATGTTAAAATTAAATTTTGGCCGCTCTAAATTTTGAGCGCGCTATGCGCGCTTCGGGTCCGAATCTCGCTCCCGACACGAATTGTTACGGCCAATAGTACAATTGGTGTCCAAAATTTGGGCTAAATAAATTTAGTCCCAGGTTCCAATCCCACTCCTGGCACCAATTGTTACGGATCCCAGCGTCGGCCTTTCCCTTTAAGAAGGGGGGATTAATCCCCTCGCTGATGTCTGACCGACGTGGTCCCGGGGGTATGACGTCACGCCCGGTTGGCGCTGGGTAGAGTATTAGGTCCTCACCAACCGTCCTATGACCTAAATACCAGCGCCTCCCGGTACGCAAGGGAATACCCCCCGCTCACGGCCGCAGCGTAATGGATGTTTGCGCCGAGCGAAGCGAACTGCGGCGTGAGCCGTTTACCGAGACTAGACCCGATTTATATTCGTAACGTTGGCCAAATCGTGCCACAGGTGTGCAATGATGGAAACCTCTAAAGCGATCGAAAGAGCGTGAAGAAGTAGAAGACAAAGTAGGGAATAACAGGATTTATTATTATTTACACACAACTAATGGAAAAAAAGCAATCAAAGTAATATACAAGGCAATGGAAGAATCAGAAGACACAGTGCAATTATTAACTTATCTATAAACAGTCTTACTTAATACCCCAAGACAACATGAAAGACTGCGTGGTGGAGTCAACGCTCAGCTCTCGTATCCCATCTGCTCCATGTCTCATCTCCTCCCTTCTCTCCTCATCTCTTGTGGGGGGCGTCCCGTGATGGGTTAAATATGCCACACCCTCAAACCTTCGCGAACCTCCTCGACGGTTCTCTCCACGCCCTCTCAAAGCCAAACCCCTCATCCTTGGTTGGTCGGCAAGGGCTGGCTCACTCCTCCCCTCTATGACGAGGTGGAGACACGCCTTTCCTCTCCGAGCTCACCTCGTGGCTAATGGAGTCAAAGGCGCTGACCATCAGCCAAAACCGTAGTGGCGAATGCAGTTGGCAATAGCTGACAAAAGGGGCATCTATCTTATTTAATTGACGCAACGCAATGAACTAGTGGACCACAGAGCCTTATACTAACATGTATTACGGACATAACTAGTGAGGGAACTTACGATTTGCTACGTGTATGCGATGGATTAACTAAGGGTGACCTTTGATCTTTATACTATTGGAGGGTGATATTTACAAGATTTACAGCATACAAAAAGGGGAAAATTTACATCAGATTACCCACACAATTCCCATCTCCCCAACAATATATATATATATGGTGTTTCAAAAAGATTGATACAACTTTGACTTCCTGCCATTTCTTTGTTTTTTGACCTATACCGCTTTCCTTTTCAGGGTTTGGTTGTGTTGTCGTGGTATTTGTTCTCTGGGTATTCCTAGCTCCGTAGCTCAACTATGCCATTGACAGTGGAGCAGAAGACAAAAGTGGTGGCTCTGTGGTATGAAACTAAATCAACAACCACAACATTTTCTGGGGGGGGGGGGGGGGGGCAGAAAGGGCCTACGGTCACATGCTTCTGCACCTTCAATGCCAGATGGGGAATGCTTGGGCCTTACTGGTTTGAGAATGACAACAGCAGGACGGTGACGATCAACGGTGAGCGCTACCGGGCCATGCTCCACAAGTTCCACAATGATCTGGCCCAAAAGGTCACACCAAACCAGCTCAGCATATAATATATACCCTGTATGCAGTATATAATATTGTCGCGTGACTCCCGGTTAACACCAGAAGATCGCGGATAGGCCGAAACGGATTTAATGGAGGCGATAACCAATACGGATTTTACTATGGCCGCGCGGGAGGAAGAAGGAAAATGGAGGCTGCGCAAGCGCTTAACTGCGACACTCCGACCCTGTTGGGGCAATCAACTGAAGCGGGCACAGGTTTGAGTGGGAAAATAAAATAATACAAGTGTTACGGATTCGTCACTTCCGTTGTTGTGGTTTTCATCCACTGTAAACATTTTTGATTCCATATACTATTATTGTTTTCAAAAGGTTTATTGTTTATGAACCGTTTTCAAAAGGTGAAAAAGTTAGAGTTAAAAGAAACCGAAAACCGGATCGGGAACCGGACGACGAAGAAGAGGAAGAGAAAAAAAAAAGAAGGCGGAGCGAGTGGAGTCGGACAAGAAGCATAGTCGTTTCGAGGTCTAGAGCGAATGTTGGCGAGCAAGAGTCACGAGTGAACTTTGGGTTTCCCAGGAAAGGGATTCCTGCGACAGAGTTGTTATCGCTGTGACAGATCAACCTGCGTGTCAGGTTTTGCAGTCGATTCCGAAGAGAATCGTTGGACGGCAGTTACGTCTCGAGTACGGCCATCGGCCATCTTGACTCGCACGCTTTGTGCGTCGAGCAAGGTTTCTTTGCTTCGCTTAAGCCTTTGCGCGTCGCGCAAGGTTTTTCTTTGCTTCACCTCAGCCGTTTTCACCGCTTTCAGACGTATCTGGTGTGTGTGTGTGCAACGCGGATATACCTGAAGGTAAACCTGAGGTTTGCCGACTGCGAGCTGTGGAACGTCCATACCCGAGGGTGTGATTTCCAAGTCATCTGGAGGGCGCCTTTGGATTTTGCAGTCGCCTGGAGGGCGCCTTTGCACAGCTTTGGCAGCCGGACTGTAACTGCCAACCCAACGGGATTCTGGTCTCGATTGGACATTGATCTGTCGATTGCTAGAGCGGATCGACTTTGGGTTGAAGCTGGGGAATAGAGACATTGGGAATCTTCTTCTTTTCGCTCACTTGGAGCCCAGTGAGTTATATTGTACGAACCTGATGGTACCATCATAGGAATGATATACTATTTGTTGTACAATTGATTACTATTGTTTTCGTACTGTTGTTCTTGTGTGATCTTAATACAATACCTATTGGTTTGTAACAATTGGTGTGGCTTCACCATTGATCTTTAACATACAGAATAACACATTTTTCTGCTGCGACTCCTCTCGGGGCTCGGAGGTACACCGTGACCAGGGGGTCGGGGGGGGGGGGGGGGGGGAGCACGTAACACAAGGCTTTATTGCAAAGAAAATCGGGACAGGGAAAAGCACACGCTGGTAATAAATATCCTAATCGGGACGTCCCCACACGACAGATATCAGAAACGAGACGAGGGAATATGAATTAAGGAAAATAACACGTCATGTAATTGTGAAATGTGGTGTGAGCTTATCTGTCCGTCGTCGTCTTGTATTGTTTGCCGTCCAACACAGCTCCGTTCGGCGTCCCACGCGGCCCTCTCAGACCGCCTCCGAACACCACCAGGCCTCGCTCCAAGCACCACAGCAACGCGAAGGCCAGAGCCAACGCCCACTCCATTCGCACATGAGGCCCCAAAGCAGAAACAGCACCACGCATCCAACGCAGGCTGGGGCTCCAAGCGAGGTCGATCTTTCCACACGATCGGCCTGCCACGTCCAGTCAGCTCTGCCAAAGTGAACGTGCAAGAAAACAAGCGAACTCCACTCGGGCTATTACTCGACTCAACTCGGGCTGCGCAAGACGAAGAAGAGCAGAGAAAATGTCAAAGCACCAGAAGAGAGACAAGGGGACCGCAAGAGACTCTCCAGACCAACTCCGTATCCAAGTTTGCTGCTGCTCCAAGCCAAGCGCAAATCCAACTTTGTTGCTGCTCCAAGCCAAGCGCAAATCCAACTTCGCTCTCTCCCTCCCTCTTTCTCTCTCTTTCTGTCCTTCGGCGCGCTAATATAACCTGGCCGGTGACGTCAGCGTTGGCGCGCTACCAACCAGCGACTTCCACCGAACCTTCCAGCTTCGCGCCTCCCGCACTCGTTGGCTGGAGGTTTGCGCCTAGCGCGCTGACCAATCACAGGCCCGTAGCGTGGTAATAGCTCGTGCTACTCGGTGTTCCTAGGCCGCCGGAGGTGTAGCGGTGGCGGCCATCATCGGCGGTGACCTGGCCTGGTTTCTTTGCCTGGTCCTTCTGAAGTCATTGTCAGGGAAGGGAATTTAATGTTGCACGAAGGAGATCCTAACTAAGTGTCTAAGTGGTTGCGGTGCCAAAAGGGACAAAGGTTTAGCTACCAGGTGTGGACACACAGGGGCGTTATCTTTTAATCCCTAACTCTATTTATTACACGAACATCCTGGTATGCTCACAAGTATACGCTTACCCGACAAAACGCCTACACATGAAACTTATTACAGGTGGATTCCTTACCGCGACAGACGAAGCATGTTACCTACACAGATCTAGCTGGCTCTACATATCACTACCCCACCTGACATAACAATATATACCCTGTATATAATATATATATATTGGCAATTCCTTTTCTGCATTTCTTGCTCGGCTTGGAGTGTGTGGAACAGAAAGAAGGAGGATGAGTGACAGAGTGGCCCAGGTTGCCTTGAAAAGCTCACTTTGGATTTGGAGGAAGTTTATGGAGGCACGTCGAACGGTGTAGGTCGAGGTTGTGGGTGGTGGTTCATTTCAGCCTAAAGGGGTAGATACTTAGATACCTTCAGCCATTCTTAGGGTTTCGTTACCATGATGACTCACCACGGACGGACGGACGGACGGACAACCCGATAAAACAAAATGCCTCCAGAGACGAAATCGTCAGAGGCATAAAAAGGTTGCAGGAAATATTTTTTTTCACTTTGCAGTTTTTATGGATAAATGTAATTCCCAAAGGTTATAAAAAGAGATAAATGTGTTTGTATTTGTCAGTTTGTTGAACAAAGTCCATGTCACGGTCTCGTGTCTGCAGATGGACGGACACCGAGTCTGGACCTAACCTCTGCAAATCCATTGATCATGATCTCCCAGGACCTCAAGACAGCGACTCTAACCAATACTAAGCAGCCGTACCCAGAACACACTGATCGGTTTGATTATTATCCACAAGTTGTTTCCACCGAGAGCTTTTCCTCGGGTCGTCACTACTGGGAGGTTGATGCGAGTTTGAGTAGTTATTGCAGAATCACAATCTCTTTAAACTCGATGGAGAGGGAATGGGTGCGTGTTGGGAAGGAACCCTGAATCTTGGTGTTTAATGAAATGGGATAACAAATACTCTGCATGGCACAACAATCAATGTACCCTCCTGTCTGTGTCAGGGGATTCTGAACGGTTTGGGTTCTTCTTGGATTGCGAAGAGGGAGAGTTCACGTGTTTTGGGGACTCGCGGGTCCTGCACGTGTTCAGGGGGAACTTCATGGACCCTGTTAAACCCGCTATTGGGGTATATCCACATGTTGTTGGTTCCGTCCGGTTTTGCTGATGTTTCATCGTTTTTATTTTTCATTTTATTACTTGGCAAAAAAAACTTTTTTGACAACTATGTTGATCACACCGGTTTGTGTGTGCGCATTTGTGTTTGTCTGTCCACTCACTTATACTTCCCTACATGTCACACTTTTAAACTGATCTTCACCAAATGGTAGAGTTGGTGGTCTGACAGAATCCTATTTATTTTTGAGGTCAAAATATCAAAAGGTCAACAAAGGCCAAAGGTCAACCACTTATTCCAAATTTCTAAAATCCTCAATTATCATCCAATTGGCTTGACATTTGAATAGGAATTACACATCAGCTAACTTTAATCAACCACCAACTATTTTTGAGGTCAACATAGGCCAAAAGTTCAACAACCTTTTCAGATTTCGAAAATCCTCAATCTTCATCTGATTGACTTGAAATCTGAATAAGATTTGCATATCAGCTAGCTGAATTCAACCACCAACTATTTTTGAGAACATAGGTAATAAGGTCAACATAGGCCAAAAGGTCAATATAGGTCAAATTTCTAAAATCCTCAATTTTCATCCCATTGACTTGAAATCGGAATAGGATTTGCATATCAGCAAACTGAATTCAACCACCAACTATTTTTTAGGTCAACATGGGCCACATTTCTGAAATTGTCAATTTTCAACAGATTAACTTGAACTTTGAAGACGATTTGCATATCAGGTCACTGAATTCAACCACTAATTATTTTTGAGGTCAAAAGGATGCTCTACTGAGTGCCATGTTACTTTGGAGGCTCTGTGGCTCTATTCAGCCCTAAACAAATCTGTTTTACCATGTGTCGCTCTACGAGCGATTTTTCTTTTTCTTTTTCCGGTTTTCCATTCGTTTTTTGTTTTTTTTTCGGTTTTGTTTCTATTCATTCCGTTCAGTTCTTGATGAAATTTTGTTTCACGAAAAGTACAAAGTGAAGGTTATTTTGGGTTCAAATCAATGAAATCATTTGCTAGTGCATGGCAATATGATTACTGATTAATATTTAAATTACAATAAAGTTTATAAAATCAATGAAGTTTATTGTTTATCTTATTTGATATTAAATTAACATTAATTGGAACTCTTCGCTTTCCTCACGATACAATACGGATTCTTCTTCCACTTTCCAAAAAATGTTTCATTTAAAGATTTTTCCACCGATCTCTGCAATATATCAGTAGCTTTCTCAGAAAACATTAACCCAGGTCATTGCTCCCAACAATTTTATCAATTAAATTGCATCATTTCTTACACGTACCTCGACTGTGTACCAAAAAAATAAAATTCCACATCTGAGTGGCACAGAAAGGATTGTGTTGTGATGCAAAATGCCATCTTGTGCCTCGATTGGGTGTACCATCCATGATGACCGTGGACGAGAAGAAGGCGTTACTTTTCGCCAGTAAGTTGTGCTTGTGCCAGATTCAGATAAGTAAGTTGTGCCAGATTCAGATAGCAATAGGAGTCGCATTCGTTGGTTTTGAAGTCTAAGGTGAAGAGACCCAACAACGCAAAATCGGTCAACATTTATCATTGCAATTTTTGTCGTGCTATGTTACTTTAAGCTCTTTAATCACAGAGTATGATCATTTGATGGTTATTGTGGTTTGATGGTCAATATTGATTTTGATAAAGCAAGAGCTGATGTCAAACAAGGAAAAATATTGATTTGTGCATGATGATGGTGTAAAAAAAATAGCTGTTATCTGATGTCATCGACACCGTATTGCTCCGCTTTCAACGATTTACTGCTTTTAGAATTTACTGCTCATATGCGACAATAAATTTCAGAATCACTGAAAGAGGAGCAATACGGTGTCGATGACATCAGATAAGGACTCACACTCGATTCTGTTCGCTCGATCATCATATCGACAAATTCATCATCAGTCTTGTTGCCCCTCGTAAAAATGAACACAGTATTATACCATAGAGCCGAGAGATAAGGGAAGGGAGGTGTTAAAGAATAAAATAATATGAAATTAGAGTATAAATCTGATGCCAAGAATATTAAATCTTGACATGATTGAAACTTATTGAAAAGGAAAAATAAAGGGGCAAAGGTAGTTGGGCCCAATAAAAAGAGACCAGTGATTCACTCTTCCAATAATGCCACATTTAGATGAACAAGAAACACCAGGGCGGGGAGGGAATGATGTGTAGTACGTGCGCACCCTACGGACAGCTGTTTGTTAACATTCTTCTTATTGTTTATGGCCATAATTATTCCCCCGTTATTGTGGGGTTGGCTGGGGGCAGCTTGGCCCAAGTCTTTCACGAACCGTCTGGCCAGGCCAGGCCAGAAGTTCCACTGAAGATTATTTGGGAAAGAATATGTGATTTGTTCAGGATGTTGAATATAACTCACATACTCTTCATAAAACACACATAGAATCTACAATGTCCACCAACAACCAATACTGATTGATGGGACATCCAGTTCAATGTCCATCCAAGGGATGCGCACACATTGATGTATCAGCCCGTCTGTGAAACACCTGGATGGTAGTTCGTAGTTGAGCTGGGATGCTACCTGTGATTCAATGCCATTTATTGGACACAAAAGAGCCGAGGAACCAAGGACAAAACCACACACGTCCTGGCGAGGGTCTGCAATCTCCGATTGCTCTTTGTTAACATTGTACTTTGTTATATTAATGCTGTAGTATTAATTTGTGATTAGAATGATGTTTGGAATCAAAATATAGAGATTTAGTTTAGACTTTAGAGTGAGGAAGTCAAGCGAGGGGTTCCACCGTGACATTCGCAGATCCGGCATTTATAGTTTTGTCATTCGGCGTATTTTATAGGCAATTCTGAAATTATATATTTAGAAACAAAATATTTTTAAGGCAAAAAATTACAAGAAATGTGTATCTGCAAATTTGGTTCGTACATTGACACTAGGTGCACACTTTTGACTTGTGCCCCTGTGACGTCACGCAAATCAACGGAAGTAGCTCCTTTGCATAACGGAAGCGAAAATAGTCCGATTTTAAAACACGATTATCCGGCTTATTATTCTCCCAAAAAATGTATTTTTGTGCTAATGGGTCAGGGATATCATCCTCTAAAACATATCTCTTCAAAAAATGTCATGATTGTGTCCCTTTAAGTCATAAAGAAGTATTTTTTTTACCAGCCCAGTAATACGCACAGTACAGTATTTGTATCCACATGTGAGTGTGAGCCCAACTGAATGGCCATTCCACTGAATTCCATAATCTTCCCAGCCTCTCCATCTTGCTCATAAGCTGCCATTATTGCCTCACCTTTTTGTTGGTAGTGCTGACCATTCACAAAGTTGATCTTGTGGAGTCAGAAGTTGAGTCATCAGTGTGACATCTGTCGGATAGATGTTAAATGGGTGGCCTGTCCCGTCTGCTGGCATTAGTTTGTGGAGATTAAAGATCCCGTGGTGTCCTTCACAAAGAGCAGGCGAGCAATCGCCAGCACCATGGCCAAATCCCTCCCCTAACTCCATAGTCGAACGGCAGGCCTGGCCAGCCGGTTCGTGAAAGACTTGAGCCAAGCTTTCCCCAGCCGACTCCACAACGACGTGGGAATAATTGTGGCCATTAGAGAAGATTGTGATCAGGTAAAAATACTCAAAAATAACTAGAGCTAAGTCATTGGCATGACATCACAAATCCACACCTCCCACCTCAAGCAAAGTTGAAAGATGGTTAAAAGTTCCACCAATGATCCAATATCACATTTTGAGTTGAACTTTTTTGACCTCTGTGACCCAAGTCTCCATGCCCTGGGGCATGAACCGGAGGTCAAATTCAAAAACAATCGTCATATATTGCATGAGACAACCGACCTGTCCCCCAACGTTGATTTTGCATATATAAAATATCATTAAAAATTGTCTATAATTGCAATTATTTACTATTTGACCTTTTGACCACTCCCCAGGGTCGGAGTCAAAAACGATACTGCTCTCGTACCTTATGTGGTGATCATAACTACCAAGTTTGGATGAATTTCTGCACAACCATTTAATAGATAGCGTGACGGACAGACAGACAAACGGAGCCCATTGCAATATCCAGGCCCCAGTTTGTTTTTTTCTTCAAAAAAAATCCAATAAAAAAAAACTGGAGATAAAAAATAAAAGGAAAGGATGGCATTGCAAATTGAAATCCAAATGCTAACTTCACGGACATAAAACTTGGCACCACACTTTTACTCATATTTAGGCCAATATGGTAATTTGGAAATTAAAAAGTAAAATGACCTTAAAAATGATATGACGAAAAACTGGAATCTGAAAAACCAGACATCATAATCGGTAATAGTTGGAGCAACTGAAATGATTTAGAACCTTGCAGAGAAACTGATCAAGATAATAGGATAGATCACATCACATGAGCTACAAGTGATAGCCGTCTGTGGTTGAATGAACATCATTAAAAGAGACCTTAGAACAAAGATAGGAGATAAACACCTGCAAATGTCCCTAAGCTGAAATGAAAAAACATCAAGTTGGTCCTTGAAATGTAATCATAAAAAGAAAACAAGGTGGATACCAATGCTTTATGGTTTTGCAATTGTAGGCGGAAGAAATATGAAGGTACGTCCAAGCAGTGTGGATTTTGGCGGTAGGTTCAACAGTGTGAGGTTCAGTGTGGTTCAACAATTCATATTGCCCTTGCCCCCCCCCCCCCCCTTTCATGTGATTTGCTCTTTTATTTAAGCAATTAATACATCCTCATCTGCTTAGCCACAGTTTGTAATGATGTGTTAGAAGTTTACCGATATAAACCATAATTTATTCTGTCACTAGAGAGTTCATGGAACACATTACCCCACGTAGTGTTCAAGTATATACTTCAATTTAAATAAAAGAATGATTTTAAAGATCGTCTAAAAAAAAAAACATTCCAGAAAAAGGTGAGCAATATGAGGCAGTCTTATACACCATCTTATTTAACATGTCCAAGTACTGTACTATAAAACTGGAAGTTCTTGTAAGTGACAAGTGGGCGGTTTGTGTTCTACAGTGTTCATGTGTATAGTTCAATTTTAAAAATGAAATAAAGATTGTAAAGGTCATATTAAAAAAATTGATTCTGAAATTTACCACCATTGATGCAGTGGCTATTACATCACCCTAACATATTACACGAGTTATTCATGCCTGTTGTGTATGTCCTCGATGACGTCCTTAAAACAGTTAGTTTCATGTTTGGAATGATTTTCAATTTTGTTTGACCACCAAGTCGGCAGACAAGAGTAAAAAAAATCAAAAAAATCACTCCTCTCTGCACATGTGCGATCGGAATGAATTCAGGGACAAAGTACTGTAAAACGGCAAGTTTGTTCTCCGATTCATGTACAAACAACAACAACAACATGCATTTAAAAGGCCATTTTCCCTGCTAGAGCAGGGGTTAGCCTTGCGGTCCCATGACAATCTTCTCCATTTTGCCCTATTTTCTGCATCTCTCCTTGTTAACTCCCTTGCCCGCATTTCTTCTTCCACCATCTTTAGCCAAGTCTTTCTCGGTCTTCCCCGTCCTCTACTTCCTTCTACATTCATTTCCATCACTCTTCTCAACCAGTCACTTTCATCCCCAACACATGACAAAAACCATCTCAACCTGTTCCTCTTCACAGCATCAATCACAGGCTCTATTCCCATCATCTTTCGCAATTCATCATTTGTCTTCCTCTCTCTCAACGATACTCTGCACATCCGTCGAACCATTCGCATTTCCACCCTTTCCAACCTTCGTTGCTGCTCTATGTTCATTACCCATGTCTCGCTCCATAAATCATAACACTTCTCACACATGCAGCATACACCTTTCCCTTCAGCTTCAACGACACTCCCCTCATCATCAGCACGCCACTCAGTTCCCGAAACTTCTTCCATGCACATCTCACTCGAGCAACCGTTGCCGAGTCTGATCCACCTTCTCCATTCAGCATGTCTCCGAGGAAGCAAAATGTTTTCACACCTTCCAGCTTCACGCCGTCTCCAAGATCCAACTCAACATTTCCTCCATCTGCAGCTCCCTCTGTGCAAACCTTACATTTGAATGTAGCTGCCACACTGGTTAATGACCCTCTCAGACCACGACATTTTTGATGAACCCACTCAGCGCACATTGTACATTGAATGGAGTTCACTCCGACACCCTTCCTACACACAGCACAGGACCACTTTCCAGTTCTTTCCACCTCACCACATGCTTTACCACTTGCCATCACCTTTGTCTTTCCGATATTCACCTACAGACCTTTTGTCTCCATACTTTCCTTCCACTTGTTCATCTTTTCCTTCAGTCCATCCATACTTTCCACAATCGACACCAGATCATCTGCATACAACAACCCCCACGGAAAACCCTCCTTTACGTTCTGAGCCAGCACCTCCATCACAGCTACAAATAGTAGTCGACTTAGTACCGACCCCTGATGCACTCCCACCTTCACCTCAAACTCACCACTGTTCCCGTCATTCGTCCTTACAGCTGTGCGCCCTCTTTTGTACATTGCCATCACTACTCTGATCAACCATTCCTCCACTCCTAACTTCAATGCCCATGTCAATACTTTGCGTGGAACCCTATCGAATGCTTTCTCCAGATCAACAAACCCAAGAAAGAACTTCTTCCTCTTCTCCATGTACTTCTCCTGCAACTGCCTCACAATGAAAAGCGCGTCTGTCGTTCCTCTTCCTGGCATAAATCCAAACTGCATTTCGTCGATCTTCACTTTCTTCCTTACCCTCCTCTCCAACACCATTTCCAATACCTTCATTCCATGTTCCAATAACTTTATCGCTCGGTACGAGTCACACTCCAGAGGGTCACCTTTCCCCTTGTATATAGGGACGAGGGTACTCAGTTCCCAATCCACTGGAATGCGGCCTTCTTTCACCACCAGATTACAGATCTCTGTCATTCTCTTCACACCCCAACTTCCTGCTGCCTTCAACATATCTCCCACAACTCCCGCCGGCCCTCCCGCTTTTCTACCCTTCATTGCTTTTATCGCTTCCTCAACTTCCTTCTCAGTTATCTTCTCTGCCGGTCCTAAAACTGGGTGACTCTTTATGTTGCCATCCCATTCATTCTCTGTATTCAACAGCATTTCCATATATCTTTTCCATCTTCCTTTAATTCCATCTGGGTCGACAACGATTTGTCCCACTTCATCCTTCAAGCAACTCACCCCCATCACATCACACCTCTCTTTCGCTATCTGCTTTGCAATCCTGAACACTGCTTTCTGACCCTCTTCCGAATCCAAGCGTTCTCCGAACATTTTCCTACATGCCTCCTGCGCCTTTGCTACCTCTTTCTTTGCAGCCTTCCTGGCTGCCTTATAACTTTCATGCTCTGCTGTTTCTGCTCCCGTACCCTTCGCCTTCTGCCACTCCTTGAACTTCTTCCTCTTCTCGTCAATCCTCTTTCCAACTTCATCATCCCACCACCATGTTTCCGAGTGCCTCGGTGGTCCTTTTGTCCATCCACATACCTCACCAACGGCTCCCAACAGACTAGCTTTCATTGACATCCAACCACTTTCAAGCTCAACCACATCATCCTCGACCCTACTCAGCCTCTCTTTTAATGCCTCCCTCACTGTCACCTCTTTCAAACTCCACACCTTCATTCTCGGTTGGTACTTCACCCGCCGAGCTCTCCTCGCAGCTTTCACCCTGATGTCAAGTGGTGCTGTGAAACAGCCTCCTCCCCCGGGATCACCTTTGTGTCCCGGAGGTGCCCCCTATCTTACCTACGCACCATCAGGTAGTCAACGGTTGTCGTCGACCCACCTGACGTGTATGTAACAAGCTTATTATCCTCTTTCTGGAACTGACTATTACAAATCAACAAATCAGCTCCATCAGCAAACTCCAAAATCCTTTCACCTTCTCCATTTCTCACACCATATCCGTAACCCCCATGAACTCCCTCAAAACCATCCATACTCCTTCCCACATGTCCATTTAGGTCTCCTCCTACCACAACAACTTCCTCATCTTTCACGTTTTCCATCAGGTTCTCTATCGCACACCAGAACTTGTCCTTCTCTTCATCGCTTCGACCAACCTGCGGAACATATCCCGAGATGACGTTCACCAAGAGCTTTCCAATCATCATTTTCACCATCATCAACCTATCACTCACTCGGGTCACACTCACCACACTGTCTACAAACTCCTCAGAAAACAGGACACCAACACCATTCACGCCCTCCGGGCACCCTTGCCACACAAACTTGTATTTCTGTCCCTGCCTACCCTTCACCATTCTCACACCACTTCCCTTCCATCTCGTCTCTTGCACACAACATATGTCCACTCTTCTTCTGACCAATACTTCCACCACTTCTCCTGATCTCCCTGGCATTGTCCCTACATTCCATGTCCCAAACCTCAGAAACCAATCTCCACTTCGGGCTGTACCCTGCCCATATGTAGTTGTAATTGTCATGGTTCTCTTTTCTTTTTTTTCATGTACAAGTTTATTGTACAAATTTCATGTACAAATTTACAAACACATACAACATTAAATTTAAATCGAGTTATTCCTCGATCATAAACTGACGTTTGTGGATGGACGGCTGGACAGACATAAACCAATTGCTTAACCCTGCTTTTGGCTTTGTGTGCATGACTTAAGTCATACAACACGTCCATCATCTCAGCTTTATGCAACCCACATGGCTGTAATAATGAAATGAGAGATAAATAGTGCAAGATATAAACAAAATCAGAAAATTCACACAGCATAAAGTTTGAATAATTTAATTTCACCTTCTTCTCCCAACAGCAATCTGCAAACGCATGACAGTCGTGCATTTTTACCCCACGTTGATGCTAAATATTAAAGATTCGGCATCTTTGAGGTGGACGAAACTTGTATGCAAAGCAGCACAAGTAATTTGAGTAAAATTATCCGAGCCTGTACATAATAAGAAGTTATAAATACTCAATAGGTTTCAAAGCCTAATAAGAAATTGTTGTTTCAAAAGTTTTTGTTTGGCTGTACAAAGAAATGAGCAAAGAAAAGGCAATTGCCACAGCAGACAAGGTCACAAGCCTTGTAGTTTTTAAGAAGGGAAATGACAAATAAAAACAACAACAAAACATACATATTTGCAAAAGTATAATTAATGCAACAACAATACACAATCATTTCAAACAAAAATGGGATGCACCTTATTCCTTGTTACATCAAACTATAAACTATTTACACTGAAATTTTTTTCAAAAGTGAATCTATTTTGGATGCAGCGTTCTCAAATAATTTGGTCACGAATATTGAAGTAACAATATAATACTGTACAAATTGTTTAAAAGAAATATTCAAGTACATCATCTTATACAAAAAAAGGCTAATTGTCATACAAATAGAAAGAAGATCATCAAGGCCACGGAAGCATTAGAGAGTAATGTCCCTAAGCTATGCAGAGCAGCAGTCATTTACAAACAGAAATATAAATAAAAAGAAATGAATAAGTCGGTATTTTTGTCAGCCAGTATCTTCATAGCAGAGACAATGGTCTCGTTCTCAGTCACAAATCGAGCTCCGATATTTTGTTCACCGAGTGTAAGAGTTTCAGTGCAGTAAGAGCTTTCAGAGTAAGAGTTTTAGAGTAAGAGTTTCAATGGGATGAAAGATAACTCCAGCCTCCACAACTCTTGCTTCTTTTTTTTTTGTCCGAATTTTCACACCGGCAGACTTCCTAAAACAACACGCAGCAAATGAAACAAAAACGCACTGTTTGTGAGATTACTATTCATGTACTTTTATACATAAAAAACACCAAGAAGTGCCAAATCATACAATTATATCAAGCAGAGATACCCAGGTCACCATCAGATTGAAAACAGTTCCGCAAATGATGCGAAAACTGTAATGTATAAAATGAATGATGTCAATACAATTTATAAAGTAGAACCTCTTTTATCTGGTCTTCCAAATAATGGAACAGGTTCTCAACAAAAATCACCATCTCTCAACGAAAGGTGCGGTTTGCGATTTAATCTGTCACGGATGTGGGACAAGACTACTACATCTCTCCCATGTCATCTGCAATCGTCGCGGGATGCCCGGATTGGTCAACAGACCAATTCATATTATCAACTGTTGACAATCACGTGACGATTTTAAAGCTTCTTCTTCTTCACTTCAACATCTGCTGTGAACAAGGCGAGGGGATTCACACCGAAATGTCGGCTCTACCGACTTGGAAGTCCAGCTTTTGCGTTTGTAAACTTTTACCGATTTAATTTGACTGGATGGAACTACATTTCACTCCTTTATCCCACATCCAACATGGCGCCTGCCATTGACTGCATATATCAAATCCAAATACAGTGAATGAATGGCGTGGGGGGGGAGGGCGGGGTAGGGGGGAGGGCGGGTGGCAAGGGTGGTAGGATCCAGTGGCGGGGGGGGGGGGGGGGGGGGCAAGGGTTAGGGTTCAACATAACATGACGTCCATAAAAAAAAAAATTTTTCATTTATTTTATAAATGACATCCATTAACCGAGAATATCGCTTATTTAGAGCACCATTGGGCATGACCATTTTCGATAAAATAGGTTAGACTGCACCAAATATCTCTGTTATATTAAATACTCCAAATATATTAAATCAATTACATATTTCTTGAAAAATAGATCCAGATCATCAACTCTTACTAGTAATTTCAACAGTTACCAAAAATGTTACAACCACAAGGATTGATTCTCATTTTGATATTCAGCAACAATAAAAACGTCATTATGAGCTGTGTAAAGTCAAATGGAGGCCAAATCACAAACTGTGCTGAAAAGCGGAAACATTAAATTGTCAACCCATCTTTTATTGTAAATTTTAAATATCTCGTGATCAAAATGCTTTAAAATTTCTCACAGCAATTTTCATCAAACTCGTTTGATATGAACGAGCTGAAAATGAAACGCCCACCCCCACATTCTTTGTTACCTCTGCCACTGAAGGTGGCAGAGATTATGTTTTCACCCACTGTCTGTCCATGTCTGTGAACAGGATATCTCAAAAAGTTGTAGATGGATTTGTATGTACCACATTTGGTGGAGAGGTTGGATGTGTGACAAGCATGAAATGAATAGATTTTGTTGAAGATCCGTATCTGGATCTGAGAGCTTTTGAAAGTCATTCTTCATCATTGAGAGATGGGGCAGGGGAAGAATGCTATGTAGCATGATATCTAAAAAAGTTGTGGACGGATTCGGACGAAACTTGGTGGACTGGACAGGTGTGGTGTGTAACAAGGATTAATTGATTCGATTTTGGTGAAGATCCGAATATGAACTGGAGACAATATTTTTAAAATTCCATAAGTGATTCTTCACCACTGAGTGATAGGGGAACCACCTTTGCAGGCCATTTTTTCCCCGCAGAGTGGGGGTTGGCCTTTTCCGGGCACCGTGGTCCCCTTTTTGAAGCAATGTTTTATGGCATACATACACACAGTGAGAGACAGACACAGACATGCTCGAGTGAGATGTGCATGGAAGAAGTTTCGGGAACTGAGTGGTGTGCTGATGAGGAGGGGAGTGTCGTTGAAGTTGAAGGGAAAGGTGTATGCTGCATGTGTGAGAAGTGTTATGATTTATGGGAGCGAGACGGGTAATGAATGTAGAGCAGCAACGAAGGCTGGAAAGGGTGGAAATGCGAATGGTTCGGTGGATGTGCTTGTGCGCCGTGCGGAGTGTCGTTGAGAGAGAGGAAGACAAATGATGAATTGCGAAAGATGATGGGAATAGAGCCTGTGATGGATGCTGTGAAGAGGAACAGGTTGAGATGGTTTGGTCATGTGTTGAGGAAGGATGAAAGTGACTGGTTGAGAAGAGTGATGGAAATGAATGTAGAAGGAAGTAGAGGACGGGGAAGACCGAGAAAGACTTGGCTAAAGATGGTGGAAGAAGAAATGCGGGCAAGGGGGTTAATAAGGGGAGATGCAGAAAATATGGCAAAATGGAGAAGATCGTCATGGGGACCGCAAGGCTAACCCCCGCTCTAGCAGGGAAAATGGCCTTAAAATACATGTTGTTGTTGTTGTACACACACACACACACACACACACACACACACACACACACACACACACACACACACACACACACACACAACCGGTCAAAAGTTTTAGAACATCTCAATTTTTCCAGTTTTTATTGAAACTTACGCAGTTTAATGTCTCAATGTACTCTGAAATTAAGCATAGAACAAATAAACAATTATAGATAAAAAAAGAAATCATAGAATCATTTTGTTGGAAAAAAAATTTATTTTAATTTTTCACTCTGCAAAAGGTGGCTACATTGCTGATATAACAGCCGAACACAGTCGTGGCATTGTTTCTACAATGGAAATCAAATATTGTTCGGAAAGTTCTTCCCAACACTTGCAGAAGTTCCCACAAATGTGTTGCACCTGTAGGTTGCCTTGCTTTCACCCTTCTGTCCAGTTCATCCCAAACCAGCTCGATGGGGTTTAAGTCTGGAGATTGTGCTGGCCATTCCATGATTTAAAGCCTACCGTCTTGTTCTTTTCCTTGAAGGTAGTTTTGACATAGCCTGGATGTGTGTTTAGGGTCATTATCTTGCTGAAGGATGAACCCCTGACCAACTAGGCGTATACCAGAGGGTATTGCATGGCGCTGCAAAATGCTGTGGTAGCCCTTTTCGTTCAGGGTGCCAGTCACTCTGCGCAAGTCGCCGACTCTGGATCCATCAAAAGAGTCCCAGACCATCACGCTTCCTCCTCCATGTTTGACAGTTCGTGTCACACACTGAGGAACCATCCTTTCACCTACTCGACGGCGTACAAAAACCCTGCGTGATGAACCAAAAGATTTCAAATTTTGATTCATCGGTCCATAAGAACTTCTTCCAGTCTTCAGTAGTCCATTGGTGGTGCTTCATGGCCCAGGTAAGCCTCTTTTTCTTATTTTGCCATCTGAGCAATGGCTTTCTTACTGCCACTCGACCTGTCAAACCTGCAGTTCGAAGTCTTCTCTTCCCAGTTGAAACTGAGACTTGCTTACTTCGACCAGTGTTATGCTGTGCTTGAAGCTGTTGTCCTGTGAGCCGCCTATCACGCAAGCTGTTGACTCTCAGAAACTTGTCTTCTGATTCTGTTGTGGCTTTGGGTCTGCCAGACCTCTTCCTGTCAGAGTTTCCTCCAGTTTCCAAGTGCCTTTTGATGGCGTCGGAAACTGTACTCATTGACACCTCGGCTTTCTTTGCAATCATTCTATGATTTGTTTTTATCTCCAATTGTTTATTTGTTCTATGCTTAATTTCAGAGCACATTGAGACATTAAACTGCGTAAATTTCAATAAAAACTGGAAAAATTGAGGTGTTCTAAAATGTTTGACCGGTGCTGTATATGTGTGTGTGTGTGTGTATATATATATATATATATATATATATGTATCACGATATTTCAAAAAGTTGTGGCTAGATTATGACAAAACTAGGTAGACGAGTTGGTTAGGTGACAAGAACAAGGATTATATTTTGGTTTGTGTAAACTTCCGCCTGGTGGAGGTATGCGCTCTACCAAGTGCTGTTGTATTGTTTGCAACTTGCACAACAATATTTTTGTTAATAGATAGTGAAGGAAACATGAATCAATGCTAACAACTTGGTTGCATCAAGTATCTACATGGACTGGCAAATCCTTTGAAGAGTATTCTGAAGATACTCAACCTCATAGGAAAGCTGAGGAAAGAGTGCCATAGCAAAGTAGCATTTTAGGCTAGGTATTGTTGCACCAATATTTGCACTGTTGCATCGATTTCTCCAATATTTGTTGCTAACTTTAGTCCACAGATGTTAAATCATTCAATCTTATCAACATTATTATTACTATTATTAAATCAATGAAATAAAATAAAAACAAGAGGAGGAAGGGAAGAACTACATTTTCCAAAAGTGAACGATCTTGTAGATTGAAAGTACAGTACAGTAAAAACCCTAAAATATCGCAGGGGTTACATTCCTGGAAAATGGCAGATATTCAAAATCGTGATAGTTAAAACCAATTTCCTATGGGAAAGGGGGGTGGGGGTATGTTCCTGGATTTCACGAAAACAAAGAGGAAGGTGGATGGAGTCCTAAAATAAACATCACAATTGGAATAAGCACATAAAATAAATATAAACCGGTTTTACGATTATGTCTCCTGCTGCGTTGGAGCAGATTAAACTTGACCCCCTCACCCCCACCATTACTCCCTTATTAATCCCGTATATCGTTTTCCTTCGTAATTACCTCTGCCACCAAAGGTTGATGGATGGAGGTTATGTTTTCACCCCTGTCTGTCTGTCTATGAAGAACATATCTCAAAAAGTTGTGGACGGATTCGGACAAAATTTGGCAGAGATGTGGTGTATGTGACACCGACGAAATGATTAGATTTTGGTGAAGATCCGGATCCGGCTCGTATAATTTTTAAAGTGATTCTTCACCATTGGGAAAAAGGGCCATAAACGATACATAGCAGAACATCTCAAAAAGTTGTGGATGGATTTGGACGAAACTTGGTGGACCGGTTGGGTGTGTGACACGGACTAATTAGTTCCATTTTGGTGAAGATCTGAATTTGGATTTGGATATGATAATTATTTAATTTTCAAGTAATTCTTCACCATTGAGAGATCGGGCGAAAAGTGATATATAACATGATATTTTAAAAAGTTATGGACGAGTTATGACTAAACTTGGTGGATGGGTTTGGTTAGGTCACAAGAACAAGCCGATGAGATTTAGGTTTAGGTCCGAATCTTATCCGGCCTATCATTGGGATACAAAACGTAAACTGTTCAGCCTGGCAGAGGTATGCGCTCTACTGAGTGCCGTTCTAGTCTGTCTATGTGTTTCTTTTATAAATCGGGCGGCATCTCTTCAAACCAGCAAATAAATAAAATAAAAAGAATCACATCGTTTTACACTTTGGCACCATTGCATCATTAACGGTGCATGAAAGCCTCATGTTGCGAGATAACAATCATAGCTCACAGTTCAAAAACCACGAATGGCCGAAATTTTACCCCGTGATAATTAAATCGACACATAAAGAAGTTGCCCTTGATTGGTCGAATCCACGATATTTCAAACTCGTGATATGTAAAAGAGTTTACTGTATCATTTTTCTTCAAATTGTGAAGGCCCTTTCCAAAATAAGAGGCAATCACAAGGTTGCAGATGTACAGTAATCCCTACAAACGAAAGGGTTATATTCCCTAAAATCTTTCCGTTAGGTGAATTTCCATATATCGAATTTAATTATTCCATATACTCCCATTATACAAGTGGAGATAGATTCCTATGGAACAACATCTTACCTCTACGATGTAAAAAATATGCATATTTATGCAACAAACTTTATTAAAATATCATGTCTTAAGACTGAGTGGTGGCAGGGTCATCCATATCCTGTGAAGAGGTGGCTGACCTAGATGTGGCAAGCTTGGGGGAAGCAAACTGAGGAGTAGCAGGCTTGGCATTTACATCCTGAGGAGCACCAGCCCCATTATATTTCTTGGAGAAATATGCATGCAAGGTTGTCTGATTTGCACGTTGCTTCTTTTTCTTGTATAGTTCCCTGGAGCAGTTGATTGAATCATTGGTTTGCTTGACTGCATTGAGGCTTGCTTCTCTCTCTGCAAGGATCATTGTCAGTGAAGATCTGAAGTCCCGCTTCTATGAGAGTGAGAGCTTCCGACTATGAGAGTGAAAATTTCAATACGTTATGCTATCGTACGTTATACTATTACAATACGTTATACCTGGTTTATGTACTGCAATAAGGACTGCTGAAGTGATTATTCTTCATTACAGATTACAGTGATTACAGTTCTAACATGGAACGTCACTCGGTAGAGCACATACATGCACCAGCCTGTTTAGTTTTGTTAAAGTTTAAGTTTTGTATTCCAATGATAGGCCAGATCTGCATCCAGACCTTTTTGGCTGAATCCATCCATAATTTTTTGAGATATCCTGCTCAGACAGACAAACAGACTGGAATGAATGAATGAATGAATGAATGCTCGTTTTAAGGCCATTTTCCCCGCTGGAGCGGGGGTTAGCCTTGCGGGCCCCATGACAATCATGGTTCCCTGTTTGAGGCAATGTTTTTATGGCCGGATGCCCTCCCTGACGCCAACCCTCAGTCACCTCTTATGATGCGCAGGGATACAGTGTACTTATTCTAAACCGGGGTACACACCGTGATCATTCATCCCAGCAAGCTGGTACTCAATTTGCCGACCTCGGAAGGATGACAGGCTGAGTCAACCCCCCTGGCGTTAATTCAGCGTTCGACCGGGATTCAAACCCAGGATCCTCGAATCCCAAGCCGGCACCCTGACCGCTAAGTCCTCGATCCTCGAATATATATATACATACACACATGCGCACACATCTATGGAAATGGAAATATACATGCACACACACAGGGTCAGGGTGGAAAATTCTGGTTACCCTTGCCATCATTAACCGAAGAGTTTAAGGTGGTGAGGGTGCAGGAGTTCATGATGTTGTGGGATTCTAGTGATTCAGTGGTGAAAAATGCTCTTTCATAGAAGAAGGGAAGTGAGAAGTGGAATGCAAGAGCAGAGGTGGATGAGATGGAGGAGCGGTTGCAACAGGAGGGAAGCATGGCTTGGGGTGGATGAAGCATGAGCTATGGAGAAAGGCATTTGTGAAAGAAAGGAGGAAGATGGATGAGAGGGAGGTGAGAAGAAAGGAAGAGGAGGGGAGATATGTGAAAGCAGTCAGACAGGCACAGCAAGTTGCTTGGACTCAGTCGGAAGGTGTGCGGGTGAGGATATTGAAGTGGAAAGAGATTTGGAGGATGGAGCCAAGACTGTTGAATTTACTGTTGCAGGCAACGTATGATGTGCTTCTATCACCAGCAAACTTGAGGCTGTGGGGGTTGTTGCAGAAGGAGAGCTGCTCTTGGTGTGGAGGTCTGGGAATAATGCAGTATGCACTGGGTGCATGCTCAGTAGCATTGGCAGTAGGAAGATACAGATGGCGGCATGATAAGGTGCTGGCGGTGGTAGTGGAGATGGTGCAACAAGAGGTGCTGAGATCGAGAGAGAGGAGAGTGGAGGCGACCAATGGGGGAGAGGTGTTGTTTGTCAAAGAGGTTGGTTGTGTCGTGCGTGTGTATGTGCGCGTGTGTGTGTTGCATGAGTGGGTGTGGTTTTGCATGAATGTTTTTGCATGAGTGGGTGTGGTTTGGCATGAATGTTTTTGCATGAGTGTGTGTGTTTTTGTATGTTGAGTGGTGTATATTGTAAGGGTAGTTAGTTAGTTGGTTGTGTGGGGGGGGGGGGGGGGGGGTTGTACGAGTGAGTGGGTGGGTGAGGGTGTGTGTTTTTGCATAAATGGGTGTGTTTATGCATGAAATGAATGAATTTTTGCACAAGTGTGTTTTTGTATGTCGAGTGGTGTATGTTGTAAAGGTAGGTGGTTGGTTGAGTGAGTGTGTGTGTGTGTGTGTGTGTGTGTGCGTGTGTGTGTGTGTGTGTGTGTGTGTGTGTGTGTGTGTGTGTGTGTGTGTGCATTTTGTGTGTGGTGTGTGTGTGTGTGTGTGTTTTCTAGTGTGTGTTTTGTTGGTGAGTGGTGAAGGTTATAAAGATGGGTGGTTGTTTCAGTGCTCCACCACCATGTTTACTTGTTTGGTGCTGTGGATTCTGGGAGTGGACGCTGCTTTGTTGTTGTAGTCTGTGTTCTCACACTGGGGGTGGAGGTATGTATGCATCCAGGTGTAGTTTCTGCCTGCAGAGGCTTGTGTGCCCCTGCTGGCCCACCTTAGCTGACCGTATCGAGGTTGATGGGCTGAAACAGGATGATGCTGAGGACCTCGAATGAAGACCCAGCCAGTCAGTGAGGCACACTTGTGACCAGGTGTGTTTTGAAATTATATATATGTATATACTTTTTTCTGAGATGCAAAATTTCTGTTATAACGAGTCTTACTTCTGTATGTGGAAATTTAATCCCTAATTAGTCATTTCCTTTATCACAAATTTCCAGATAATGAATGTCCGTATAATTGAGGGATTACTGTGCAGCATAAACAAGGGACATTAAGCTTTCAGTAATATAATTAATATAATAATGTCTAAGTCACGTCCAGAAAACACGCAAGCAGTACAACAAGGCAAAGACAGAAAAGTATTTAGGTTCTCTAACAATGGCAGGAACAAAGCGCCAAACGGCCCTTCATCATCTTGAAAGAAAAAGTTATCCAATAATTGACTGCGATTCTAACCTGTCATCTGTACAGCTTTGCATCCTCTTTTACTTTCCAGAGCATGAGCTCCATGCAAGCTCGGGCATCCTCTCCAGAATCGTGGCCTTCAACTGTGGCATGGAAAAAGTGAAACAAAACACTGGAATAAGCAAATTTGCTTGCAAATCGAAGGAACCATTCATTCATAGCTATGAGAAAAACACTTTACCTTTTGAATACGACCAGAAATTAAAAAGATAATTCATTTCCTGGCAGTTCATCAGCAAACAACCCAGCAAGTTTATTATGGCGACAGAACTTAGCTTTGGACAAAGATTTATTTGTACTATAAAACTATGACCTCAACTCAAAGTTTATCTGAGGCAGAGCCAATACAATTGGACTAAAAATAATGAAGGTTGAAAATCAAATGAAAGAACAAAATCTTTTTTTTTTTTAATCAAATTGCTAGTTTACAAACATCAAAATTGTTGACATTCCACAGATTCTTGAAAATTCCCAAATATCAAAAAGTGTTTTTTTAAATTAACCATCAATGTAAACAGCAAGAAGTGAGCATGGCTTATGAGAGGACCTTAAACCCTCTACCTGCCACCATTGACCCAAATGGGGTCCAAAGGATGCTCACTGACCAAGACAGTTACAATATTCAACAAGTAACATAATTATAGCAAAAAACAAGGAAGGGTAGCATTAATTTTTCAAGGAGATTAGTCAAATAGTCAAATTCATATTTTAGTGCATACGTACGACTGTCCTGGATAATGCGCTTGAGATGATCTGCCATTAGGTTCTTGAGCGCACGCTTGTATGGAGGACCGAGGCGGTGAGGAAATACCACTGCAGTATCAATTACTGTGCTGTGGATAAGCTGAAAAAGCCAAACTTGTGTCAGGAAAAAGGCATCTCAGAATCAGGTTTATAAAGTGATGAAAACAAAGAGTAAAACTTCTTTTATCTGGAATGGTCAAGACCTAGGGTGTTCCAGATAAACGATGTTTCCAGTTAATTAATGGATGTCGTTAATTTTAAAAAATAATAATAATAATAAATTACAAATACATTTTTTATGGATGTCATGGTACATTGCACACTAAAGGTGGGTTTTCACGGGACACGCGAACGGTTCGCGAAGGATGCGAATGTCGAAAAAATGGCAAAGTCCAACATTCGTATTTTAGGCTCCAAAAGTTCGCCAAACATGCGCGGGGGTTCGGAAGCGTCGTCAATTGTTCGCCGGGAATTTCAAACTTTTTCCATTTCAAACTTTTTTGAAATTCCCGCCGAACAAAAAACGACTCCTGCGAACAATTGACGACGCTTCCGAACCCCCGCGCATGTTTGGCGAACTTTTGGAGCCTAAAATACGAATGTTAGACTTTGCCATTTTTTCGACATTCGCATCCTTCGCGAACCGTTCGCGTGTCCCGTGAAAACCTGACCCTGATAATTAATCATAAAAGCTGACCGTAATAACCCTAACTTCCTCCCGCCCCTCATTCTGCGCATCTGGACTCGCCCTATGCAGCCAATGGCAGGTGCCATGTTAGACGTGGAATAAACAAGTGAAACACTCGCGAGATCTTTGTCGGCGAGTCACGTTTTTTCGAAGCTGTCCACGCTCTCACGCTTTCGAAGTTAATTGTTCACAATTGTGTTTTTGTCGAAACTGTATTTATCTTTCGGTGTGTGTACCTATAGTGTGTCTAGGAAGATTCTCGGTTAATTTTTCATACCTGCATAGAAAATCGTCGGTTAATTCGTGCCGCGTCTTTTGAGGCCTTGTAGGCTGCCGTGTCCTACCTTGAGGCTTTGTTTTTCTCTCAGCGGTCCGTCGATTGTGCTCCAATGACTTTCGTTCTCAGTTTTCCCCAGTCTTTTCACCCCATACTTCCTTGTTTAAAATCAAAACTCAAAAAAAAAAAAAAATTTTTTCCTTCTTTATTCATATTCGTTGTTCTTATTCGTTTATTCGTTCGTTCCTCGATCACGTGTTTCACCTCCATTTCCCCAGATAGTTTTCACTGTTAAATTTTAAAATGTTTAAACTTTCCTCTGAAGTACTGTATTCTGTCGTATAGTATAACACCTTTTTCTTCTTCTTCTTTAAAAGGGTGTTTTCGACTTGCTCACCAAATCTATTCATTCCAAAAAAAAATTCCATCTCTTACAGTTCCTCTTTCCGACATTCCCTAAACTCACCTGCACTCCACCCCCCCTCCAGCGTCCTCAAACGTATTTTTGACTTGAAGGTCACAAGAAACTCATTTTGCAATAAATGTTCGTTTCCCATTAATCATACACTTTCTAAAATCCAATCTCACCCCTCCCCTCCAAATCATCCCCATCACCCCTCCCCTCCAAATCTCCCCCCTTGCCCCTCCCCTCCAAATCTTACCCATCACCCATCTCTTTCAAATCTTCCCCCTTGCCCCTCCCCTCCAAATTTTCCCCACCACCCATCCCTTTCAAATCTTCCCCCTTGCCCCTCCCAATCCTCCATCCCTTTCAAATCTCCCCCATTACCCCTTCCCTCCTAAACTCCCCCCTCACCCCTCCACTCCCCCTCGCCCCTCCCCTCCCCTCCTAGACTCCCCCCTCCCCTCCAAATCTGCCCCATCTCCCATCCCTTTCAAATCCCCCCCCCCCCTTGTCCCTTCCCTCCTAAACTCCCCCCTCGCCCCTCCCCTTCAAATCTCCCCACCTTCATTTCTTCTCCATTTCCCCCCTCTCACCCCTCCTCAAAGCGTCCTCCCCGCTTCTTCCCCCTTCCAACTCTCACCTCTCACCTCCATCTCCCCCAACCTTCTGCCTCGCTCTTCCCCCTCCTCAAACACCTCACTGTGCCTCACCCAATCACCATCAAACCTTTTGTCCGCCCCATCCTTCCCTTTCTCCGAGCTATTCTGAAATCTCTGACACACCTTCAACAGCTCTCCCTACCTCTTCCTCCTCTTCAACATCTTACCCTACCCCCCCCCCCCCCTGTTCTGTATCCGATGCTCCCCCTTCCTCTTCATTAACGGTATGGACCTCAAATATCCGGGGCCTTCGCTCAAACTTGACTGATCTCTCCATACAGGTTGCTTCTGACAAACCAGACGTGACCTGCTTTACAGAAAACTTCCTCCTTCATGATGTCTCTGATTCCTTAGTATCTCTCCCAGGTGACTCCCTCCTCCGGTATGATAGACCTGAGCCTCGTACTGGAGGTGGGGTTGCTATCTTTATCAAAAACTCTCTTCCTCACTCGCCCTGCACTGCCCTCTCTCCACCTCACCCCCAGGAATACCTCTGGCTAGGGCTTCCCCTTCCCTCCCAGCTTTTGTTCATATGTGTGTTGTACCGTCCACCAAACAGTGATGACTCCATCGACATCTCGCTGTCTGATAATATGGACCAACTTCTATCTACTCATCCCAACTCACTCTTCCTCATATGTGGTGATTTCAATTGTCACCATGCCAGTTGGCTGGGTGTGGGTACCTCTCTCACCAGCCATGGCTCCTCAGCAAAGGACTTCTGCGACTCACTGGGACTGACACAATCTGTCAATTTCCCGACCCGGATCTCAGTCAACGGAGCATCTTCTCTTCTGGACTTGGTTATGACAAACTTCCCTGAAATGTCTGCTCTTCTTCTTCTGCTCCAATCGGCTCATCTGTTCATGTGCTTGTTAAAGTGGACATCTCTCTGACCATTCTCAGAGAGGCTCCTCAGCGTCAAAGAATCTGGCATTTCACTCAGGCCAAATGGCACGGTCTTCAAGCAGCCATCAATCATCTGGACTGGTCTCCCATCTCTACCACCTCTGACATCAACTCATCCTGGGAATTTTTCCAAAGTAAATTGCTCTCTCTCATGCACAGATTTATCCCATCTCGTCTTCAGTTGTCATACCCTTCCTGCCGTCCATGGTACACGGATTCTTGTGGTGAGGCTGTTGCCCAGAAACAACTTGCCTTCGACTCCTGGAAAGCAAATCCAACGGAAGGAAATCTCATTTCCTTTCACAAAGCCCGAAACAAGTGTGTGTCCACCCTCAGGAGAGCCAGGAAACAATATCTCTCCATTCTCAAGACCGAACTCTCTTATCTGTCTCCCTCTTCCAAATCCTGGTGGCGTCTGGTCAAATCTGTTTCTGGTGTTTGTTCCCCCTCCATCCCCTCCCTTACCTCAAATGGCTAACACAGCTGACTCAGCACGTGAAAAACCTGAATGCCTCAACTCTGTGTTTGCCTCCAAATCTTGTGTCCCAAACCCATCCCTCTCTGTACCCACTGTACCCAGTCGTACCCAGCTGCTCCTGGACTCTGCGTCCTTTCCTCCTGAGAAGGTGGAAAAGTTTCTGTCAACCCTCGACTCTGATTCTGCAACTGGACCTGACGGCATCAGCCCACTGGTCCTAAAATCCTGTTCTTCCGCTCTTTCACTCCCTCTCTCTGTTCTCTTCACCCTCTCTTTTGCTCAAGGTCATCTGCCATCTGCTTGGAAATCAGCCAACATCACCGCTTTACACAAAAAATGTGCAAAAACAGATCCTTGCAACTGCAGACCAATCAGCCTTCTCCCAATTATCAGCAAAGTCATGGAATCCATCATTGCTTCGGATATGAAATATTTCCTCTTCTCCAATGGCTTGATCTCTGATCATCAATTTGGTTTCAGACCAGGTCACTCTACTCTGGACATGCTGCTTCTGCTGTCTCAACAATGGATGGAGGTCCTCAATGCCAAACAGGAAATTAGAGCCGTCTCCCTTGACATATCACGTGCCTTTGATACGGTCTGGCACCCCGCTCTGCTCACCAAACTCTCCTCCTTTAGTATCCACGGAAATCTCCACGCATGGCTGGCGGACTTGCTCTCTAGTCGCAGTCAACGTGTGGCCCTGAATGGGTTTCTCTCATCTCCTATTCCTGTTCAGGCTGGAGTTCCCAAAGGCAGTCTTCTGGGCCGTGTGCTTTTTCTGGTCTTCATCAATGATCTCTTTGACTCTCTTGAAAATCCTCTCTATCTCTTTGCTGATGACTTTGCTGATGATGACTCCACTCTCTGCCTCTCCATTCCTCATCCCTCAGATCGGCAGTCTGCAGCCTCCTCACTCTCTGCAGACCTGGACAAAATCACAGACTGGGCAAACAAGTGGAACATGTCTTTCAATCCTGACAAAGCTCACACTCTTACGATGTCTCTCCGAAAAGACCGACTGGACAACCCTCCCATCCACTTTCTGAATAATCCTCTCCAAGAAGTTCTGTCACTCAAGCTTTTGGGTCTCACTATCTGCCATGATCTTTCCTGGGAAAACCACATTTCCAAGCTGGCCTCCAAAGCCAGTCGCCGACTGGGCATACTCCGTCGTGCGACGTTCTTCCTTGGCACACCTGAGCTCCTCAACACATACAAGGCTTTCATCCGCAGCTCAATGGAGTACTGCTCTCCCCTCTCGACTGGTGCTCCTGCCTCACACCTAGCTCGTCTTCACGCTGTTGAAACCAAAGCGTTCAGAATCATTGGAATCTCCCGCGATGAAGCTATCTCCGAGGGCCTTTCACTTACTCATCGCAGGCAGGTTGGTGGTCTTTCCGTCTTCTACTGACTCCTCTCCGGCCTTGCTCCCCCAGCTCTCTCTGGGCTCTGTCCCCCAAATATTCCTACAGGTTGCACAAGATCTGCCTGCAACCCTCTTATGGTTAAACTGCCAAAATCAAGACTCTCTGCTCACCTTCACTCCTCTTTTCTCCCACCTCTGGAACAAACTCCCTCACTCTCTTCAATCCCACTCCTCCCTCCAGGTCTTTAAAACAGCTGTTCACCACCATCCCTTATCTTCCCCCATCCAAAACCTTGATCTTTTCTAGCCCCGCTAATTTCACCCCAAATCCACTTTTTTGAAATACCAACTTCTTTCCTGGAAGTCCTTGATGTCCTTGTGTTTTATACTTCTCCCACCCCCCTCCCCTTTCCCACGCCTCCTCCCCCCAAGCCCTCTCCCTCCCACACATCTCCCGATGTCCCTGCTCTCAAATGTTGTGTTTGTGTGCTTCCCCTTCTCTCCCCATCTTGTCTACCTCTCCCTCTTTTTATATATTTGGTTTGTCTGTTTTGATTTTGATTTTTTTTTTTTGTGATAAATGTTAGCTCTTTCACGAGCCTCGATTCTGTATACAAAAAAAAAAAAAAAACAGTTCAATCCAACTGAATATTTATTGTTTTTAACATTACATAAAAATCGGGGAGATGGGGAGTGAGCGGGGAGTCACATATTTGAGAATGTGCATGCTAGCTATATAATTGTGGTTTGGGAGCTGACCTGAGGCGCTCCCACCCCCTTAACCCCCTCATTCTGCATGTAGTATGACACACCCTATGCAGTCATTGAGAATGCTGCGTATTGCAATTCCAAAAGAAGAAAGAGAAATCAAAGACTGCAGACCCTCGCCAGGACGTGTTTTCAGTGTTTTCTTTAAGGCTTTTGTGTTAAAACAAATATGGCGGCCGAACCATGTGACCGATAACATCATCGTTATTTATTTATTTTCTCCACCAATTCATCCCTGGATGAATGAATGAAATTTCATCTTGATCGGATGACGTTTTGTACTTGTCGAATTATGACGTCATAATGGAGGCACCTATGACATCAACATTAACATATGTTACTCCACATGGAGAGTTCTTTACAATGAGCGGTCTCAATTTTTTCTACGCAGCGCTTTCGGAGATAGAGGTGCAAAATCTTTCGTTTTTTCCATGATGGCGCCCATACCACGTGACCCATGATGCCATAATTATCATTTAAAAATTCTACAGGTGGAGGTGCACCAATGGTGAAAATTTCCTGTCAATCGGACCAACGGTTGCAGAGAAAATCATATTTATTATATGTGGAAAAACAAACAAACAAACAGACAGACAGACAGACAAACGGACTCAAATGCAATAGCCTCTCCTCTGGCGAGGGTAAAAAAAACTAGAACGGCACACGGTAGAGCGCATACCCATGCTGGGCCAAACAGTTGTTGTTTTGTACACCACTGATAGGCCAAATCTGGATCCGGACCAGAGCCAAAATCGAATTGCTTGTTCTTGTCGCCTAACCACCTCATCCAACATGTTGTCATAATCCGTCCACAAAATTTTGAAATATCATGCTGTTGTCTCGTTTTTGGCCCCATCTCTCAATGGTGAAGAATCACTTAATAAATTAAAAAATTCTCACATCTGGATCCGTATTCAGATCTTCACCAAAATAGAATCGATTTGTCCTTGGCACACACCCAACGTGTACACCATGTTTCATCTGAATCCATCCATAACTTTGAGAGATATTTTTGAGATACATATTGGTTTTAGCCCAATCACTCAAGTGGGGAAGAATCACTGAAAAAAAATTCTCTGATCCCGATTTGGATTCAAATCTTCAACAAAATTGAATCAATCCATGCTTGTCTCACATACACAACCTGTCCAACAAATTTCGTCAGAATCCGTCCACAACTGTTTCAGATATCGCGCTATATATCGTTTTTTGCCCAATCTTTCAATGGTGAAGAATCACTTTTTAAATTCTCGAATCCAGATCCGGATCTTCACCAAAATTGAATCATTTCATCCTTGTCACATACCCAGCCTCTCCACAAAATGTCGTCCGAATCTGTCAACAATTTTTTGAGATATACTCTTCACAAAGAAACAACCAAACAAACAGACAGACGTGAAAACATAACCTCCACCCACCTTAGGTGATGGAGGTAATGAAGATCTGTATGTAATGCAGGTGAATTATGCGTTATCTGGGGATATAGCCAAAGAAGAAGCAACAGGAGATGAAAGAGTTCAATATCGGATGTAGCAAATGTTGATTGCGCAGGAGATTGATCACCGATAGCCAGCTGAGATTAATCAACTCCGGCTCCACATCTTTCTCATTTGGGGTACTTTATTTCTGTCTCTGCTTGATATTGATAGGGTTTTTTTTTTAGTTTTTTTTTTACGAAAGCACTGTGTCTGAAACCTCATGTTAACCTTACATGTGTCGGGGCAGTTTTGAATGTATAAACTTCAGCATTTCGGCAAACGTGCTTGGCTTTTCGGAGAGCATCTCCTGATGTTGTATCGGGTTTGCCACAAAACCAAGCCTGGTTCAGTTCGAATAGGCTTTGTTCAATGGAGAAAGCCTTTCATAACAGAGGGTGTTGACGTGTTTTACATATAATGAGATCTTCCGTTATGTGGATGTCCGGATGAAAGAGGTTCTACTGTACAAACAGGTCTTAAGTGTAAAAATCCATTCCATACCGACAGTGCTTACCTTAAGTGCAAAAAGGTCGCTCTCAAGACTGTGGCCGATGAAGATCGTGTCCGAGCTCGCCAGGCTAAGCAACACAGCTTGCACATCGCGAATGGTTGTAGTTGTTTCACTTAGATCTCCTTCTGTAACACCAGAAAACCTGCAGCCATGTATACACAAGTGCAAAGATGTCTGCAATCTGAATTATTCAATTCCAAATTATTTGCTTGAAAGCAATTATTTGCATATTGCCCTCCCAGCAGTCAGGGCAGTAATTTGTAATTTATTCAGGGTGCCAGCAATAACCCACCTATTCTTCACAAAGGACATAGTGGGATATTTAGTGTCCACTAATACTGGCAGATAGGACACACATCGATGCTGAAATTCTCAAATGCTTTTCTCATTTAAGGTTTTTGGAAGTAATCTTCCAAGGTCAAGAGGCTGACAGGATGGCTGAGAGGTACGCACACTCGCCTCTAAGCTGTGTCGACTTGGTTTGAATCCCAACCCAGCTATAAACTATCAGTTTGTTGTTTCACAGGCAGGGTGATTCATCAATGGGTGTGCCGTCCCTCCGATGGACATTAACCGGGGAGTCCCTCTGCTAGCATGGGTTGGTGGACGTTAAAGACCCCATGGTGTCCTTCGCAAAGAGTAGGCGAGTATCGCCGGCACCATGGCCAAATTCCAAATTCCTGCCCTAACTCAGCGAACGTCAGGCTTGGCAAGACCGGTGGGTGACAGACTTGGGCCAAGCTTCCTCTGGCCGACCCCACAAGGTGGGATAATAGTGGCTGTTAAAGAGCAACAACAACAACTTCTAAGGTCAAGCCCCTTGATTTAATCCACATTCACAAATCACTCCTCATATCCTTTTGTAGGTCTCACACTCTATAGGACTTATAATGGGCTGGGGGGAAGGGGTGGGGGTGGGTTGCAGTGGTAGAGGGGTTGGGGGGGAGGGGTGGGATTGGGTTGTGGTGGTAGAGGGGGTGGAGGGGAGGGGATTTGCCATTTCACCTTGTGTTGTAATCAACGATGTCACTGTCAGGACGGACAAAGGTGTCATAGACAACTTTGAGTTGTGAATCCACAACCGTCACCCTTGTAAGCTCCAGGCCATGCTTGGTGTAACACTGCGAACATGGGATAAAGCACACAAAATATGGAGTGTGGGGGTGGAGGATGCCAAAAATGGATAAACCAAAAAATTGCCAATGAACGTCGAAAAATATATGCAGTATGCAGAGTGGTCCAAAAACCCTGGGCACATTTTGAAGAAGTATACCTGCAACAAACAACTAAGTTTATTATTGCTCTTTGGTGCAAAACAAAACAGGATGACTCGTTAAACAGTCTAACCAGTCTAATATACATGAAACACATCAGTTCAAATGTTCAAACTGCACTCTGACACACTCTGACATGCAGTTCTGCATGTTTCAATCATTAAGGCAGCAGTCTCATTACGGATGAATTGTTTCAAGTCTCTAAGGGTCGTAGGATTCCTCGCATACACTTTATGTTTGAGGAAACCCCAAAGGAAGAAATCACGGGGTGTTAAATCACAAGACCGCAGCAGCCATTCAACCGGACCACAACGGCCAATCCATTTGTCTGTGAAGTTCAAATCAAGGGCCTGGCATACACCGGCAGCATAATGAGCAGGCGCACCATCATGCATGAACCACATTTGGCCATCATTGAGTGGAAATGCATGTTGCTCCAACATTAGAAGGTAATTTGCAGCGTTCACATTTTCTTCGAAAAATATTGGTCCAACAATGCCTCCAGAATAAATACCTGCCCAGACGGACACACTGGCTTGATACTGGACGTTGTGCTCAACAGTAAATCATGGATCGTCTACTGCCGATATTACGCTGTTATGATGATTCACAGAACCAGATAAAGTAAACTTGGATTAATCTGATCACAAGATCCTGTTTTACAAATCATTGTCCATATCCATTAACCAAAGCCTGGTGTTGGCTTAGCGGTTAGGGTGCTGGCTTGGGATCCTAGGATCCTGGGTTCAAATCCCGGTCAATCGCTGCCAGGGGGTTGGCTCAGCCTGTCATCCTTCCAAGCTCGGCAAATTGAGTACAAGTACACTGGTAATTCCCTGTGTGTCGCAAGAGGTGACCAACAGGGTTGGTGGCAGGAAGGTCATCCGGCCATAAAACATTGCTTCAAAAAGGGGACCAAGGTGCCCAAAAAAGGCCAACCCCTGCTCTGTGGGGGAAAATGGCCTCTAAAGGTGGTGGCCTTCTGTCCATATCCATTAACCCAAGCAATGTCTCACATGCCTCAACGTACCTGTCAATATCATCCTCAGATAGTTGGTAAATTAATCTGGGTATGTATGGTTTCGCATTAAGGTATTTTAGTATTCTTCGAATCGATGATCAGCTTATGTTGGTGAAGTTTGATAAACGACGAGTTGATAATGGTGTGTTACTGTCGAGTTGTTGTTGAATGACCGCTCTGCTTTCCTCAGTTCCAACAATACGAGGCCTACCTGGTGACTGTTTTGGAAGAATGCTGCCTGTTTCATCAAACTGCTTGTTTATTCTGCCGATGGTTCTTCTGTCAATTGCGTCGGTGCCACATTCTTTGCCAAGTTGTCTGTGAACTTCAACCAAATTTCCAGATACAGAATACAAGCGTACAGCACGAATTTTCTGTCTCACGATATCCTCCGTCATAATAGGGCGTCTAATTCACAATGAACTGAACTAATGCAAAGACAAACGTGTGCAGCACAGTGAGCGTAGCTCACCATGATCTATATCACATGATGCACCTCACCCTGTGCGTATCACGTGATGCCTGTGCGTGTTGAAGCGGGCACATCCATTTACGAGTAATCATCTTTTGTTTTGCACCAAAGAACAATAATAAACTTAGTTGTTTGTTGCAGGTATCGTTCTGCAAAATGTGCCCAGGGTTTCTGGACTACCCTGCATAGCAATGCACGTCGTTTAAATATGTTCAAGTGTTTGTGTGTTTTTGTTTGTGCATTTGTACGTTATTCTTTCATGGCCGAATCGTAGCACCTAGATGCCCCAAATATTGGGTGTAGGTACTTCAGAATCTGGGCAAGGTTTTAAGATACCACACAGGCAAAAGGTAAACAGCTTGAGGCCAATGAATCCATAGCTTTTCAATGTCCAACACATCCTCCACCGCTGCCAGGAAAAGTTCACCCAGCCAGGTAGCCCTTGCGAGTTATTTAATAAAAGGCCGCATTTTTCCATACCATCTCACAATCAATTGCATAGATGCCCAGGTCTCTTCCATTTTCTCGCAATTTGTCGATAGTACGGACAAACCCCTCCAGATTGTCTTTCCTCCCATCGGTGACGTGATTCTGAAAGACAAAATCGTACAGTAAAACAAAAGTACTAGAGGAGGGAGAACACAGCAAGCTGTTTCGTTTATTGCATTTCTACCAACTTACAAAATCACACGCACACCCTTGAGGACAAAATTGAGCAACACAAGTTGTGGCTTATTTTATTTTCCCAGGAGATTCAAACATGTTCATGTTCTGTTGAAAGAGGAACCAGCACATTTATCTCTACTCACCATAAACATCATGTCAGTGGAAGTCACCTTCGAACTTCCTTCATATACATGACATGGCTAAGAAATTTATACTTGCCTTTGACATTTGACATCCAGGAGATTCCACAGCACCTTGACAGCAGCTAAACCTCATCTCCCATCCACCAGGCACTGTGTATAACAACAGAATCAACAACTTCTTCGATACTTTAAGAGCAGTCTCCTGGGGGAAAAAAGCAAACTTCAATACTTTCAAACGTTTACATTAAATTTTCTAAATCCAGATAGATTGGACAAAAATCGAATACACATTGAGAGTAATCTTGGGGACTGGTTCCTCAAAATGTGTTACTTTGTGCATACAGCTGTCCATCCCATCATCTACAAGACTTCCATCCCATCATCTCCAAGACATTCCTATTGTAACATTTACATATACGAACCATGTTTGTAAAAGCACTGTGGCAATTGATCAGATACTTAAATAGCCCTGCAAAAAATGGAAAAAAAAAACTGTGGTGATTTTACTGGAATTGTCGATTATGACGATGACAAATATCGAGGCTCAGGGAAAAACTGATCGAAATCACCTAGAAGTACCACAAGCCGAGTCTCAGGATACTTTGGTCAGAAAGAAGAGCGGCACATTGCTGCGTTGAGAAGGGTATTCATATCTCCTTATGAACTCGTATGCTACGAAAGTTCTTTCTTGAAGGATAGTACTTAAAACATGGTTATCCCGCAAGCGAGAAGTGAAATGCAGGGTTAACCAATTGGTTCAATTTGTCCGTCTGTTTGTAGCTGTTAACCATCACGGAAAGTGAGGTGAGGCTGGCATTTCTCACGTTAGCCCTTCATCAGAGCAAGAGAGCGCTGATGAAGGGCTAACGATCAAAACATCTGCAGCATCTCATTTTGCATGGTGGTCAACTTTCTCTTATCAGCTTTTTCATGGCATTTTCTTTTATTACATTCACGATTGATGTGATGTGTATCGATCCAAACTTTATTCCACAGTTAAGAGACAAAGGAGTGCATGTGATGTGTAATGATCCAAACTTTGTTCCATAATTGAGTGACAAAGGAGTGCAGGTGAGCTGTGCACTTGCATCTTGTTATCACAAAAAGGGGAATTGTTACCAAATGGTTGTGACCTAATGGAGCCAGGGAGAGGAGAATGGATGAGAAAGCAAATACAGGAAGACTGGATGAGAGCCTGTAGAACACTGACAGACCATGAATCTGCCTGCAGCGGAAGAAGACAAATCCGGCACAGCGGCTTCTTAGGGGGATGCCGATGATGTTCAGATCTTGGACTACAAGATAAGGTACTGGAACCCCCAACTACAGGGGGCAGCAATACTCCTTTGCAATGCAAACAAATGATACGTTCTGAATAGCTGAGGAATGCTGAGAAATAACTTTTCTCAGAGGAGTTTGGCCAGACAAAATTTGGCCTTTGAAGCCAGCTTGGATATATGATCTACATATCTCATAATAGCATTCATTTGAAGTGCAAGGCAAAGCAGACGAGCAACTACAGATCAATTGACTAAAATTAAACCTGGGGTGCGAGCAGCCAGTTTCATCAAAAATGGTCTGCCGATAACTCCTCAGAGCGGGATACCATAGTCGGGTTGCAGTGTACAAACTGCTCATCACACCTGGCAATGCACATTTGTGAGTCCATTGGTGCAAAGAGCACAAGCAATGGCCTACCGAGCAGTGGAGAAATGTGATGTGATCAGATGAACCATCCTTCACCATGTTCTTAACAAACGGACGAATGCACGTGTGGGTGCCAACCTAAAGAAATCTACAATCCTGAGTGCTTGGTTCCAGCAGTGAAGGGTTCTGGCGGTTCTGTAATGTTGTGGGACCCATATTCCTGGAATGGTTTGGGTGCATTCGTTCCTTTAGAAGACAGGGTCAATGCCAATCGCCACTAAATTGAGACCGAGCGATTATCTTTACCCCTTGTTCAGCATTTCTTTCCTGCCAGGATGGGTGTCTTCCAGGATGAAAATGCCCCCATCCACAGAGAGATGTTGTCGCCCAATGGTTTGATGAGCATGACACTGATGTTATCCATATGTCATGGCCTTCTCAGTCACCAGATTTAAACCAATCAAGCATTTAAGGGATAACTCCTGAGACAGTGTTTTCCACCTCCATCAAAAAGGTGCGAGTTGATTGCCTTTCGCCTGGAAGAATGGAGCCGCATCTTCCTCCTGCAGAATTCCAGACGCTGGTGGACTCTATGCCACGGTGCATACAGACCGTATTGGCCGCATGTGCTGGCCCAAAGCCATGTTAAGTGACTTTACATTGGTGTTTCCATTTTTTTGTCCGCTACCTGTATATAAATATATGCAAGTCAAAAAGTTGTCAATGGATTCGGGCGAAACTTGGTGGATGAGTTGGGTGGGTGACAAGAACAAGTCGACTAGATTATAGTTAAGGTCCGGATGCAGATCCGGCCTATCAGTGGGATACAAAATGTAAATTGGTTAGCCTGGTGGAGGTATGCATTCTACTGTGTGCCGTTCAAGTTATTCATATGTTCCAGCAAGTAATCATAATAACTTCATCACATTCGTGAAGTCAAAAACTTCCAAACATCAAAATTAATGCAGTATACAACAACAACAGGCATTTTAAGGCCATTTTCCCTGCTAGAATGGGGGTTAGCCTTGCAGGCCCCATGAAAATCTTCTCCATTTTACCCTATTTTCTGCATCTCCCCTTGTTAACCCCCTTGCCCGCATTTCTTCTTCCACCACCTTTTGCCAATTCTTTCTCGGTCTTCCCCGTCCTCTACTTCCTTCTACATTCATTTCCATTACTCTTCTCAACCAGTCACTTTCATCTTTCCTCAACACATGACCAAACCCATGACCTTGATCATGACCTTGATCATGACCTTGATCATGACCATGACCATGACCAAACCAAACCCATGACCAAACATATCAAACCCAACACATGACCAAAATTAATTCAGTATGTCATTTTCAATTTTTTTTTGTTGTAAAACCAGTGCATATAAACCAAAAGTTTATACCGAGGGACAAAGTAAAAAAATGCACATTTAAAGGCACAAATAAAATAAAATTCTCAATGACCACAAAATCTGCTTTCCATCCATTGAATATGGCCCAGAGACCAGAGCTTGCAAACAAGTGGCCAAATGAAACACCAGCACAATTAATCAATCTGCATTTCCCTCAGCATACCTCGATACCGCCAGGCTTTGCCAAAATGGAAATTGCACTCCTCTTGCCGTACAAAGTCTCCTGTGGCAGTCACCATGTGCGGAGCTCCGCACCGACAGCAGATCCTACGAAGGGCTTAACAAAAAAAAAAAAAAAGAAAAGATAACCACCGAACCGTCACAACGCTTCATAAGGGTGTCGGCCATCGATTAATGGCCTTTGCTTTTTTTTTTGTTAATTGAGCAATTTTACATGACATGGTTGGACAGATTGTCTGAAAGTCCAAACAAGATGCCACCAAGTCTGCTTCATCCAGAAACATTAGTTCATCATTTACAGTTTTTGTGCTTCAATGTATTGTGTAGTTAAAGCTCAGATCACATTTTCAAACCCTTCAGTAAGCTTTCTTGTGAATGATGCAATTAAATCTTTAGTAATGATTGATCAACCCATCCAATCATCTGGGAATGAATCGGATTCGACATAGATATGTATGCAAACACATACACAAAGAGCCAGTGATTTGGGGATTTCAAAAAAGTGCTTTTTCAGTTTCCAAGAAACCTAAATTCAATTTCTAAAAATAAATGTTTTGTTTCATCAATGAAAAAAGTAGCATTTATTTGTACACTTGCGTTGGAAATTGTTTTGTGTGTGAGATTCTCAACAAACTGGATTCCCACAGTGTAATTACCAAAAGTATACAAAAATTTAAAAAACGCAACTCTATGCAAAAGGAGCACGAGCAAGAGGACAGCCAATAATAATAATAATAATAATGCATTTATTTTATATAGCGCTTTTCAGGAAGCCCAAAGACGCTTTGACAGAGTGCAAAACATAATGCATAGCAAAACAAAAACAATTGCAAAAAAAAGAAGAATCAATAGGGAAATATTCAAAGCACAAAGGAGGGAGAAGGAGAGGAGATAGTCAGGGGTTAAATGCTGTGGGTTAAATGTTGAATGCAGTGTTGAACAGGTGGGTCTTGAGTGATGTTTTGAATGTGGTGAGTGAGGAGGAGTCTCTGATGGTGTGAGGTAGCGAGTTCCAGAGGGTGGGAGCAGCGATGGAGAAGGCCCTGTCCCCCCAGGATCTAAATTTGGTCCGGATGGGGGGGGTCAGGAGGTTGGTACCAGCAGAGCGGAGGTTGCGGGTGGGAGTGTGTCTGGAGAGGAGGTCAGCCAGGTAGGATGGGGCCAGGTTATGGAGGGCTTTGTAGGTCAAGAGGAGGATTTTGTACTGGATTCTCTGGGAGATGGGGAGCCAGTGAAGCTTGTAAAGGACGGCGGTGATGTGGTCACGGGTCCGGGAATGGGTGAGTAGACGGGCAGCGGAGTTCTGAATGTATTGGAGTTTATTGGTGATTGTTGAGGGTGAACTATAAAGGAGGCTATTGCAGTAGTCCAGACGGGAAGTGATGAAGGCGTGGATGAGGGTTTCTGCAGCCATGGAGGAGAGGGATGGACGGAGACGGGCAATGTTTTTCAGATGAAAGAAGGCTGTCTTTGTGATCTGTTTAGTGTATTTGTCGAAGGAGAGGGTTTGGTCAAAGATGATGCCAAGATTCCGGATGTGAGGGGAGGTGGATACTGGGAAACCGTCGATGTTGAGGGCAAAGTTATGGGTGGACTTGGTGAGCGTTTTTGGGCCAATGATGATTATTTCAGATTTATCACAGTTAAGTTTGAGAAAGTTGATTTGAAGCCAGGATTTTATTTCAGTGATGCAGTTTGTCAGGATAGAGGGGGTGGCGGTGGAGATGGACTTGGTGGAGATGAAAAGCTGGATGTCATCGGCGAAGCAGTGGAATTGGAGACCATGACGGCGGATTAAGTGACCGAGGGGGGACAGGTAAAGGATGAAGAGGAGGGGGCCAAGAACTGAACCTTGGGGGACACCTTGGGGGAGGGGAGCAGTGGGGGATTTGCAGTTATTGATGGAGATGAACTGACGTCTGTCAGAGAGGTATGATTTAATCCAAGAGACGGCAGTGCCGGTAATGTTAAAGGTGGTTTCAAGTCGGGTGAGGAGGATGGTGTGATCGATGGTGTCAAAGGCGGCACTGCGGTCGAGGAGGATGAGAATGTTGAGGTTGCCAGCGTCAGAGGAGAGGAGAAGGTCGTTGGTGATTTTGAGGAGAGCAGTTTCAGTACTGTGGTTGGAGCGGAATCCGGATTGGAATGTTTCATACAGGTTATTGGCAGAGAGGTGATGTTTGAGTTGAGTGGCTACAGCGCGTTCCAAAACCTTTGACAGAAAGGGTAGGTTGGAGATGGGTCTGAAGTTATTTAGGGTGTCAGGGTTTAGTCCAGGTTTTTTCAGAATGGGGGTAACAGCAGCAATTTTGAGGGATGGTGGGACGATGCCTGTAGACAGGGAGGAGTTTATTGTTGCAATGATAAGTGGAGAGAGAGCAGGAAGGGAGGCCTTGACAAAGCTGGAGGGGATGGGGTCAAGAGTGCAGGTGGCAGTTTTCATTCCGATGAGTTCAGAGAGATCAGTAGGGGAGACTGGGGAGAATTGAGAGAGGGGATGGCAGGATAAGGGGGGGGCAGGTGGTTTGAGGGGGAGCGGGTGCGGCGGTGGTCAAGCTGTTGTAGATGTTTTCAATTTTGCGTTGGAAGAATGAAAGGAAGGAGATGCAGTTGTCTATTGTGAATGACTGGGTGGTGGTGTTCAGGGGGCTGAGGAGTTTGTTTATTGTAGAGAAGAGTGCTTTTGGGTTTCCGGAGCCAGAGTGGATAATTTGAGAGTAGTAGGCGGAGCGGGCGCGGGAGAGGGCATCTTTATAGTGTTGTATGTGGTCCTTGTAGGCCTGGGAGTGAACTGTGAGACCTGTTTTATTGCGGAGTCTTTCAAGTTGGCGAGCACGAGTTTTCATCAGGCGGAGTTCAGGGGTAAACCAGGGAGCAGAATGGGTGAAAGAAACTGTTTTGGTTTTTATAGGCGCAAGTTGGTCAAGGCAGGAGGAGAGAGTGTGGTTGTAGTAGTCAGTGAGGTCAGAAGGGGTGTGGAGGTCAACGAAGGGAGAAGTGGACATTTTTTCAGAGAGGGTCGATGAGAATGAGGTAGGTGAAAGAGCGTTTAGCTTACGGAAGTTGATAGTGCGATAATGCCTTGGTGCTGGGGTGGGGATGTTGATGGTCAGAGTGATGGCTAGGTGGTCAGAGAGAGTGAGGTCGGAGCCAGAGAGATGGTGCAAAATTAGTCCAGTAGAGCAGACAAGGTCCAAAATGTGACCACGGTTATGGGTAGGAAAGTTGACATGTTGAGTGAGGTTAAAGCAGGTGAGTAAATCAGTGAAGTCAGTGGTTAGCGTGGAGTCAGTGGAGTCCATGTGGATATTGAAATCACCAAGGAGGAGGATTGAGGGGGAGAGGGAACATAGCTGGGTCAGAAAGTAGGAGAAGTCAGACAGGAATGATGGGTGTGGTTTGGGAGGGCGGTAGACAACAGCCATGACTGACTGTGTGTGACCAGAGAGTTTAAAAGCCAGGTATTCAAATGATGGAGCAGATGAGATGGAGATGAGGTTGGTCTTGATGTCTTGTCGGTGAATAACGGCAATTCCACCACCTCGGCCCTCCGAGCGTGGTTTATTGATGTAAGAATATCCATTGGGTGTGGTGAGGTTGAGCGTGTAGTAGTCCAGTGGTTGTTGCCAGGTCTCAATGAGACAGAGAAAGTCCAGTTTATTTTCCAGGATGTAGTCGTTCAGGATGAGGCATTTGTTGTTGAGGGACCGGGTATTGAACAGGGTGAGCTTGATGTTGTTTTGTACGGTGGGTATGAATCCAGGTGATTTGGCCAGGGTTCGCAGACAGGAGGTGCGATTTTGTGCATTGTTGTGACCAGGTGTGTTGGGACGATGAGTGGGAGTGCGCTGAGCCGACCAGAGGATGGGGATGGAGTGACCTGATTGTAAATAAACAAACTTACGACCGGAGCCACGGTGAATGTACCTGGGTCGACGCAGGAGTCCATTCGATTTGATTGCAGAGATGCATGATGGGGTGGAGCGGGTTTTAAGCAGGAGAAGCCTTGCGGCGGAGTACCGCAGAGCCATGCCAGCAGGAGCGAAGGGACGAGCACGAGGCCAAGGGTGAGGAGGCGAAACAATCGTCACAACCCACGGGAGTGGGCCCGAGGAAACAGCGAAGGAGCCGAGCAGGTGAAGCCAGGAGCAGAGCCGGGACCATGCAGAGGGCAGACAGGAGCGAAGAGACGAGCACGAGGCCAAGGTTGAGGAGGCAAAGCGGCAAATGCAGCGGCAAACGACCGCCGCCGCTAATCAAGATCACGGTGGCAAACCGCCACCACCGCCGCTGCAAACAATGGGCACAACCCACGAGAGTGAGCCCGAGGAAACAGCGAAGGAGCCGAGCAGGTGAAGCCAGGAGCAGCAGAGCAGAGCCGGGACCGTGCAGAGGGCAGACTCAATGGCCAAAAATCCACCACGACCACCAGGAAAGCAAGATACGGACAATGGTCCAGTCAGAGAAGCGGCGAGCAAGTGACGTCAGCGTCCTCTCACGACCGGACCGGAAACGGAAACCGTTTTGGTCAAGGAGTCCAGAAATGGTGCGTTCAAGTCAATTGCAGCTGCCTCCAACACCCCCCCCCCCTCCCCCCACCCTCCTGGGCGGTTTATTTTGCCATTAGGGTGACACAGAAACATGGGGAGATAATAGAATGAAAGTAAAATTATGAACGGCAGGTAGACAAAATATGGAAACCGTTTCAATGGGATGTGGCAATTTGGCATCAGACTTCATTGCATTTCTGTTTTGCCCTGAAGGCGACATCTAAACTTTTTAGCCAATGCTAAACATGCCGTCATTGTCATGGTAGCCACAATATTGAAGGTACCGCAGGGAAGTAACAAATCAATTTTTTTTTGTCAGCATCGACCCTACGATCAATTCCAAAATTAGGGTCAGTCAGGCAACTGTAAAACAAACACTTTTTTCCCGAATGAATACAACCTGATTAACAAATTTCATTCACTCACGGTCACCAAGTGGCTTCTTGGTTTCTGCTGCAAATAGCAAGGCGATACCAGGCCGATCAGGATGTGGTCGGGGATAGCCATTGGCTCGTAAATCTTCCTCTGTCAGGATATATTCCTTCAGCCTGTTGATGAGGCTAGTTTCTGCAAGAAGTTGAGAAATGAGGAAAAAGTTTAAACCCAACTAATTTCCATGAATGGATCAAGCTCTGTGAGAATTTATATCTAATTTCCATGGCAACCTTCATATCTTGTCCTCTTAAAAAGTGTTTCTGGCAGTCTGTAAAGATCCACCAAAATGCCAATGCAACTGGCAGTTCATGTTGCAGATAATACATAGCAGGCTTAACCATCTTCTTCCATAAAATGGTCCACTATCTCTACACCTCTGGGCAGTGCCGTATACAAAGAGAGTCTGACTAACTGAATTCATTGTCATAGGCGCCATGTTCCCCCACGCCCCCCCCCCCCCACGCCCCCCAACGAGCCGTGACCGACTGAGCTTGCAGTACAAAAGAGAGTGGAGCCGATGCACATGCTCGTACCAACATGTTTATCGCCGCAAATCTATGCAATTTATGAGTATGCAACTTGGTGACATAATGAATAGAGACATTTGCTACCCATTTGTCATCCAAAGATATTTTCGGTACTTTTCATGTATTCGCTGACTGAATTCAGTACACACCGGTTGGCTTTCGGCTCCGGCTAAATTCAGAATACCACGGCCATAATTCAGTTTTTATTTGTCTTATGGCCCAAAGACAGCCCTTATATATATATACTAGCAGAAGTACCCGGCATTGCCGGGCGGGGGAGAGGAGGGGAATGGGGGGGGGGGGGGGGGGAGCGAGCCCCTTGGCAAAGCGAGCGATTTTTTTTGTCATAGCGTCATAGCGTTCATAGCGTCATAGCGTCATAGCGTCATAGCGTTTCATAGCGTCATAGCGATTTTTTTTTTCATAGCGTCATAGCGTTCATAGCGTCATAGCGATTTTTTTTTTCATAGCGTCATCGCGTTTCATAGCGATTTTTTTTTTTTTATCGCGTCATAGCGTTCATAGTGTCATAGCGTCATCACGTGATCGCTCTGAGCGAATCAGCACCCACTGCTCTGATTCCGTGCGCTGAAATGCGCTGAGGTAAATATGAAAAAAAATATGGATCGTCAAATATTTTGAGTTCGGCCATGTTCGTCCCAGGCTCAATGGGCATGTCTATGCCAAATATCAAGCACGTAAGCCTCTCCGTTTAGGAGTCTATCGGTAACATTACACACACACACACACACACACACAAACTGTGTTTTATATATATATATACATATACATATACATATACATATATATACATATATATATATATATATATATATATATATATATATATATATATATATATATATATATATATATATATTGTAACGGATTTGAGAATCCTGTAATTTTTGTAAATGTCAACAACAACACAACAACATGCATTTTAAGGCCATTTTCCCTGCTAGAGCGAGAGCGGGGGTTAGCCTTGCGGTCCCCATGACAATCTTCTCCACTTTGCCCTATTTTCTGCATCTCTCCTTGTTAACCCCCTTGCCCGCATTTCTTCTTCCACCATCTTTAGCCAAGTCTTTCTCGGTCTTCCCCGTCCTCTACTTCCTTCTACATCAATTTCCATCACTCTTCTCAACCAGTCACTTTCACCCATCCTCAACACATGACCAAACCATCTCAGCCTGTTCCTCTTCACAGCATCAATCACAGGCAATATTCCCATCATCTTTCGCAATTCATCATTTGTCTTCCTCTCTCTCAACGATACTCCGCACATCAACGAACCATTCGCATTTCCACCCTTTCCAGCCTTCGTTGCTGCTCTACGTTCATTACCCATGTCTCGGTCCCATAAATCATAACACTTCTCACACATGCAGCATACACCTTTCCCTTCAGCTTCAGCGACACTCTCCTCCTCATCAGCACGCCACTCAGTTCCCAAAACTTCTTCCATGCACATCTCACTCGAGCAACCGTTGCCGAGTCTGATCCACCTTCTCCATTCAGCACGACTCCGAGGTAGCAAAATATTTTCACACCTTCCAGCTTCACGCCGTCTCCAAGATCCAACTCAACATTTCCTACATCTGCAGCTCCCTCTGTGCACACCTAACATTTGAATGTAGCTGCCACACTGGTAAATGACCCTCTCAGACCACGACATTTTTGATGAACCCACTCAGCGCACATTGTACATTGAATGGAGTTCACTCCGACACCCTTCCTGCACACAGCACACGGCCACTTCCCAGTTCTTTCCACCTCACCACATGCTTTACCACTTGCCATCACCTTCGTCTTTCCGATATTCACCTTCAGACCTTTTGTCTCCATACATTCCTTCCACTTGTTCATCTTTTCCTTCAGTCCATCCATACTTTCCGCAATCAACACCAGATCATCTGCATACAACAACTCCCACGGTAAACCCTCCTTTACGTTCTGAGCCAGCACCTCCATCAGAGCTACAAATAGTAGTGGACTTAGTACCGACCCCTGATGCACTCCCACCTTCACCTCAAACTCACCACTGTTCCCGTCCTTCGTCCTTACAGCTGTGCGCGCTCTTTTGTACATTGCCATCACTACTCTGATCAACCATTCCTCCACTCCTAACTTCCTCAATGCCCATGTCAATACTTTGCGTGGAACCCTATCGAATGCTTTCTCCAGATCAACAAACCCAAAAAACAACTTCTTCCTCTTCTCCATGTACTTCTCCTGCAACTGCCTCACAATGAAAAGCGCATCTGTCGTTGCTCTTCCTGGCATAAATCCAAACTGCATTTCGTCGATCTTCACTTTCTTCCTTATCCTTCTCTCCAACACCCTTTCCAATACCTTCATTCCATGCTCCAATAACTTTATCGCTCGTTACGAGCCACACTCCAGAGGGTCACCTTTCCCCTTGTATAGAGGGTCGAGGGTACTCAGTTCCCAATCCACTGGAATGCGGCCTTCTGTCACCACCAGATTACAGATCTCTGTCATTCTCTTCACACCCCAACTTCCTGCTGCCTTCAACATATCTCCCACAACTCCCGTCGGCCCTCCCGCTTTTCCACTCTTCATTGCTTTTATCGCTTCCTCAACTTCCTTCTCAGTTATCTTCTCTGCCGGTCCTAAAACTGGGTTACTCTCTATGTTGCCATCCCATTCATTCTCTGTATTCAACAGCATTTCCATATATCTTTTCCATCTTCCTTTAATTCCATCTGGGTCGACAACGATTTGTCCCACTTCATCCTTCAAGCAACTCACCCCCATCACGTCACACCTCTCTTTCGCTATGCGCTTTGCAATCCTGAATACTGCTTTCTGACCCTCTTCCGAATCCAAGCGTTCTCCGAACATTTTCCTACATGCCTCCTGCGCCTTTGCTACCTCTTTCTTTGCAGCCTTCCTGGCTGCCTTATAACTTTCATGCTCTGCTGTTTCTGCTCCCGTACCCTTCGCCTTCTGCCACTCCTTGAACTTCTTCCTCTTCTCGTCAATCCTCTTTCCAACTTCATCACCCCACCACCATGTTTCCGAGTGCCTCGGTGGTCCTTTTGTCCATCCACATACCTCACCAACGGCTCCCAACAGACTAGCTTTCATTGACATCCAACCACTTTCAAGCTCAACCACATCATCCTCTACCCTACTCAGCCTCTCTTTTAATGCCTCCCTTACTGTCACCTCTTTCAACCTCCACACCTTCATTCTTGGTTGGTACTTCACCCGCCGAGCTCTCCTCGCACCTTTCACCCTTATGTCGCAGACAAACAAGTGGTGCTGTGAAACAGCCTCCTCCCCCGGGATCACCTTTATGTCCCGGAGGTGCCCCCTATCTCGCCTACGCACCATCAGGTAGTCAACGGTTGTCGTCGACCCACCTGACGTGTATGTAACAAGCTTATTATCCTCTTTCTGGAACTGAGTATTACAAATCAACAAATCAGCTCCATCAACAAACTCCAAAATCCTTTCACCTTCTCCATTTCTCACACTATATCCATAACCCCCATGAACTCCCTCAAAACCACCCATACTCCTTCCCACATGTCCATTCAGGTAACCCCCATGAACTCCCTCAAAACCATCCATACTCCTTCCCACATGTCCATTCAGGTCTCCTCCCACCACAACAACTTCTTCATCTTTCACGTTTTCCATCAGCTTCTCTATCGCACACCAGAACTTGTCCTTCTCTTCATTGGTTCGACCAACCTGCGGAGCATATCCCGAGATGACGTTCACCAAGAGCTTTCCAATCATCATTTTCACCATCATCAACCTATCACTCACTCTAGTCACACTCACCACACTGTCTACAAACTCCTCAGAAAACAGGACACCAACACCATTCACGCCCTCCGGGCACCCTTGCCACACAAACTTGTATTTCTGTCCCTGCCGACCCTTCACCATTCTCACACCACTTCCCTTCCATCTCGTCTCTTGCACACAACATATGTCCACTCTTCTTCTGACCAATACTTCCACCACTTCTCCTGATCTTCCTGTCATTGTCCCTACATTCCATGTCCCAAACCTCAGAAACCGATCTCCACTTCGGGCTGCACGCTGCCAATATGTAGTTGTAATTGTCATGGTTCTCTTTTTGAGGCAATGTTTTTATGGCCGGATGCCCTCCCTGACGCCAACCCTCTTAGTCGTCTCTTACGACACGCAGGGATACGGTGTACCTATTCTGACCAGGGTACACACTGGGAAACGTTTAAAACATGGAAATTTTGGGGCGAGGGGGTGCCGGGGGAGGGGGGGGGCGGCGTCAGCATCACGGCTGCAGTTTAAACATATTCCAACAATATCCAAACAGAACCATGAAAACAATGAAAAACAATCTGGGAAAAGTCTCCAAGCGAGAACATGGATTTGAGAAGGAAGGAGCAGAGGCAGAAGAGAAACGAGATACAGGGGGCGGGGCACAAGTCGAGACGAGGAGGAGAGCGAACAAGCAACGTGTCCGGGAGGAGAGAAAGAATCAATATAGAATTCTTTGTCTCGGGAGGTGAGGTGAGGGGGAGAAAATAAAATAAAAGAAACAAGCAATACAGCGAAGGAAAGAACCCAAATCGACAAAACACCGAAGGGGGGAGGGAAGCCCCAAGTTACCAGGCCGCGCACGAGGTACGACCCAGAAAACGATTAACTACACACAAGTTTGTACGAATTACAAACCAATACCAACCAGAAACACACAATAACACGTACACAGCAAAATAACCAGTGGAAATTTGACAAAGACAAGAATGGGAAAACACTTAAACTTCGATGCCGTGGAGACCTCGAAGTACGCTTCACTAGCCCGAGGAACCGGAACCCCAAAACCCCAAATTTTTGTACATATCACCCTCTGTAAATAGTAATTCTTGTAAATACCTCCGTTTTGTGTGAAAGATCCAAGGTCGTCCTTTTAGTTAGTCCATCACATGCACGTAGAAAATCATAGACCTCTCTATAGTTATTTCTTATTCTATGTTAGTTTAAGGCTCTGTTTCCCATTAATTGACTGCATTGCACCAGATCAAATAAGATAGATCCCCTACAATATCGCCGTGGCCTCCCAAAGCGCCAGCACCGCGGCGTTCGCCACCATTGCATTGGGTGGGGTTATTGGCATCACCATCGCCCCTTTCAATTGCCAACTGCATTTGCCCTCCATTACGGCGTGCTCTAACTCGGGGAAGAAAGGCGTGTCTCCACCTCGTCATCGGAAGGAGGAGTGAGCCAGCCCCGATCAACCAACCAAGGATGAGGGGTTTGGCCTGAGAGGGCGGAGAGAGAGCGTTTGAGGAGGTTCGCGAAAGTTCCATGGGCGTGGTTATATAACCCGCCGCGCGGAGCCCCCCAGAGCAGTCGACCGGAGTTCAGTTCAGAGAGTTCATTTGAGGGACTGCTTCAAGAGAGGTGGGACGGACGAGAGATGCGTAAGAGGCCAGAGGGGAGAGTGAGTTCTGGAGAGGAATGCGCATAACCAAGGAGCACAAGGCGAATGAGAATCGGCACGCCCTGCTCGGGATACCAACCAGTACTCTGAAGAACAACAAGTGGGAGCACGCGAACCTCGACGTGCCGCGGTCCTCGGATCTCCCTGTCGCCCGTTCTGTGAACCAGAGTGAGAGGAGTCGGAGCTGTCACCTCCAGCCCTGCCGTTTGCACGGACCTCAACCTTCTCATCCCTCCACCCATTCCTGCCATTCCATCCTTTTGTGTACGTGAGTTTGTTTTGTGTGTCTTGTCCCCGGGAATAGGTTAAGCATGTATAAGTAGAATTGCACTGTGTCTTCTTCTTCTTCTGTAAATTGCTTTCGTTTTCTTTCCTTCTCCTTGGTTTCTTTGACTTGTACATAATTGGTTAATAAATCCTGTTATTTCCTACTTTTGCCTTCTTCTTCTTCCTCGTCCGATCGTCCTTGTGATTTCCATCATTGAACACCTGTGGCACGATTTGGCCAACGCATAGGAATCAGGTTTAATAGTACTTGCTAATGGTTCGAACCGCGGGCTGCTCACCCGCTCGGCAAATAACATCTTGTCCGTGGTTTCGAACGGGGCTATCCACCGGCTTCGTGGAGAGGTTGGCGGAGGTGTACGGGACTCCCTTGACCAATCACCTCGGCCAATCTCACCCCACGAAGAAGCGGGATAGTTCCAGGACCGGGGAGACTGCCAGCTTAACAGGACAAGGGGCTCACCACCCCTTGCTAACGGGAGAGCCGTCCCCCGTCTCCGTAACAATTGGTGTCAGGAGTGGGATTCGGACCTGAAGTGCGCCTAAGCGCACTCGAAATTACGAGCGGTCGAAATTTTATTTAACATCCAAATTTTAAATCGTGCCATGGATAATCAAGGCGACCGGATGCCGGCAGGGGAGATAGAAGAAGGGGTAGAATCGACCGAGGACCCCGGGGAGAATTTGGGAGTAATGGAGGAGCGCAATACGCATTGGGTTGCGGAGGGTTCAGGCGCACAAGATGGCGCCCTCGCGCACGAGGTTGCAGCGGCACCAAATGTCGCCGCGCCCGTGACCGCAGCCGCGCCACCAATGGACTGGGGCCTATTTATGGAGCAAATAAGGGCCCTTATGGCCAAGTCGGGGGACAAATCAAGGGCAGAAATGGGAAGCCAAATGGAGGGAATGGAAAGCAGAATGAGGGACGAAGCGAGGGGTACCAGTGAACGGTTGGGCAATCAATTCGGGGGGCTAGAAGCCAAATTTGAGGGTTTAGATAACAAATGTGAGGGATTCAACGACAAATTGGGAGGAGTAGGAAACAAGTTGGGAAGCAAATTGGAGGGATTCGGAAGCAGATTAGGGGAAAAACTGGGGGGCATAATTGGCCAAGCCAAAGAAATTAATGAGGGGTTGGCAAAGGGGCAAGCCACATATGAGGTAAGGGAAGCGGAGAGGGACAGAGACCGCAGGTTGGGCGAGCAGGTCCCAGGGGTATGCGATGAGGTAAAGCGGGTCGAGAAGCGCTGGTTGAGCGAGGCGGAGCACAGCGCGGGTAAAATGACGGGTATAGAGATCGCGACCCGGGGTTTAGGGAAGCCGGCGACCACCGAGGTAGGAGAGGGAATTTTATTAAAGCCAACGGTCGTCGAGGCGAACAAAGAAATAATGGGTATAGTTGAAATTGAAAAGACGACGGAGGTAGCCCGGGAATTGGAGGAAGGAATGGATAATGTGCAAAGTCCGTGCTCACACCTTGATGCCGTGCTTAATCCTTATAAAGATTTGCAGATGCGCGTGGAGAAGAGGATCCCAAAGGTGAGTCGCGCTGTATATGGTGCTAAGAGGTTTTTCGGCAAAGTGTTTGGCGCAAAGAGAATTGTCGTGTGATTGGCGTCGATATGGCACCCCGGCGTTTGTGGGAGGTCCGTGGGGCATGGTGTACGAAAGAATGGCACTCGTGTGAGGAAAAAGTGTGCGTCGGCGAGTGAGTGTGTTATAAAGTGTGGGAGTAAAACCGAGTGCGAGCGGGAATGCACGTCGGAGTGTAGGGAGTGTGACACAGAGAGTGAGAGCGATACGGAGTGTACGTGCGAGGGTGAGATTGACCCGGAGAGTGAGTTGGTGGAGGAACGGGTGCGAGGATGCACGCTTGGGATGAGTGTGCGAGAAAGCACACCTGAGTTGGTTGTGGTGCGGGTGCAGGAGAACCCATTGAAGCGTGTGAGTGGGTGGATGCGAGAGTGCACGCCCATGGTGAGTGTTACTGAGGACGTAACGGAGGAGAGGTGTGGAACGAAGTGTGCGAACAACGAGTGTGCGCAAGAGGTGTGGTGTGTAACAGGGAGTGCGGTGGTGGAATGGACGGAGTGTGTGGAACGCCGGGCTTGGTGAGTGTAAAAAGGGTCGCATATGCGAGTAAGGCATCGACGTGGACCGGAGAAGAGTTTAGGGCGACGGATAGCCGACGCAAGCACTCGGGGCGCGGTGCACTTTGTTGGATGCGAGGCTCGGTGCGGATCGGTGCTGCATCGCTTCTCTTCGAAGCGTCGTGCACGATTCGGGCCTGGCCCCGCCTCACACGGTCGAGTCCGGGCTTTGCCGGGCAAGGCGACCGGTCCGGTTCAAGGGCAGGTAGGAGGGATCGGAACGGTGCCCCCTTGTGGTTGCGGGTGTTCCGGCCGGGCGGGATCGTGCCATCGGGCCGGAGACCGCAAGGATCCGCGCTGCGATGGGCTGTGGAACCTCGGCCCGAGCATGCCTCCTCCCCAGAATCGTGAATGCCGGACGGACCCAACCTGCAGGCGACCAAACCACGCGAATTCATTGCTCGGCTTTGCGAAGCCGAGTTTTAATGAGGTAATGACGTACAGAGAGGCTCAGATATAGTGGACTGTGATGGTAATAGTGTTTTGGATCCGAAATTGAAAATAGTGAATAGGATTGGCAGTAATGATTGGCAAATTGATTGGTAAAATGATTGGCAGTGATTGGCAAATTTTGATTTGCAGGAAATTGGATGGGCAAAATTTATAGTGGGACATGCCCGATGTGGTGGGATGGCAACTCTGCCATCCCTCACACACCCGGGGCACATGAGCACTAGTTATGGGGTTATGGCAGTGAAAACTAGCCCGGGAGGGTTAGGATAAAATGATAGGGATCTAGAGAAGATTGACCATAGGTAACTGTTGATTTAAGTAGCGACATTATACCTGTAGTGGGGACGTAGAGAGTAGGGTAGTTGGATTATAACGACGAGGGAGCGCAATAGTATAAGGGGCGACTGGGAAGCGCAAGTTTCAGAGGGGAGTAGTTAGATCAGATGATGCTGTGTGTGTGTGTAAAAGTGTATTCAGTAGCGTATTGTGAAAAGTGTGGGTGAGTGTATTGTATTGAATGAAGAAGCCTGGGAGGAAGGAGGGTGCAGGAGGCACCAGGTGTGATTGCACAGGTGTGCAAGTGAACAGGTGTATGGAGCAGTGTATGACTGAGTAATGGTGATTGTGTGTTGTGTTGAGCAAATGGTCCTGGAGGAAGGAGGGTGCAGGAAGCACCAGGTGTGATGGCACAGGTGTGCAAATACAGGTATGGAGCATGGTTGTATGGAATAAATGGTCTGGAATATATGGAGTATGGAATGGATGGTGTGGAGTGAGTATGGTGGAAAATGTGGAGTGTAGTGGTTGGTGCGAAGGGAGTGTATGGGGAGGATGGACCCCATCACGAATACCCGGGGAGGGTAGTTTAAAGTAGGTAGAGGGTATAGGTAAATTGTGGTTGGATATTGGCATCTGTGGTGCGTGTGGAAGAATGGTGTTCGGATGGGTGCATTAGTGACGTGGAAATGGCTGGGCGTGTGGCCTGTTAGTGTGTGTAGTTAAATGGGCACTCCGCCACTGTTAGGATGTCGGGCAGGTGAGGCCGCAGGTGGGCTCTGGGAGCCGGTAGAGTTGTGGATGGGGCCCGAGGATCCGGAGGACGGACCTGGGTAGCCCAGTGCCAGAGGGGGCACCGAGTGGGGAGAGCGCCAGAGGGCCTTCCCCAGTAGATAGGTTAGGGTAAGGAGCAGGTAAGCTCGGAGGCATCTGCAGTGGTGGAGGTGTGCAGGTGGGTAGACCTGCTGGGAGAGCCACACGACTAAGCCCGGAAATTGTGCGAAGGCACAGGGAGTTGAATCGGGGGAGTGAGACCCCAAATTGATTGAGCACCACAGTTTGGTCAATGGGAATTTGGTTCTTAAAACCGCATAGAGTAAGATGGCCAATGGATTTGCAGGGAAAGACCCCGAGTAGTGAAAAGTGTGTTAATGTCATTTAGAAGGTAGATAGGATTGAAATCTCCTCGCACCATCTGCATCCACTCACCTGAGGCGACGTAACTCCACACCATGCCATGATTTGTTTTTATTATTTTTGTGCAAATGTTTTGAGGATGTAAGACGCATCATGACGTGGATGTGACATTGTGTTGTTGTTCCATCTCTTCCTCCTTAAGAGGGATCGATGATGAATTGGTGATGGCAAATTTTGGATTAGTGGGATTGCGACGAATTTGGTATAGGGGAAATATGGGGAAGACGTGACATTAGTGACGAATTGGTAAGGGTGTAGATTTTGTAAATACGGGGGTAAGGGGCAAGGGTAAAACAGGTGACGGGTGGGGTGACGTACGATAGGGACGAGCTTTTCTCCGCTCAGTCTCCAGGCGCACCTCACCTTGCATTACCTTCGTTGATGTGTACCCTTGTGACCTTAGCCCTCGCTAACCTGCCCTCTCTGTCTTCCTTCCCCGACCCATGGATCGTGCTCTCTGGGCACTGAGGGGAGCGTGCGGGAGTCCGCCATTGTGTGCCCAAATCCCCGCAACAAGCTGCCGGCATCCACGCACCACTTATGGACCACAGTCTGTGGCCAAGCACCACTTATGGACCACAAGCTTTGTGGCACAGCCCCTCTGCTGGGACCGGCCAGGTTGGCCAGAGGAAGATCTTGCTTGCGGACCTCGGTGAGGTGGCACCAAGCCCACAGGTGAACCACCCATAGTCGGCCCCTGTGGGCAATAAATAGAAATGGACACGTTTTGTGCATTTTTCATTTTTATTATTGCAAATAGGCCGCAAGCAAGAAGAACACGAAGAAAGATAACATCAAGAACGACAACGGCCAGCAGAGGGAGCCAAAGAGCAAGAACCCAGTCAACAGGTTGTTCTTTTTTTGGTATGGACATGTGTGAAATGAGCACTGGATGGTGCTTTATGGTGCTTTGGTGTTTTGGTGCTCTTTATTGGTGCTGGTGCGTCGATGCAGTGCATGCTGTCTCCTCCCCTCCCCCAGGATTTATTCTTTTTGTTCCCGAGAAGAAAAATCACAGGTCCTGGGTTGCAGTGTAAATACAATTAGCGTCACTTGTAAATAATGCTCCCCACCGTACATGTTTAGTTTGTGAATCAGTTCCGCAATTCGGTTATCCTGTGGGTGTGAATCTGTTAGGTAGGGTGCAATGCAGCAGCGGGACATACTTATTTGTGTTTTAAAACTGTCACACTCAGGGTCAGGTTAATTGTAGAGGGAATTACACCTACGTGCCACACTAAGTTAAAGTTTTATAGGCCCGGGACGTGCCTGGAGGATGAGGGTGCAGTGTAACGGATTTGAGAATCCTGTAATTTTTGTAAATATCACCCTCTGTAAATAGTAATTCTTGTAAATACCTCCATTTTGTGTGAAAGATCAAAGGTCGTCCTTTTAGTTAGTCCATCGCATGCACGTAGAAAATCATAGACCTCTCTATAGTTATTTCTTATTCTATGTTAGTTTAAGGCTCTGTTTCCCATTAATTGACACTGCATTGCACCAGATCAAATAAGATAGATCCCCTACAATATCGCCGTGGCCTCCCAAAGTGCCAGCACCGCGGCGTTCGCCACTGTTGCATTGGGTGGGGTTATTGGCATCACCATCACCCCTTTCAATTGCCAACTGCATTTGCCCTCCATTACGGCGTGCTCTAACTCGGGGAAGAAAGGCGTGTCTGCACCTCGTCATCGGAAGGAGGAGTGAGCCAGCCCCGATCAACCAACCAAGGATGAGGGGTTTGGCCTGAGAGGGCGGAGAGAGAGCGTTCGAGGAGGTTCGCGAAAGTTCCATGGGCGTGGTTATATAACCCGTCGCGCGGAGCCCCCCAGAGCAGTCGACCGGAGTTCAGTTCAGAGAGTTCATTTGAGGGACTGCTTCAAGAGAGGTGGGAAGGACGAGAGATGCGTAAGGGGCCAGAGGGGAGAGTGAGTTCTGGAGAGGAAAGGGCATAACCAAGGAGCACAAGGCGAATGAGAATCGGCACGCCCTGCTCGCGATACCAACCAGCACTCTGAAGAACAACAAGTGCGGGCACGCGAACCTCGACGTGCCGCGGTCCTCGGATCTCCCTGTCGCCCGTTCTGTGAACCAGAGTGAGAGGAGTCGGAGCTGTCACCTCCAGCCCTGCCGTTTGCACGGACCTGAACCTTCTCATCCCTCCACCCATTCCTGCCATTCCATCCTTTTGTGTACGTGAGTTTGTTTTGTGTGTCTTGTCCCTGGGAATAAGTTAAGCTTGTATTAGTAGAATTGCACTGTGTCTTCTTCTTCTTCTGTAAATTGCTTTCGTTTTCTTTCCTTCTCCTTGGTTTCTTTGACTTGTACATAATTGGTTAATAAATCCTGTTATTTCCTACTTTTGCCTTCTTATTCTTCTTCCTCGTCTGATCGTCCTTGTGATTTCCATCATTGAACACCTGTGGCACGATTTGGCCAACGCATAGGAATCGGGTTTAATCGTACTTGCTAATGGTTCGAACCGCGGGCTGCTAACCCGCTCGGCAAATAACATCTTGTCCGTGGTTTCGAACGGGGCTATCCACCGGCTTCGTGGAGAGGTTGGCGGAACTCCCTTGACCAATCACCTCGGCCAATCTCACCCCACGGAGAAGCGGGATAGTTCCAGGACCGGGGAGACGGCCAGCTTAACAGGACAAAGGTCTAAACACCCCTTGCTAACAGGAGAGCCGTCTCCCGTGTCCGTAACAATATATATATATACATATACAGTGAAACCTTGACTTACGAGTGCACCAACTTACGAGTTTTCCGAGATACGAGCCGTCGCTCGGTCGATTTTTTGCTTTGTGATGCGAGCCGAGATCTGAGTTACGAGCGAGCGAGCTTACGCCACCCGCCACTAGGTGGCCAAGCGAGCGTTCAGTTCACGTGGTTATCTTGCCGTGCAAGCATCTCTGCCGTATCGCTGTTGCTTTGTTTTCGCTTGGATATAAAACAAGGATGATATAAAACAAGGACAAAAGGATGATGTGCTTGGATAGAAAACACGTAATCGTCGAAAAACATGAGCGAGGTGTGCGTGTTGTCGACTTGGCGAGGCAGTACGATCGTAGTACTTCTACGATATGTACGATTTTGAAGCAGGAGGAGTCGATAAAGGCTATAACGCCAGCCAAGGGCGTTAAGATTATTTCAAAGCTCCGGACCTCCGTCCATAAAGAGATGGAGAAGTTGTTGTTTGTGTGGTTGACGGAGAAGCAGCTCGCAGGAGATACCGTGACCGAGAGCATCATCTGTGAGAAGGCACGAGACATTTACGGGGATTTGGTGCAGCAGACGGCGGGAACATCAACGGACGAGGCATCGGAAGAGTCATTCAAAGGCAGTCGGGGATGGTTTGATAATTTTAAGAAGAGGACCGGCATTCACTCCGTCGTCAGGCATGGTGAGGCAGCAAGCTCGGATGTGAAGGCAGCTGAAGATTTTATTATAACTTTTGCCGAACTGATAGAAGCCGAAGGATACATCCCCCAGCAAATCTTCAACTGTGACGAGACAGGGCTCTTCTGGAAAAAGATGCCGAGGAGGACGTATATAACGGCAGAGGAGAAGAGCATGCCAGGCCACAAACCCATGAAGGATAGGTTAACCCTTGCACTGTGCGCGAATGCGAGTGGTGACTGCAAGATTAAGCCGCTTTGCAAGATTAAACTTGCAAAGATTAAACAAGCAATTAAACTTGCAAAGACTGCAAGATTAAACAAGATTAAACTTGCAAAGATTAAACAAGCAATTAAACTTGCAAAGACTGCAAGATTAAACAAGATTAAACTTTTAAAGATTAAACTTTGCAAGATTGACTGCAAGATTAAAACAAGCACGACGAGGTCGTGCTTGTTTATACATTATTTGTTATTTATAAAGTACATTTTTCTTATTTAAAAACACGTAACAAAAAAAATTGGTGTGGTTTTTGGGGGGCTGGAATGGATTAATAGCATTTCAATTCATTTTAATGGGGAAATTTAATTTGAGAAACGAGCAAATTGAGTTACGAGCTCGGTCACAGAACGAATTAAACTCGTCAGTCAAGGTTTCACTGTATATACATTTATATATATATTTTTTTTTTTTTTTTTTTTTTTTTAACCAAAATGCACATCGACCCTATGATATGACACCAACAAGGAGGCATCAGTATGGTACTCAAGTCTGCAGACTGAGATTAAAGCTCTAAAGTCACAAGAAATTCAAGAAGTTGGAATTTCAAAAAAAGTGGATCTGGGGCGAATTAGCAGGAGTAGAAAAGATCAAGGTTTTGGATGGGGGAAGATAAGAGATGGTGGTGAACAGCTGTTTTAAAGACCTGGAGGGAGGAGTGGGATTGAAGAGAGTGGGGGAGTTTGTTCCAGAGGCGGGAGAAAAGAGGAATGAAAGAGTGTAGGTGAGCAGAGAGCCTAGATTTTGGCAGTTTAACCATAAGGGGGTTGCTGGCAGATCTTGTGCGACCTGTAGGAATATTTGGGGGACAGAGCACAGAGAGAGCTGGGGGAGCAAGGCCGGAGAGGAGTCGGTAGAAGACAGAAAAGAGTGGCCTCCATAATTCTTACGAGGACTCTTCTTCGAAGGACTCTTCCTCGAGCTGCCCGCCCGGCCAAATTGAGCAATCGGGGGAGAAGGGCCTTGGTAAGAGAGGTGACCAAGAACCCGATGGTCACTCTGGCTGAGCTCGAGAGATCCTGTGTGGAGATGGGAGAAACTTCCAGAAGGACAACCATCACTGCAACACTCCACCGATCTGGGATTTATGGCAGAGTGGCCAGACGGAAGCCTCTCCTTCCAAGGCCCTTCTCCCCCGATTGCTCAGTTTGGCCGGGCGGCCAGCTCAAGGAAGAGTCCTGGTTGTTCCAAACTTCTTCCATTTAAGAATTATGGAGGCCACTGTGCTCTTGGGAACCTTGCATGCAGCAGAACATTTTTTTGTAGGCTTCCCCAGATCTGTGCCTCGACACAATCCTGTCTCTGAGCTCTGCAGGCAGTTCCTTCAACCTCATGGCTTGGTTTTTGCTCTGATATGCATTGTCAGCTGTGAGACCTTATATAGACAGGTGACAGGTGTGTGCCTTTCCAAATCATGTCCAATCAATTGAATTTACCACAGGTGGACTCCAATCAAGGGGTAGAAACATCTCAAAGATGATCAATAGAAATGGGAGGCAACTGAGCTAAATTTCAAGTGTCATAGCAAAGGGTCTGAATACTGATGTCAATGTGATATTTCTGTTTTTTCTTTTTAATAAATTTGCAAAACTTTCTAAAATCCTGTTTTCTTTTTGTCATTATGGGGTATTGAGTGTAGATTGATGAGGGAAAAAATGAATTTAAACGATTTCAGCATAAGGCTGCAACATAACAAAATGTGAAAAAAGTGAAGAGGTCTGTATACTTTCTGAATGCACTGCAGATGAAGTCAGAGATGTCAATCTAGATTTCGCCCTTGTGAGCTGATCAGGACAACATACTGCTGATAGTTTATATGTTTCCAAACTAAACACCGAATAAATACAGATCGAACCCCCTAACTCGACGAGGCAGCAAGGCACAGATTACATTTCACTACAGCAGTAGCTGCACGACCTGTTAGCAACAAGTGTCCTCTGCCACGCGACAATATATACATACAATATATACTACATACATGACAATATATCGCCAACAAAATATACCCTGCAGGTTAAAAAAAAAATTCCCCAAAACCCTCAGTGGTTGTGTGCTTCCCCTTCTCTCCCCATCTTGTCTTCCGCTCCCTCTTTTTGTATATTTTGTTTGTCTGGTTGATTTGTTTGTGAAATAAATGTTAGCTCTTTCACGAGCCTCGATTCAGTATACAAAAAAAAAAAAAAAAAAAAAATGACGCCAATCCGATCTACACACTTCTTTATCCATCCTACTCTGCATACAATATTGAAGTAAAGCCAAATACAAACTCAAGTCTTCAGTTAAAATTTCTTATTTGAAGGAAAAAAACAAGACCAAAACGTTTTTTTTTATTAATAGACAAAAGGTGGAGATTTAGTATCGGACAATGTCATGGAAGAACGATGGGATAAAAAAAAAAAAACTCACCACTGAGATCATCTTCCACTGGCTTGCCCCGACCCGAACGATTTATTGTGAAACTCGTTTGAGCTGCAGCCTTCCCTCCAAGTACAGCTTCATGGGATAGATAATGTCGTGGCATGCAAGCCCCTGCACCCAAAATGTGTTGGGAAAAAACAAGAACGATAAAAGGGAGTGAGAAGGCAGTGTGATAAACAAAAATAAATTGATATAAATAAAATAAGAACAACATAACCAGCTGATGCTCTTGCCTTTAATTTACAGTTGAAAATTTGATCAAAGGACTACAAAGGAAAGTGACCACACTGCCAAGTGCATTGAGATTGGTGGTAATTGACATAAAACAAGTGTCAACACCAACCATGGAATCATTTGTGTAGGAACAACCATGAGCATCCCAACATACCCTAGCCCCCACCCAAAATAAATAAATTAACATGAATGCTTTTGCCCCCACACAAGAACAGGCACATTCTTTTTTCATCTGGTGTGAATGGTGATGTCGGGACAAAAAGGGACCCGTTGATAGACTGTCGATGCCAAAGTATTTAATAAAGCTCATCCCTGAGAAATATGAAGGTCAAGGTGTGTATGCAGGTACAGCATAGTGTTTCACACAGGGAATACAAAGGTGGAGGAATGGTCCCGTCTATAACTGCACCACAGCTTTCATCATTGCAGCTCACATCACAGGATAATTAAGGTACAGCTAAATGGCCATTTGGCCCACATGTTCACACCCCATCACTCCATACCAACTGCAGGTGGTGATATTTATACAGCTAACCCCCCACGCAAACTGCTTGACTATGGTCCCAGAACAATATGGCCTACCCTTTCGAAAGATACAATGGGATATGTTAACAACTCCAACCACAAATCAGTTGAGAGAGAGAGAGAGCCAGCTTTATGTCCTATTGGAAGGACAATGAGCTCTGAAATGCAGCAACCCCCCCATAACTAGACTTGACATCAGAACGACAGCTTTTAGGAAAGTCAAACTCTCCCAGGAATCGAACCAGAGCAGACAGATAGATATTGAGCAACAACAACAACAACATGCATTTTAAGGCCATTTTCCCTGCAAGAGCGGCGGTTAGCTATTGAGCAGATAGATATTGAGATAACAGATAGATATTGAGCAAGCAAACAAATAAGCTATCCGCATCTTGTGTTCAATGATTCATTATCCATACCTAACTTACTGCCGGCAGGCATTGTACGAGTTGGGGCAGCCCGGGAGCGCAGCTTCTTCAGTGTGTTTACAGCCACGTTCAGATATATTGCCTTACTCGTGCTGCGCTCGTACACAGTTTTCTCCTCTGACAATCCCTGGGCACAAAAATTCGCTTCATTATAAAGCACTGCTTTTGTCTACTCTCGTAGTTTCGTCATCTATGCCAATACTTTTCCTGTTACAATTTCTCCATTTATTTTTTAAAACGTCAAAGGATAAACTTTCAGGAAATGGTTTCTGACAAATGCATCATCTTTATAAAACAGAGGTTCAGAAAAGAGTTTATTACCTATTATTATTTTCTCAATATTATCAAATTCTCCATAAGAGTGCAGAAAGGTTTACCTCACCTTGTCAAAAGCCTCATGTTCTGGAACTTTCTGCTTGAGGAACTCGTCAATAAAGGTGTTCAGGTATCGCTGACGAACCACGACGGGCACTCTGGCAGTGCTATCAGGCACAATGATTGGGTGCTTCAGGTTTTGTCTCTGGGCACCACCAGAGCAAGAAACAGAGGAATAAGGGATTGAAGCCTGGCCTGAAAATTATAGCCAAATCTGCACAATTATCAACAACAATCAAAACCAACTAATGTGAGGCAAGAGTGGAGTTTCAGAACTTGCGCTCTAAGTGGCTGAATTGGTAATCAGTTGAGTACCAAACAATTGAGGTTTCGATCAACTATGCCTTATAGCTCTGAATTTTGGCAGTACATCTGACGCAGCTAATAATACAAGTCAACAGCAACGAATACACAGCTACACCATGCTCACAATTATAATAGTGACAGTGAGCCAAACTGTCAGCTGTTAACCTCCTCCCAAAAGTGGCATTTGGAAGTCACATCAACAGACTCTCAGAATAACACAATGAAATCAATGGTGCGTGAGGGTGTGAGTCCTTATGCAACTTTGAACTTAATAAGTTTGGACGCACACCCGAGAAAAGAAAACTGTAATAGGCATATGAAAGCATAATTCATAAAGTCTTCGCAATAAATTTCAAATTTCTAGGTTTGGTTTGTTATTTTGATTTCCAAGTTTTGTAATAAATCGTTCAATCCGGTTTTCCAACTCGTTTTATATAAAATATATATATTGTTACGGGCGTCGAGGATGAGGACCTGAGTCCCAAACGTCACTCCCGACTAAGTGTGTTATCGGGTGACTAATGTCAGCGCCCCCAAGTCCTATCCCCAACCCGCCGGGCCGAGGCCGCAAGCTGGCTGAGCGGTTTTTGGAAGCTGGAACTTTTGGTTTAGTGCAAGGAGTTTAAACTGCCACACTGTCAGCTCAGGGGAGCTTGCAAACCGATCCGAAAAAAAGGTCAATCAAACAAAATGAAATACAATCAATTTACTTCAAATAATGCAAAACGATACAATAATCAAATCATACAAGTACAAGTATGACAGACTTAATTAATTAATAATGACAGACTGAAACAATTAACACAGGCCACATACAACTGATATAAAAAGCCGACACAACATCCACACACAACACTCCATCTAACCCAGGGAAGGGAAGGTAAGCAAAGTAATAAAATAATAATCGCAGGGAATTAAATTTAAAATGTGATTTGAGGATGGGGATGGAATGGGGTCCAGGCCTGTTTGAAGAGCAGCTTAATCAACGTTCGTCAGAGCGGGCTTGGCGTGAACCAAGGTTCACCAACGTTCTGCAATCCCCCTCTCCTTTCATTAACCTCCACGAGCAAGGATCACGTTTTCACCACCCTGCCAAGAGCCGCTCTTCTTCTTCCCTCTGTCCTTCTCCCCCACTTTCTTGCTTCTGGAACAGCTTTTGGTTTCCGAGGAACTTCGACTTCTTCAGGCACACTACTTTTGCTAGATCCTTGTAAATCTGCTTCACAAAGTCCAGGAAACGGTAAATCAGCAAGGCCTCCATGCCGGCTGTGTTTCTTCTTCCTTTCCCTTTTCCTGCCCTTTTATTTGCTTCTCAGAAAAAGGGTTGAATCCTTCACAAAGCTGTTTTTGTGCAACACCACCAACAGTCAAAATCACGTGGCGTAAAGGGAGTCGGTATGAGGTAAACTTTAAGAAAAAGGAAAAAATAAATGCGAAAAGGTCCTATTTGGGGAACCACAACCGAACTGACACCCCTATGCAACACACCTCCCAAATGACCGACATTCCCACAAACGTAACAATATAAATAAATAAATATATATATATATATATATATATATATATAAATATATATATATATATATATATATATATATATATATATATATATATACATATATATATATAATACACATGTGAAAAAGTAAGTACACCCCATGTAAAGTTTTGACTTTTTCAACATATTTCAACATACAGTTATTTGATCTTCATTTCAACAATATTGACAGATAAAGGTGATATAATATAACAAATATCATGAAACATTTACATTTTGTAGTCCATTGTATAATTTAAATAAACATAAATGCAAATTTTGCATGTGAAAAAATTAAGTACACCCCTACATTTATCACTACTTCAAATACCTCAAATTAGAATCAGGTGCATCAGCTCAGGTGCAAATGATGAGAACATCGTTAGGGAGGATCTTGGAGGAACCTGTCTTATTTAAAACTCAGACATTTGGTTTGGTTTGCTCTTTGTTGTTGAAGTGTGCGGCATCACCATGCAGAGATCAAAAGAGCTCTCTGAGGCCTTCAGAAAGAGGGTTATAGATGCCTACGAGTCTGGGAAGGGATTTAAAAAGATCTCCAAACAATTTGAAATCAATCAATCGACTGTCCGGAAGATCATCTACAAGTGGAGAAGATTCCAAACAACTGCCAACTTCTTCAGGCCAGGCCGCCCCAGCAAGTTCAGCCCGAGAGCAGACCGCAAGATGCTGAAAGAAGTCTCTAAGAACTCCAGAACATCATCACGGGACCTACAGGTAGCTCTTGCCACTGTTGATGTCAAAGTGCACGTGTCTCCCATTAGAAAGAGGCTGCACAAATTTGATCTACATGGGAGGTATGCCAGGAGGAAACCTTTGCTGTCCAGAAAGAACATCAGGGCAAGACTAAAGTTTGCCAATGAACACCTAGGCAAAGACCAGCACTTCTGGAACAATGTGCTCTGGACAGATGAGTCAAAGGTAGAGCTATTTGGTACATGTACCAGAAGACATGTTTGGCGAAAACCAAAGACAGCATTTGACCACAAGAACCTGATACCAACTGTAAAGCATGGTGGTGGAAATATTATGGTTTGGGGCAGGGCCTGGGCAGCTCACCATCATAGAATCCACAATGAATTATTCATTGTACCAGAGGGTGCTTGAGGATAATGTGAGGCCATCTGTCGGAGAAGTTGAAGCTCAACCGAAGGTGGACCTTGCAACCTGATAATGACCTTAAACATACCAGTAAATCCACCAAGGAATGGCTGAAAAGAGAGAAATGGAGGGTTCTGGAATGGCCAAGTCAAAGCCCGGATCTAAATCCCATCGAGATGTTGTGGGGGGATTTGAAACGAGCTGTGCATGCAAGAAACCCCTCAAACATCGCACAGCTGAAAGAATTCTGCATGGAGGAGTGGGCAAAAATTTCTCCCAGTCGATGTCAGAGACTGGTAGACAGTTATAAGAAACGCCTACTTGAGGTTGTTTCTGCCAAAGGGGGCAATACCACCTTTAGAGCCAAGGGTGTACTTACTTTTTCCACATGCGAAATTTGCATTTATGTTTATTTAAATTATACAATGGACTACAAAATGTAAATGTTTCATGATATTTGTTATATTATATCACCTTTATCTGTCAATATTGTTGAAATGAAGAACAAATAGCTGTATGTTGAAATATGTTGAAAAAGTCAAAACTTTGCATGGGGTGTGCTTACTTTTTCACGTGACTATATATATATACACAGACTTGGCATTTAATATGGAATATTTTTTTTGTGGGGGTGAACTTACTCTTCAAGATGTCTTAGAACCAAAAGTTCATTGGAATTATGTTGAAATTATTCTAGATTTTGTTAATGTAACCTTTAAAAGAAACAAAAACCACATTTGACATTTCGAAACAAATAAATTGATCCTTGAAAGTGATGTAAACTGATATCGAACTCAATTCATAGACAGTACTGTGTTAAACTTCTGTACGTTTTCCAGAAGTATCTCTTTATTTTGCACATTCGCCAAAAAAAATTTTAACAAGAAAAAAGTTAAATTACGACTGGGATTACGGACAGTAAAATTACAGTTCAGTACTTCGTGTAACCCCCACGAGCATTCAGGAGAGCACGTACACGTTGAGGCATGCTGTTCACTAGATTTGCCAAGGTTTGGACAGGAATCGCTTGCCATGCAGTGACAATAGCCTGCTGCAATTCACGCACAGAGGTCGGCTGCTGGTCCAAGTGGTCGATTTGACGTGTTAATTCTGCCCACAAGTTCTCTATCGGATTCATATCCGGGGACATGGCAGGCCACTTCATATGCTCTACAGCACGGTCAGCAAGAAAGTGTTGGATCATGCGAGCACGATGAGGCCGTGCATTGTCATCTTGGAAGACAAAGTTTCCTCGAAAGGCTGCACGAGCAAATGGAAGCAATGTTTCTTCCAGAATGGCCCTGTACTTGAACTGGTTCAGGTTTCCATTCAGAACAACCAGGTCAGTTTTGCCCCCTGCATGAAAAAGCAGCCCAAACGGTCACCCCACCACCTCCAGCTTGGACTCTTGGCACTATACAATCTTTGTTGTAGGCTTCATGCACTTGTCTGCGCACTCAGACGCGGCCATCTTAACGATAGACCAGAAATCTAGACTCGTCACTGAAGATCACGTGATTCCAGTGTCCTGGCTGCCATTGACGGTGCTCTCTGGCCCACGGCAATCGGCGCTGGCGGTGTTGTCTGGTCAGGCGTGGCTTTCTCAGGGGATACCTGGCACGATAGCCTGCTTGAACCAGTCGTTGGTTGACTCGCCTTCTGGATACAGGCACATTTGTCAGTTGCTGCCACTCAGCCCTAAGCCGATTAGCTGACTTGGTACGGCCATTGCAGACTAACCGGTGCAGCTGGCGATCATCCCTCCTTGTGGTTCTGCGGGGATGTCCTGGCCTCGGTATTGGAGTAGGGACACCCCTCTGAGCATTTCGTTTCAGGATCTTTGACACCTGACCTTGAGTGATGCCATACTGCCGAGCAATAGCACGCCGTTTCATGCCGTAATTTCGTAAAGTCACCACTCCATGACAAACAGCATTGTCGAGTTGACGGACCATCTCCAGAGGAAGCGGCAATAACTTTTGGAGACGTGCAGCAGTTGTTTTCCACGAATACAGAACGCAACAACAACCCTTGTATACCCGACTGTGAAGCCAATCGTCAAATGTACCTGTCCTTACATTTTGTCACGCCATCTGTGATATAATCCTGTTGTTGACTTCTTGCTGCGACAGACAATCAGTGACATGGTTCTTTTAACAAATAAATCACCAAAGTGTAAAAGAAACTCACCAGATTGATATACTGAGTTAAGAAAGTAAACCCAAGTCAAGAAAAAAAAAAATTCCATATTAAATGCCAAGTCTGTATATATAAAATACATCAAAATATATATATCTGTGTATATATATATATATATGTATGTGTGCCCTAGGTAGTGGAATTTGTTGTTCTGTCGTTTCCCTTCTCACTCCTTAATGGTTGCAATTGCTGGACTTCATTGCCAGAACAAAAATAAAGTTGTGCAGCTCATTGCATAAAATACGTATCACGCATGCTCAACAACAGAGAGTGAAGTGTCAACGGACAGACTGGGGGCTAATGGGAAAACAGGTGGACAACAATACAGATGCAACACAACAAGACAAAGTGGAAAGTGTGAGGACTGGTGTGAATTTTTGTGAAAATGTATTGCAACTAGCTATATCATACAACAGAGGATATATCTGAATATCACCCTCATTGCCTGGTTATTCTGCCTGTGCACATACCATCGGGCTGGGAATGTGAGCCATGCGCTTTTGGGGTGCAATGGTCGTCTTGCACAGCATTGCTGCATTTGTATAGCCTTGGCCTGCTGACGATGTTCCTGGGGACATAAACACCGCAAACCATCCAGCAAGTGCATTTTTCTGCCCTGCGCTTCCAGCTTAACGAACAACAACATCAACAATGTCAACGGACATCTCATGTGCATCAAACAAACTTGGACTGGGAAACAGAAAGCATCACTTCATCACAAGATGCCCCCCTAAATAACATGCATGCAAAAACAGGGCTCAACATTAACTTTGTTTTCCCAGCCTGTTCCCGGGACAGGTAGGTTTTTTATTTTACCTGTCCAGTAAACTATTGCACCCTTCCAACGATTTGTGCTGTGAGCATGTGGGGAGATACCATTATATTTATTTGAGGTTTTCACCAGCATTTAGGACTGATCAGGTCTAAAAAGATACTTTTAGATGCTGCTAATCACTGTGGGTTTACACGGAAAGGAACAGAGGTTAAGATATGTCAAGTTTACTTAACATCTGGGTGGTAGAATTGATCTGTCTTCTGGACAGATTTGAGGTTTTCACTGGTAGATAAAATTGCCTGTCCTGGACAGTCGGACAACCGTTAAAGTTGAGTCCTGAAAAAAAAAAAAAGGAATGTGTGTATGTGTGTGTATATATATATATATATGTATATATATATATATATATATATATATATATATATATATATATATATATATATATATATATAGATATATATACATATATATATATATATAGATATATATATATATACATATATATATATAGATATATATATATATACATATATATATATAGATATATATATATATACATATATATATATAGATATATATATATATACATATATATATATAGATATATATATATATACATATATATATATATATATACATATATATACATATATATATATATATACATATATATATATACATATATATATATATATATATATATATATATATATATATATATACATATATATATATATATACATATATACACACACGACACCACACGCCCTTTATTTTTCCTTCTTTGTTTGTATGCACAACAGCTCAATGGAATACTGCTCTCCCCTCTGGGCTGGTGCTCCTGCCTCACACCTAGCTCGCCTTCGCGCTGTTGAAACCAAAGCATTCAGAATCATTGGAATCTCCCACGATGAAGCTAACTCCAAGGGCCTCTCACTCACTCACCGCAGGCAGGTTGGTGGTCTTTCCGTCTTCTACCGACTCCTCTCTGGCCTTGCCCCCCCAGCTCTCTCTGGGCTCTGTCCCGCAAATATTCCTACAGGTCACACAAGATCTGCCTGCAACCCTCTTTTGGTTAAACTGCCAAAATCAAGACTCTCTGCTCACCTTCACTCCTCTTTTCTCCCGCCTCTGGAACAAACTCCCTCACTCTCTTCAATCCCACTCCACCCTCCAAGTCTTTAAAACAGCTGTTCACCACCATCTCTTATCTTCCCCCATCCAAAACCTTGATCTTTTCTACCCCCGCTAATTTCACCCCAACTCCACTTTTTGAAATACTAACTTCTGTCCTGGAAGTCCTTGGTGTCCTTGTGCTTTATACTTCTCCCTCCCCCCCCCTCCCCTCCCCCTTCCCATGCCTCCTCCCCCCGGGCCCTCTCCCTTCCACACATCTCCCTGCTCTTGGATGTTGTGTTTGTGTGCTTCCCCTTTTCTCCCCATCTTGTCTTCCGCTCCCTCTTTTTGTGTATTTTGTTTGTCTGGTCGATTTGTTTGTGAAGTAAATGTTAGCTCTTTCACGAGCCTCGATTCAGTATACAAAAAAAACAAAAAAAAACACAAGGCTACCAGTTAGCATCATAGGCTGATGGCATGGCTGTGCCGCTGATGCATCGCCCTCTGCAGGTTAGGGCAGGAATTTGGCCATGGTGCCAGCGGTCACTGGCGTACTCTTCACGAAGGACACCATGGGATGTTTAAAGTCCACCATGGAGTGCTGGCACACGAGATGCCTGTTTAACTTCCATCCAAGGGATGGCACAAACATTGATGGATCACCCTGCCTGTGAAACACCCGGATGACAATTTATAGCTGGATCGGGATACGAATCCAGGCTCGACAGCTTAGAAGTGAGTGTGCGTACCTCTCGGTCTAGGCCATCCTGTCAGCCCTGTTACGAAAATTAGAGGCATATTATAATACTTTTCTGCGAAATGAACCAAAATACAAAGGAAAAAACGAAGCAATACAACAGATGCTACTAACTGCAAATGTACATTTTCCAAGGAAAAATATTCACGGCAGCTCGAAAATTCTAAATACCAAGCTGGAAGGAACCCATTTGCAACAAAGATCAAAGGCATGAACACACTAAATAAAGAGATTTCAGCTCCTACAAAAAAGTGAGAAATCGAGATAATATTTGATGTGCCAGATCTCTGAACAAAATTAACTTTAAACATAACTTCAATTGGTAGCATTTTACCAAGTCCCCTTCAGGTTTTGGGAGAATAAGAGGTTGGAACCGGAGAATCAAGCTGTTACTTCAAAGATCTTTTAAAGTACATTTATACACATTTTCTTAACAGTGATCTTTGTGTAAACTTGCTCATGATGGAGCAAAGTGAGACAAAACAAAGTTATATTACAACTTTCATCGTGGTGAAACTTGTTCATATATTTAAGAGAAGGGCATAAGATGACTCCATGTGTCCACGTAGCTTATCTTCCTTGCACATTCTCATGTCAACCCAATTATCTGATTAAACAAGTAAAGTTATAGTTACTTTTGCAGAACAACAGCAGTGGAAAATATAAAGAAAACGTACGTTACAACTTCATCACCATAATGCTATCAAAAGCGGGAAAGCCACAACATTACCTATAGGAGTGAAGCATAGAAAATAACTGGATTTGCTGGTGGTAAGGAAACAACAGTTGTGGAGGGTTAAGGATTGTAAAGCAGTGCCGGGAGAGCGTGTTACCACCAAGCACAAGCCTGTGGTGTTTGTGGTATGGATTAAGAAAATATGGGAGGTTAAGAGCAGGGGTCGGAAGATTATTAGGTGGGGAAGGATAGGTGCAATATCGTCGTAGAGTACAAGGAGAGCATGAGGGCCAGGTATGAGCAACTTAGCGAGGAAGTGGAAGATTTGCAGGAGGAATGGAAGAAGTACGGAGAGGCGTTTAGGGGAATTGCAGAAGTTTTGTGTGGAAGGACGTCAGGAAAAGGTGCATTCTTGAGGAACAGAAACCAGGTATGGTGGACAGAGGAAAAGAAGGAGGTTTGGAAGAGGAACGAGAAGAATTAGGATAGAGGAAGACAATCGGAAGTGGGAATGCTGCACCTGTATAGGCAAAAGAGGAAAGCAGAAAGGATATTATTAACACAGAAGGAATGGGTGGGGTGGGGGGGGAGGGGGTATTTAAATTTAAGGGGTGGGAAGAATATTTGGAGGAGCTGTTGAATTGCGGAGGAAGCAATGGTGAGAGCTGGGGCTACTGTGCTATGTAGAGGGGAAAGTGGAGCTGGTCGAGATCACGGAGGAGGAGGTGTGACAGTACTGAAAAGGATGAAGGGAAGGGCACCAGGCATATACGAAATAGCGGAACTGTGATTTTTTTGATTGGATGTTTCGACAGCCTATGTATGTATTGTCGCGTGACTCCCCCTTGGTTTATACCGGGGAAATCAGGGATAGCCAAAGCCAGCTTTAACTCCAAAGGCGATGCCCAAATACAGATTTCACTATATATGCGCGGGTGGAAAAAGAAAAAGAAGAAGCTGGAAGCTTTGACCTGACGCGATCTCGCCAGGCAGTCTTCAAAGCCTGCAAAAAGTAACTCAAACGAAAACCGGATTTAAAATGTGGAGTGAAAATAATACAAGGCTTTATTGCCACGGATGCCGATAGTATAAAATAAAACGCGTGATAATTGAATGAATGAATGAATGATCGTTTTAAGGCCATTTTCCCCGCTGGAGCGGGGGTTAGCCTTGCGGGCCCCATAACAATCATGGTTCCCTGTTTGAGGCAATATTTTTATGGCCGGATAATTAATGTCCTAAATTGGGACGTCCCCACACCAGACTTATAACACACACGAGGGGAGAATTTAAATGAAAATAAACGTGCTGTGTGTGTGTGGGCTTAGCTCAACCACTCGGGGTCTCGTCGGGGTTTGTCGGCTTGTCCGGTCTGTTGGCAGGAACCGCCCGGTCATTGGCGGGAAGTAGGCCTCGACGCGCCCTTGTTCGCGTGCTGCCAGGCCTCACTGGAAGTCTCGCTCGCCCCTGCTTCATCACGCTTCAGCGGCAAGCCGCCCTTGTACACATCGTCCGCTCGGAGAACCGCAGTTCCCAGGCTGCGGCTCTTTCCGTTGCCTCTGCACATCTGCTGGTGGCATCTTCGACACGGTCGGTCCAAGCACAAGACCGCAAGGGAGAAGCACAAGGGAACCAACAGAAGGCAAGATTGGAGGGCCAGCGACAGTCAGAAAGTAAGAGAGGGTCCAACGCAAGAGCACAGAGAGAGAGAACATGTCGGACGCACTCCCTTTTTATCATCTCCCCTTGGCCAATCAGCTGACTCCTTCTTGCCTCTGGGCTTCAGCTGCCTGCCGATTGGCCCTCCCTACCATTGGTGTGATCTCCCATCAAACCCCTCGACCAATCCGTCGCTAGGTGGGCATGGCCCAAGTCGGCCTGAACAATGTTTTATCGCCATGTTGGCGCAATGAGTGGGCGCTGCCTGCCTGCACTTCCGGTGAGTTTTATTGTGGGGGGGAATTTAATTAGTATGTGTGGTGCTTTAAGGCCTGACTAGTGACTATTGCTGTAGTGCCATAAGGGACAAAGGATAAGTCACAATGTCTTACACACAGGGGAATTAACGTAATCCCTACGATAATTAGCACAAGGCCATCCTCGTATGACCACAAATATACAAGCTTAATCCGACCAAACCGCCTAAACAAAATTACATGTGGGGTTCCCTATCACGATAATCGAAGCACATGACCTATACAGATCTACCTGACTCTACATATCACTCTACCCCACCGACATAAGTATGTATGTATGTATGTATGTATTAGTAAATCGGTGGGCGGACCATCAAAGGACTTCTTTACGACAATTGGCTGCACAGCTGGCCTCGGCCGCCATGTTTCTGCTAGGGTCAGCCCTAGCCATACGCTATACAGTATTCACAATTGTTATGCCTTCCATTTAAGTTTTCCCTTCAGTGTAAACAGAGGATTATCAAACATACATACATACATACATACATACTGTTATGAATTTTGGGGTAGACATATATAGATTTAGGTAGATCTGAATAGGTATCATGCTTCGTCTGTCATGCTAGAGAATCTCACCTGCAATAAGTTCTGTGTTTAGCCCGGTTTGTCGGATCAAGGTGTGTGTTCGTCCCCATTACGAGGAATGGGGTCTGATAAATAGTTCTAGGGACTAAGATAATTCCCCTGTGTGTCAGACCTGGTGATCATTCCTTTGTCCCTTATGGCAAGGCACTCTTAGAGACACTTAGATAGGCCCTTAGTGCACACACTAATTAAATTCCCCCCCTTAACATGACTGACGGGAGAAACCAACAGGCAGCGGCCGCGCAGTACGCCACCATGGCGACAAACATCATACCAGGCAGGCTGGGAGCCATGCCCAGGAGAACATGTGATTGGTCGTGAAAGGGACAAAAAGCTTCCCCGTGATTGGGGGTAAGAAAGGTGAAGGAGCGGCACACTGATTGGCCACCGTCCGATGACACCTCGGGCCAATCAGTGCGGAAGGCGCGAACATTCGGCCAATCAGTGCGGAAGGCGCAAAACCACCACCAAGAAACGACGCACTAATTGAAGCAGAAGGCCCGGTGACGTGAAAAGGCACGAAAGGTCACAAGGAAGGGAAGCACTGATTGGCAGAGGAAGAGAACTGACGTCAGATCACGAGCAACAAAACAACTGGCTCGCCGACATTTTGCCCTTCTTGCTTTGGCTTCGTTCCTGCCCAGACCTCCCTTCTGCTTTGCCTTTCGTTCCCGGTTGCACCTTCCTTTTGCGAACCACGAATTACCTGTTGGAGCAACATTGTAGCGCCATCGATTCTCCTCCCTGGCATTCACAAAGCGAGCAAGGCTTGCCACTGGAGCGGGCGATACCAGGGCGAGACCAGGGCGAGCGAATGGCTCGGTGGCCTAGCAGTGTGCGAACGGGGGGGCATCGAGGCCTTACTTCCCGCCGACCGGAGTTGCGTCGGACGACGCAATCGAGCCAGACGATCCCTGACACTGCCAGACTGAGATAAGACGTGCATTCAAAAATAAAACGACACGTTTATTTTATTATTCATGCCGTTGTTTTGTATCCGAAGTCTGAGTGGGGACGTCCCACCTCGGTTCTAGTTTTGATCATCGCGTTTCCCTGTCCCGATAGTTGTTCTAAATAAACCCTTTTATTATTTTATTTTCTATTCAAAATCCTGTGTTCGTGTAAGTTTAATCAGCTTGCAGGTTGAAGACGCTGGCGTGCGCGGGCCGTGAGGTAAGAGCTCTCGCCGCTTCTTCTTCTTCCTTCTTCCCCCGTGCTTATATAGCCAAACCAGTCATTGATCGTCGCCTCGGAGTTAAAGCTCGTTCTGGCCATCCGCGATTCCCGGTCTTAACCGAGGGCAATAGTGCGACAATACATACATACATACATACATACAGTCACGTGAAAAAGTAAGTACACCCCATGTAAAGTTTTGACTTTTTCAACATATTTCAACATACAGCTATTTGATCTTCATTTCAACAATATTGATAGATAAAGGTGATATAATATAACAAATATCATGAAACATTTACATTTTGTAGTCCATTGTATAATTTAAATAAACATATATGCAAATTTCACATGTGGAAAAAGTAAGTACACCCCAACATTTATCACTACTTCAAATTACTAAAATTAGAATCAGGTGCACCAGCTCAGGTGCAAATGATTAAGAACATCGTTAGAGAGGATCTTGGAGGAACCTGTCTTATTTAAACCTCAGACATTTAGTTTGGTTTGCTCTTTGTTGTTGAAGTGTGCAGCGTCACCATGCCTAGATCAAAAGAGCTCTCTGAGGCCTTCAGAAAGAAGGTTATAGATGCCTACGAGTCTGGGAAGGGATTTAAAAAGATCTCCAAACAATTTGAAATCAATCATCCGACTGCCCGGAAGATCACCTACAAGTGGAGAAGATTCCAAACAACTGCCAACTTGTTCAGGCCAGGCCGCCCCAGCAAGTTCAGCCCGAGAGCAGACCGCAAGATGCTGAAAGAGGTCTCAAGGAACCCCAGAATGTCATCACGGGACCTACAGGTAGCTGTTGCCACTGTTGATGGCAAAGTGCACGAGTCTACCATTAGAAAGAGGCTGCACAAATTTGATCTATATGGGAGGTGTGCCAGGAGGAAACCTTTACTGTCCAGAAAGAACATCAGGGCAAGACAAAAGTTTGGCAATAAACACCTAGGCAAAGACCAGCACTTCTGGAACAATGTGCTCTGGACAGATGAGTCAAAGGTAGAGCTATTTCGCCACAGTACCAGAAGACATGTTTGGCGAAAACCAAAGACAGCATTTGACCACAAGAACCGGATACCAACTGTAAAGCATGGTGGTGGAAATATTATGGTTTGAGGCAGCTTTGCTGCATCAGGGCCTGGGCAGCTCACCATCATATAATCCACTATGAATTCTTCATTTTACCAGAGGGTGCTTGAGGATAATGTGAGGCCATCTGTCGGAAAGTTGAAGCTCAACCGAAGGTGGACCTTGCAACATGACAATGACCCTAAACATACCAGTAAATCCACCAAGGAATGGCTGAAAAGAAAGAAATGGAGCGTTCTGGAATGGCCAAGTCAAAGCCCAGATCTAAATCCCATCGAGATGTTGTGGGGGATTTGAAACGAGCTGTGCATGCAAGAAACCCCTCAATCATCACACAGCTGAAAGAATTCTGCATGGAGGAGTGGGCAAAAATTTCTCCCAGTCGATGTCAGAGACTGGTAGACAGTTATAAGAAACGCCTACTTGAAGTTGTTTCTGCCAAAGGGGGCAATACCACCTCTTAGAGCCAAGGGTGTACTTACTTTTTCCACATGCGAAATTTGCATTTATGTTTATTTAAATTATACAATGGACTACAAAATGTAAATGTTTCATGATATTTGTTATATTATATCACCTTTATCTATCCATATTGTTGAAATGAAGATCCAATAGCTGTATGTTGAAATATGTTGAAAAAGTCAAAACTTTACATGGGGTGTACTTACTTTTTCACGTCACTGTATATATATAATTATATCTATCCAAAGGTTGCAGCCGATAGCAGTCACGGGCCTTAAGGACATAGCATGTATTGGCCTCAGGCTTTTGGCCTTCGGGCTCTGAACAGCTTATTTCTCCGAAGTGACTGTGTTGTTGTTCTTGTTGTTAAGGGAACATTGAAGTAATATTTCTTTTTCTGAAGCAATGTTTTTTTTTGTTTGTTTGTTTTTTTGTATACTGAATCGAGGCTCGTGAAAGAGCTAACATTTATTTCACAAACAAATCAACCAGACAAACAAAATATACAAAAATAGGGAGCGGAAGACAAGATGGGGAGAGAAGGGGCAGCACACAACCACAAACATTTGAGAGCAGGGAGAAGTGTGGAAGGGAGAGGGCTTGGGGGGAGGAGGCGTGGGAAGGGGGGGGGGGGAGAGGTATAAAACACAAGGGGACCGAAATTAGCGGGGGTAGAAAAGATCAAGGTTTTGGATGGGGGAGGATAAGAGATGGTGGTGAACAGCTGTTTTAAAGACCTGGAGGGTGGAGTGGGATTGAAGAGAGTGAGGGAGTTTGTTCCAGAGGCAAGAGAAAAGAGGAATGAAGGAGTGAAGGTGAGCAGAAAGTCTTGATTTTGGCAGTTTAACCATAAGAGAGTTGCAGGCAGATCTTGTGCGACCTGTAGGAATATTTGGGGGACAGAGCCCAGAGAGAGCTGGGGGGGCAAGGCCAGAGAGGAATCGGTAGAAGACGGAAAGACCACCAACCTGCCTGCGGTGAGTGAGTGAAAGGCCCTTGGAGTTAGCTTCATCGCGGGAGATTCCAATGATTCTGAACGCTTTGGTTTCAACAGCGTGAAGACGAGCTAGGTGTGAGGCAGGAGCACCAGACCAGAGGGGAGAGCAGTATTCCATAGAGCTGCGGATGAAAGCTTCTTCAAAAAACAAACAGCATTTTGCACAAAAACAAACACAAAACACAAAAAACAAACAAAACAAACAGCAAAAAAAACAAACAAAAAAACAGCAAAAACAAACAGCATTTCTCTGCACATCTTACTCTCATAACAGGAGGATTCACAGTTCACACACCTTAACCAGAGGTACGATTATATTTATCCCACGGAACTGTGTATTGTCTTTACAAAGTGCTCCCCGACCTCAAATCCTCCCCATCTGTTGGATGGAAGTTCCACAGGCTCAACTAGTTGTAATTGATAAATATTCTTTGAATGCTGTTCATGATATGGTCCAGTGGAATCCTGACTGACCGTGTTTTGCAGTATATACAACGTTTTATTGCAATTTCTGTAACTCATATGTATACAGTACTGATCTCAAAACAAGAGGGTGCCACTTTGGCACCTTTGGGGAATTTTTTTTATTGCCATTTGAAAAAAGGAACGTTTGAGCGATTATCGACATTTTGTCGACTCGTCTAAAATATATTTTTATGAATTAGTAGTACCTATGTCCAAATTAGCTAGACTATTTACAGCCTGTTAACATTTATTACATAGAAATGTATAAAATCATCCAGGGGCAGAATAATGCACTTTATATCACATTTTGTTGTGAATAGCAAATAATATCGGTTTAACCTAGAATATGCACCAGTAGATAAAAACAACTTGCATATATATTTACTTTCCATATATATTTCAGATGTTTAATTCATGGTACACCCATGATGACAATTGGTGAAAATACATAGATTACAGACACATTAAAATAAACATGAATGTATACCTCTGTAACATAAAAAAAATGCAATAGCTTATATGTGATAATTTTGAACCATTTGTTGTTTTGACCATATCATATATTTATTCTTCTGTCTCTTTCTTATTCCAGACTGACTTGAAACATGCATCCAATGAAGAAGAGGGGTGTCTCTTCAACTGTGGAAAATCAAAAGAAAATCTTATCTCTGCCAAGCCCCAGCGCCTGCGTACTATCATAGACAGTAGCAAAATCCGTGGTGATGGGTTGCATGTAGAACTCGAGCATAGACTAGCTGATGATCCTAACACTGCACTCTTATGTCACAAAAGTTGTGTTTCGACATGTACGTCAAAGACCCACATCAAAAGATTTGTGGAGGCAAATAGCAACGAAAGCAGTGGAACACCCCCTCCAAAAAGAACACGTCGATCAGAAATTGCCCAGTTTGATTTCTTGACACACTGCTTATTTTGTGGTGAGGTGTGTGAACCAGCCCCCAACCCACGTCATCCTCATAGATGGAAAAGAGTAGTCCATTGCAGAACTGCTGAAAGGGGGCCTGGCATGAAGAGCTTCAAAGATTCCATTCTGGAAGTATGTTCCATTCGAGAGGATGAAATTGCCCAGCAGGTCAGGATACGGGTGCAAGGAGCTGTCAGCGACCTTCATGCAGCAGATGCACAGTACCACAAGGAGCGCATGACAAAGTTCATGGGTCCGAGAGGGAGGATGTATGCCCATCGGAAGTCGGAGCATCACACAGATGAATGTGCATGTGCAGATCCTACCTTTGTAGAGATCATCCATGAACTCAGCAATGACCCAACAAGGATCTGGAACACTCTGTTGAAGTATACAACCTATGTGTATCTTTTCAGGGAATTCAGCTGAAACGACGCACATTGATTGAACATCTTTCAACACATTTTGGGTCAGACCTTGTAGTCCTCTCCGGAGTTGGGGTTGCAAGCATTCTTGTGTTCCGGAGCAAAGCTTCTCATCTCCTCAAGATAATACCCGACGATGATGACCAAGATGATTTGGACATCCGCAAAGTCGCAGCAAGAATAACAAAGGAGACAAAACAACTTGTTCCTGACTTGAACAAAAATGCGACAGAAATAGGTGCTGACATCATTCGTGATGATTGTAGTCCAACCTTGATTCATCTCCTCTCACAGATTTCACCAAAATTAGGAGACACCTTGCAGGCTTCTTTCATTGGCAACGTCATCACCAGCACCGTGAATCATCGAGCAACAACCTTGCAAGTATCTCTAGGTCTTTTGATGAAGGACAAGAGCCTGATTGACAAGTGTTATGGTTTTGGAATCACCTGCTCTTATGACGAGGTGATAAGGTTCAAGGCTTCTGCTGCCCAGGCTGCATCCCAGAAAATCAACCTTCGGGGGGTATTCGACAATGAGACCGGTCTCGTGCAAGCTGTGGCTGACAACATCGATGCCACCATATCTTCTCCTAATGGCTTGAGATCAACACATTCTCTTGCCCTTCTCCTCACCCAGGTCCGAACAGATGAGAGTCTTTCATCAGCTGGAAATGAAAAGATTCGGTGTATCAAGAAAGAAGAGATAAAAAAGGAGGAATCTCCAGCAATCCCCATCCAGCGCTATACTGGACCAAGGAAACCCCCAATGCCAGTGCAAGAAGCAACACAAACAGTACCATCTCTCAAGATGCTTGCTTCTCAACAGATATCACTGGCAAGGGCAAGAGGTTGATTATGACTTCCTGCAAAAGGTCATCCGGGAGAAAGACTTACCAGAGCACAACGGCTTTAACACCCGGGCCTCACGAGAACAAGGACAGTCCATTCATCCAGCGACCAAAGCCATCTATTTGCCGTTGATTGACATGGTTCCATCAGAACCGGATACCATCATGACAGTGATGAACGAAGCACAGAAACTGACTCTTAGTACAGGCCAAGCCTTCACGTTATTCACCAACGATCAGCAGCTCTATCGTGTTGCTGTACATGTGCTGTGGGTATACCCAGAGAAGTTCCCAAATTTCATTCCATGCCTGGGTGGCATGCATACGTTAATGAGCTTCGTCGGTGCTGTGGGGACTCTCATGTGCAACAGTGGCTTGGAAGAAATCTTGCAATCTGCCTTCGGAGGAGTCCCAAAAATGCTGTCTGGAAAAAGTTCCCGCAAAATGTCCGAGCGTTGCGAATGGTGGTGGAAGAGTTGTTGAGAGAGACATTGTCAAACGATGAGAGTCAAGACGACCCAATGGAGCGACTGGACACACAAGCAGCACTCAGCACAACAACAAAACTTTGGGTCGACAATCTGATCAAGCCGGTGCTCATCATGATGATTTTCGTACGGGCAGAACGTGAAGGGGACTGGCCTTTGCACATGTGGGCAGTTCAACAGATGTTCCCCTACTTCTTTGCTTCTTGACATACAAACCATGCCAGGTATGGGCTCTACTACCTGTGGTCTATGGAGCGACTTCCTGATGACATCTTGGAGGACTTCTTTCAGGGACAACATGTCATTCGTCACTCCCGTGGGCTATGGAATGGAATATGGTCAGACATGTTCATCGAAACTACCTTTATGCGGTATGGTAAAGGCCCGGGTGGACTGATTGGGATCACACTGAAACCAGCCACTGTGACGAGATGGGCACTGAGCCTGCACATCTGCAACACACTGCTGAAAGGCTTGTCGCTGATGACAGAACAGGGAGGTCAGGATGCTGTGACGAGCCACAAAGAAGAGAATTCAGGCAGAATAGCCAAAGATGCCGAGGACAGATGTAAAATCCAAACCAAGTCGAGCGCTTCGATTGATCCACTGAAACCTGAAAGCCATCCTGATTGTCTTGTCAATATCGTGACAGTACAGATTGCCTCCAAAAAAGTGAATGTAGCAGAATCACTCGTCATTGGCAACAAACAGATGCAGGAATTTGAATCTACTTGGCCAGAAGGGTTCCACAGTGTTATTCCGAACAAAGTTGTTACGATGGCTGTGAGCAAGAAGCACATAAAAGTGGATGGTTTGCCTGTCTATGACACTGAGCTCATATACACAAGGGTGATGTGCCTCCAACAGTCCAGGGAAATAGATGTGAAGGATGTACTGTCGTACGAACTGTCACCAGTCCCTTCCTCAATGTTTGAAGATAATGGTGACATGAGGATGACGACAACAAAATCCACACTCAAGAAAAAACTACAAGTTGAACGATCGAGTGGACTAGTATGTAGTCCACAGGTAACAATCATTGATGGTTGTGCACTACTATGGGTTGTACAGTGGCCAGCCAGCGGAACAGTACAAGACTTTGCCAACAACTTCTCCAAGAACATTATCAACCGACTGCTGATGACTGAAGTCCATCTGATTTTTGACCGGTACGATGACGAAAGTGTCAAAAACGTGGCAAGGCTAAACCGTGCTGGCAAGGATGCAAGTAGGCGACACCAGCTTTCACCAGAAACACCACTGCCACCACAGAAAGTGATGCTAACAGTAACAGCAAACAAGGTCCAGCTCATTGACATCTTGTGTGAAGACTTGTCAACTTGTGAAGACTTGTGAAGATGCACGACGCCATCGCATATTTCAATTTTGTATCAAATATTACGATGTTTATGTGTGGAAAAATGTATATAGTGTTCGAAAGAAGGGTATATTGGTTCAAAGATTAATGAAAATATCACAATATGATATAGTATAGGTCAAATAAACGTGTTGTGTGCAGAGTACTTGTGTGTGTTCAATATTGGAGGATTTAATACTGTCCGAAAAGTAGGCATATTTTGATTAACGATTCATTTTTTTAAATGTGTATAAAAAAATTTCCCCAAGGGTGCGACTTTGGCACCCTCTTGATTTATTATATCAGTAGATATCAAACACCTAGAAACAACAATAAAACATTATATATACCAAAAAACACACCTCAGCCCAATATCATACTTTTTCCACTGGACTAATACATTCAGTACTTATAAAGAACACAATGTTACTGTAAAAAGTTAACAAAGATGTATGGTGTGCTGAAGTATAGACAGTATAACCACCTTTAAAGGCCATTTTTCCCCGCAAAGCGGGGGTTGGCCTTTTTCGGGAACCATGGTTGTTGTTGTTTTTTTGTCCCCTTTTTGAAGCAATGTTCTACGGCCGGATGCCCTTCCTGACACCAACCCTTTTTGCCGCCTTTAACGACAAACAGGGAATTACCAGTGAACTGGTACTCAATTAGCCGACCTCGGAAGGATGACAGGCTGAGTCAACCCCCCTGGCGTTAATTCAGCGATCGACCGGGATTCGAACCCAGGATCCGAGGATCCTAAGCCGGCACCCTAGCCGCTAGCCCAACACCAGAAGTATAGACAGTAAAGAACATTAATTACGTGGTTCCCAATTGGTGGTCCGCAGTCATTTATCGTGACCTTTGCCGGTCCGTGGTAAGAAAAAGATTAAGAACCACTGCTGTAGACCATCTATATATATAAAACAGTGTGTGTGTGTGTGTGTGTGTGTGTGTGTGTGTGTATATATGTGTGTGTGTGTGTGTGTGTGTGTGTGTGTGTGTGTGTGTGCGCGCGTGTGTGTGTGTGTGTGTGTGTGTGTGTGTGTGTGTGTGTGTGTGATGTTACCGATAGACTCCTAAACGGAGAGGCTCACGTACTTGATATTTGGCACAGACATGGCCATTGAGCCTGGTAAGAACATGGCCGACCTAAAAATTGATTTCATAATATTTTTTAACCATATTTTTACCTCATCGCATTTCAGCGAGGAATATTATCCACGGAATCTGACCGGTCGCAGAGCAGCGCGCTGATTCGCTCAGAGCGATCACGTGATGTTCCTTGCCGCCATTAACTCAGTTACGCGTTCGCACGTATTTCAGAGCGAAAAGCAATTGCCTTTTTTCACATTTCAGCGACGAACATTGCCATTCACACCACATAGGTTTTTTTCCCTTTCATCTTTAGATCCATAATTTTTGCCATAACGTAGCGCATTATGGCTCTCTCGAGCTCGAGTTAGCCAATCACCTGGGAGCATGAGGCCACGTTGGCCACGCCCACGACAGGATGCAGAGTTGCAATTGATCGCTCAGAGCGATCACGTGATGTTCCTTGCCGCGCGATTGCGTTTTTTTCACATTTCAGCGAGGAACATTGCCATTCACACCACATAGGTTTTTTTTCCTTTCATCTTTAGATCCATATTCTAAATGCAGAAAATAGGGGAAAATGGAGAAGATTGTCATGGGGACCGCAAGGCTAACCCCCGCTCTAGCAGGGAAAATGGCCTTAAAATGCATGTTGTTGTTGTTGTTGTGTTTAGATCCATATTCTGAATCGGTGGCAGAGCAGCGCGCTGATTCGACGATTCGCGCGCCCTCCCCCGCCTCCCCTCCCCCCCTCCCCCTCCTCCTCCCCCTCCTCCCTCCCCCTCCCATCCCTCACCCTCACCCTCCCCCATCTCCCCCCTCTCCCCTCTCCACCTCTCCCCTCCCCCCTCCTTCTCCCCTCCCCCCCCGTTCCCCCCTCCCCCCTCCCGCCCACCCTCCCCTCCCCCCTCCCCTCCCCCCTCCCCCTCCCCTCCCCTCCCCCCCTCCCCTCCCCTCCCCCCTCCCCTCCCCTCCTCCCCCTCCCCACTCCCCTCCCCCTCCCCCTCCCCTCCCCCTCCCCTCCCCTCCCCCCTCCCCTCCCCTCCCCTCCCCCGCCCGGCAATGCCGGGTACTTCTGCTAGTTACCTATATCCAAATGGTGGTTCACAAAGCTGAAGTTTCAATATATAAAGAGAATGTGTAGTCAAGAAATGTTATCAAATTACACATTGTGGATAAAAAATTATAGAACCGCCTTTAGAGGCCATAGATAAAAAATTATAGCTTGGAATATAATCCCTATTTTAGGGCAATTCCTGTCTTACCAGCAACTGATGCAGTACAGAGCAGAGCAGATGGTGCATGTGCCACTCGTTTCTTCATGAGGGGTGTAGGAGGTGACGAGGTTGACAGAGTGCTCATGCTCTGTCGCACAGCTGAAGAGCAAACGGGCTGAGCCAGGGTGGCAAAGGCGGCTTGCTGCCGGGCTTCCAACAGACGGGCTTGACACACCTGCTGTGGTGTTGGCCTATGTGGTCGGACAGAGGAACGTGCCACCTTGGGCTGGGTAACAAAAGGGGAAGAAAAGAGAGGGAACAGGAGGGTAACAATAAAATTGAACATTTTAAAAAGTTGAAAAAGTTTTGGCTAGGCAAAGTTGGAGAACGGTAATATAATAAGTCATGGTTAAGCGCATGCACCACACGTGCACAAGAATGTTTCATCATGAAATTGGATGCGTCGTACCGCGTCAGGCCTCGCAACATGAGCTATCCGTTTCTTCAGTCCTTTTGAAACAGCAGTGGAAGCACCTTCCGCAAAATCTTCCACAGTGCACTGCAAAGCAATTAAACAATCACAACGTCAGAATCTCATCAATATTGACATTATATAACTTCCACTTCAGGTAGGCTAACCCCCGCTCTTGCAGGGAAAATGGCCTTAAAATGCATGTTGTGTTGTTGTATAACCTCCACTTCAGACAACATTAACAAAATTCATAAAAGCTACATCTGCACCCAAATCCAAATGTGTTCCCTCCACTCCCCTCCCCCAACAGGACAAGGAAAAAATATTTTGCTATTAAGATCTAGCAAGTCAGAACTTTGGAAATTCAAATTTTGTTTCACTTTACGCTAGTTTACACCACGTCTTCGAGACCATTTGGGACCGGGCAGGGCCGCTCAATGCCCCGACCATGACCGATAAGATTGTGAACGGAACATCACACGGCCTTGCCCAGTCAAAATGGCCTCAAAGATGGGGTGTAAACAAGGGTGTTAAGGCTGATGTTTTCATATTATTGATTCAGAAGGGTAGGGTGGCGGGGAGGGAGGAATTGAAGATGAGTGGATGAAAGATAAATGAATACGAATGAGACATTTGAATATGGCAAAGGGAAAAGTTGTAAAATTTGTTGGAAGGCACTACATTCCTCATATAGTTGGACCCTTATTTCAACAATGGAATTTTGCTCTATTGCAAATTCTGACAACCAACAAAATACTTTCTTCCACCTGCGTTTTGGATTAGAATTCTTCGACATGTAAAGCAGGATTATACTTGTTTTTGAAGTTAAAATGTTCAACACTAACCCTCATTTTGTTTCAACATACAAAAGTAATAATTCACACGCATTTTTCTTATCAATATGATCGACATTTATGGTTTGCTCAATGAAGTTTAAGTTTTACCTCGTGGCTCGCATTATATCTGCATATTTGGAATATGTTGATCTTTCTTGGTGGCATCCTTCCTCTTGGAGTGTGGTTTATAGCATCTGGAGACCAGCCCGCATCATGCATAAAGGCTGGCCAAGGCATTATATGCCCTCAAGATGTGGATGTTTAGGACATCGTTTAAGCTCAATGGCCATGAGGAAAGAGGCTTCTGTGACATCTGCATCTTTGTGGTTCCAGTCGACCTTAGGACATGGTTCACTGCCGCTCACGCCATTTCTGCTCCTTGCAATGACCTTAAATTTCCAACAACATATTATTAAGTACGAGAAGGTGAGTTTTGCCCTTTCAAAACCTGCCTGTTCTGAATTTTCTGGACGTCTATGGTATCTCGATGAGGAGTTCATTGGTTTGGCATTCTTTGATTCAACTGTATCCACAGAATCAAAATGGACAACGGAAAAGGCACTAAATGAAAAGGAAGGCATGGATAAACCTCCAAAGTGCATCCAGCTGAATAGCAGGAAGTCTGAGGGCATGTCAATTGAGGATTGTGTCACAGAATCTCAATCTCAATCCGAGGGCCTTTCACTTACTCACCGCAGGCAGGTTGGTGGTCTTTCCGTCTTCTACCGACTCCTCTTCGGCCTTGCTCCCCCAGCTCTCTCTGGGCTCTGTCCCCCAAATATTCCTACAGGTCGCACAATATCTGCCTGCAACCCTCGTATGGTTAAACTGCCAAAATCAAGACTCTCTGCTCACCTTCACTCCTTCATTCCTCTTTTCTCCCGCCTCTGGAACAAACTCCCTCACTCTCTTCAATCCCACTCCTCCCTCCAGGTCTTTAAAACAGCTGTTCACCACCATCTCTTATCTTCCCCAATCCAAAACCTTGATCTTTTCTACCCCAGCTAATTTCACCACAAATCCACTTTTTTGAAATACCAACTTCTTTCATGGAAGTCCTTGGTGTTCTTGCATTTTATACCTATCCTGCCTCCCCCCAAGCCCTCTCCCTCCCACACATCTCCCGATGTCCCTGCTCTCAAATGTTGTGTTTGTGTGCTTCCTCCCCTTCTCTCCCCATCTTGTCTACCGCTCCCCTTTTTATATACTTTGTTTGCTTGTTTGTTTGATTTGTTTGTTTGATAAATGTTAGCTCTTTCACGAGCCTCGATTCTGTATACAAAAAAAAAACAAAAAAAAAAAAACAGAGAACACAATGGGGCCTTGAAATTCCAGTTGGTTTTCTCGATTCCGACTCCAAGTCATGGGAGCTCAAGGGAGGATTGCAGAGAAGCACTACAGAAAGATGAACACTGGGAGGTGGTAAATGACGATGCTGAAAGGTGTGGTCCTTTTTGAGGAGTAGAATGCCATCATAACAAAGAAAGAAGAACAAATAAAATTCCTCCTTAAGTTGGTGCAGGACCATAGAAACAGCAATGCAAAAGTGCCTAACCATGCCAGGCCACCAGAACTTCAACCTCATCGAGCAACCGCTAAATATGGTCCACAATTTTGATGAAATTTAACATGTGATTTTTTTTTTGGCAAATTGGAACAAAATTAACGGCTGATAGCTCTGGAATATTTGTACACCGCTCTTTTCCTATTCCATCTCAAGGCGCTGCATGACGTCATCGTCGGGCACGGAAGGGGGCCCGGCGATGACATGCGCTGAAAGGGAGTACTCAGTTTTCACTCATTTGTTTGTTTTCTTGTTTTCTTTCTTGTTACTTGCAAAAATCGAAGATTTTTCAAGTATATTGGTTGGTCTTGTATGTTGTTACTTGGGAAAAAAATGAAATAATTTTTTGCAAGTATGTTGATCACTCCGGTTTTTGTGTTTGTTTGTGTTTGTTACCTGGTACAAATGTTTTTGTTTTTTTTGCATGTTGATCACTCCGGTTTGTGTTTGTGTGTTTGTCTGTCCGCTCACTTATACTTGCCTAGAGGTCACAATTTTAAACCGATCTTCACGAAACTTCACCAAATGGTAGAGTTCGTTGTCCGACAAAATCCTACATATTTGAGGTCAAAAGGTCAAAAGGTCAACCACTATTTTTCAAATTTCTAAAATCCTCAATTTTAATCCGATTGACTTGAAATTTGAATAGGATTTACATATCGGCAAACTTAATTCAACCACCAACTATTTTTGAGATCAGCAGAGGCCAAAAGGTCAACATAGGCAACCACTTTTTTTTTTAATTTCTAAAATCCTCAATTTTCATCTGATTGACTTGAAATTTGAATAGGATTTACATATCGGCTAACTGAATTCAAGCAACAACAATTTTTGAGATCAGCATAGGCTAAAGGGTCAACATAGGCCAAAGAGCAACAACAATTTCAAATTTCTAAAATCCTCAATTTTCATCCGATTCATTTGAAATTTGAAAAGGATTTTCATATCAGCAAATTGAATTCAACCATCAACGATTTTTGAGATCAACATAGGCCAAAAAGTCAACATAGGCCAAAGGTCAACAACAATTTCAAATTTCAAAAATCCTCAATTTTCATCCGATTGACTTGAAATGTGAATCGCATTTACATATCGGCGAACTGAATACAACCACCAACTATTTTTGAGGTCAACATAGGCCAAAAGGTCAACATCGGACAAAGGTCAACAACATCAAGTTTCTAAAATCATCAATTTTCATCTGATTAACTTAAACTATGAAGACGATTTTCATATCAGGTCACTGAATTCAATCACTAATTATTTTTGAGGTCAAAAGGATGCTCTACCGAGTGCCATTCTACTTTGTTCTGTTTTGCCAAGTGTCGCTCTATGAGTGATTTTTAATTCTGTCTGTTTGTCTGTCTGTTTGTCTGTCTGCATGTCTGTCTGCATGTCTGTCTGCATGTCTGTCTGCATGTCTGTCTGCATGTCTGTCTGCATGTCTGTCTGCATGTCTGTCTGTCTGCATGTCTGTCTGAATGTTAGTCGCCTGCAGGTCACAATTTTCAACTGATCTTCACGAAACTTCACCAAACAGTAGAGTTGGTCATAAGCAAGAAGCCTATTGTTTTGGGGTCAAAAGGTCAATATGTAGGCCAAAGGTCACCAACTTTATCAAATTTCTAAAATGCTCAATTTTCATCCGATTGCCTTGAAATTTAAAGATGATTTGCATATCTGGTCATTTAATTCAATCGCAAATTATATTTTAGGTCAACATAGGCCAAAAGGTCAACATAGGCCGAATTTCTAAAATCCTCAATTTTCATCTGATTGACTTGTAATTTCAAGAGGATTTGCATATCTGGTCACTGAATTCAACCACAAATGATTTTTGAGGTCAACATAGGCCAAATTTCTAAAATCCTCAATTTTCATCCAATTGCCTTGTAATTTCAAGAGGATTTGCATATCTGGTCATTATATTCAACCACCAAGTATTTTTGAGATCAACAAAGGCCAAAGGGTCAACATAGGCCAAATTTCTAAAATCCTCAATTTTCATCTGATTGAGTTGAAATTTTAAGATGATTTGCATACCAGGTCACCAGCTTGCTGGGTTGAGTACCAGCTTGCTGGGATGAATGATCACGGTGTGTACCCCGATTTAGAATAGGTACACCGTATCCCTGCGCATCCTAAGAGCGTGACCAAGAGTTGGCGTCAGGAAGGGCATCCGGCCATAAAAACATTGCCTCAAAACAGGGAACCATGATTGTTATGGGGCCCGCAAGGGTAACCCCTGCTCTAGCGGGGAAAATGGCCTTAAAACGATCATTCATTTTTTAAATTTTTTTTTGCATACCAGGTCACTGAATTCAACCACCAATGATTTTTGAGGTGATCATAGGCCAACAACATGTTTTAGGGATTTCACAAGTATCGTGCTATGCATGACAAATTTATTGTTTGCTTGTTTGTCCAGGCAATATCTCAGCCATCCTTTGAACTAGGAAGCTGAAATTTGAGCATAATAGTGCACACGTGATTTGGCAAAACAGTATTTTTTATTTTTTGATTAATTACTTAATTATTATTGATTTATTAAAATACTTATTTACTTTCTTTCTCATCGATGCAATGTCTCAGACACCTTTTGAGCTAGGACGCTGATATTTGGACATGACAATGACCAAGCGATTTGGCTGTAAAGGGTATTTTTGATTTATTGACTAATCAATTAAACGATTATTTTATTTTTTCAATTAATTAAATATTTCATTCATTTTCAAAAAGCTACAGCTTCGGATGAAACACGAATGGTTTAGGTATGCTATTAGCCAATTGATGAAGAAATTACTTATTTTACGATTATTATTTATATGTTTTAATTATGCAATTAATCAATTATTGTACACCACTCCCTCTCAATACCATCTCTATGTGCTGTACAGCGGCATTGCCGAGCACCGAAGGTGCCCCGGCAATGCCGCGCATTGGAGGATATGTTATTTATTTATTTGGCATGGGGCGGTGGACTTTGAATGTATCTGTACTTGTTTACTTTAAAATGCATCTGCAAATAAGTACCACCCTAATGTGTAATTACATAGGAATAAATGTACTGCTGTATCATGTGGCGACAAGAGGTCTTATCCAATGCATTATTCTTGAAAAACAAGTTACCCATGAAAAACGAAGTGCCATCTTCCCCAAACTAAGTGCCAAAAAAACCCACCAAAATATTCAGGTTGCAATTCTGGGAAAACAATTGAAGATTAAGCCAAGCGTCTTAGTTATACCTGCGTATAACCCATGCAGTTAGAAATTCGAAGTATCCATTTGAATTTTTCCGCCATCATCCCTATCCCGTCATCCCCATCCAGTTTAGAATTTCGTGCGGGCACAGGCAACTTTGCTAGTTAGGACTAATTTGAAATAGCCTAGCACTCCCAACACAAAGGATTTACAATCGCAAAGCACATCAACATTGAAAGCACATACCTGTGAATGCTCCTTCTTTGGTCTTCCCTTGTCTTCCTTCTTCACTTCTAGCGATTCATTGAAAATGCGAAGGCATTCCTCCATGGGGTCTCCTTCCTCCAAATCAGCCTCGGAAAGCAGTGCCAAGTAATTGATGTCAGATTCTTGTTCACTTTCACCTCCAGGATCATTATCATCATCATCTTCATCATCTTCATCTTCTCTTAATGGTGCAGCACTTTTTGCCACAACTGCACAATCGCTACTTTGGAAAATACTGTTGACGTCACTGCTCTGACTCTCCTCTTCTCCTCCGCTGTCTTCCCCAAACAGGTCTTGGTGTGTCATTCTTAGCTTGCCATTGCTTGAAGACGATTCACTGTCATGTCTCTTTTTCCCTTTTCTCTTAACTTTTGAACGCATGGAATCTCTTTTGTCATCCGTATGCCGTTTTACAAAAATCTTCTTCGGCGATCTACACTCTTTCGTTTTTATTTCATCGCTCTGATTCATGTCAATACTCTTCCTCGCCTTCTTTTCACCACTTTGTTGCGCAAGATCAATGAGGCTGCTGCACTTGTGCTTGCCTCGAATGTGTTTGCTCAATTTATCATTAGTTGCCTTTACAGGAGCAACACAAATGTTACCAGTTTTGTCATTCTTCCTCTTTTCTTTTGTTTCACTCCTGTTGCACAAAACTTTGACATTACTCCTTTGTACATTTTCTGAAATTTCAGCAACCTTCATGTTTGAGCTTTTCTTTTCCAATTTATCCTTCCCATTTCTTTTCTCTCCTTTCTTTGTGGTCCGGTCCTTACAAACATTGGTACTGCTGTCCTTTGGAATGATGCAATACTTTCCCTCTTTTCCCTTCTTATCTACAGCCAATGGAAATAATTTAGAATACTCTTTCTGACCACCAATCTTGGCGGCATTGCTTTTATTGTTTTCACGAGTACTATCACTTCCGATTTCAGGCTCGGTGGTTGACTGCATTTGTGGAATGTCAAGCTTTTTACCAAAATTAATCTCTCTTCGTTTAGACTTGACTTTTCTCACCAACCGTTCCTCCGATTCATTATTTCTCTTTGTGGGTAAATCGGTCCTTGAAGAAAGATGTTCCTCCGATTCGTCAGACACCACAATTACTTTATTCTTGCCAGCCTCTTGCTTTACACGTTTAACTGCAGGAATTCCAGCCGCTGTCTTGTCAGCATTTTTATTTAATGGCCTTTTCTGCAACCTTAATGACGTAGACTTTTTTTCACTTTTTGAGCGACGATGCGTTGAAAACTTGGAAGTAAAATTAAGCAGTGGATCATACTCTAGGTCATTGGTCGGCTTTGTCCTATCGATCACGTACTTCTGAGAAGAGGTAACCACTGTTGGTACGTAGTGGTTAGGACCATTCTCATCAGGGCTGTCCAACGTGTATTTGCTAGTAGTCCGAATTGGAGTTGGATTGTACTCCAAGATGTCTGAACATGTATATGCTGTTGGGCTGTACTTGGAACAGGATAATCTCGATTCAATATCACCATCGAAAGTGCCGCTTGGAGAAAAGTTGTGCAAGTCTGACAGAACAGCATTAGAGTCCGAATTGTATGCATCAGAGTAGGAAAGTTCTTTACGGTTATCACTTGCAAGTTCTGCATCAGCGATGCATTGTGACAGCATCTCTTGCTCACGTTCCATCTTTGCAATAGCTCTCTTGACCTCCTCCAAACTCTCAGAGGTGCGAGATATGGTAGCGGCTTCAAAAGATGCACTCCGAGGATCAGAAACACATCCATGTTCTAGCAAAGCACAAAGTTATGGCAAAAATAAATCACGTCATCTTATTTGTGAGTAAATACCAACTACAGTAATAAAAAACAGCATCCATCCAGAAACACTCATCTATATATTAAGTTATCCAGAATATTCACTGGGATATCATTACGGCATTATGGTATTACGTCTGTGACGCCATTGCGGCGTCGCGTCTGACGGCATTACAGCATCGCATCTGTGACGTCAGCGTTGGGTCTGTGACATCATTACAGCATTACATCTGACGTTATTATGGCATTACGTCTGTGACGTCATTATGTCTGTGACGTCATGCATAGTGATAAGTTAGACATCTATGGATGAGTACGTAATCCCGGCATTCAGCACTCAACCCGTCCCGTCACTTCACTGACGGCAGTTGAACACCATAACCCATATATCTGACTCTACCTGACAATGTGAAATCCATAGGCGATGGGCTGAACGCCAGACAATCAGAGTAGGGAAGACAGATTTAGTGATATGGCGGTGTGGTAAGATGGTGTTACGTCTGGTACGTCATTACATGTAGTGCTAGGCTCAGCCTTTAGGGTGTATTATTCCTGGCTCAATGGCAATTGCATTTTGCAACTCTGGAAAAAAAAAAAAGAACAAAGTATGATCCCTGGGAAAATTAAACAAATCCATATTGTTTTTCGCAAATAAGGTGCATACTAATAAAATTAACACCAACTTGTGAGCAATAATCAAAATGTTTCTGGAATAAATAAATAAATTGAAAATATTGACAATCAATAAACTGTATTACTGTTGTGCAACATACTGTTACGGTTTTTAGAACCTTCACTAGTAAATATTCATAAATGTTTCCCTTATAAATGTTCCCCTGTAAATATCCCCATCAATTGGCTTGTTAAAGATCGCACCCTAGTTAGTCCATGTACAACACGTAGCGAACCATAGGACCTCTCTGTAGTTATTTCATTATTATGTGTTTCAGTTAAGGACCTGTTTCCAGTAGTTGAATCTGCGTTGCATTAATCAAATAAGATAGGCCCCTTTCAATCTCCCCAATCGCCTCACCCACGTCTCCGCAAAGTAACGGTCGAGCAGCATTCGCTGCCCCTTGTCTTGGTTCGTTTGATTGCCCCCAAGCCGCCATTAGCCATGCGGTCAAGCCGAGGAAGAAGGGGGCGGAGCCGCCAGATCACGGGCTTGGCACGCCGACGCACCACCCGAGGCGGGGCCAGCAAGCCCCCACCAGCCAACCAGGGCTGACGAAAGACCATCGCGGGCGTGGCTCCATGAAGCGCGGATCGATTCCAACACGGGTAATATAAGCACGAGCATGAAGCCTTTTGAGGGAGAAGGCAGAGAGATGTGATCCAACAATCGGGTGAGAAGGTACGAGTTGAGTGAGAGGGTTCAAGAGTTGCGAGAGGGAGACGCGTGAGAAGACGGAGCATCCCATCCCATCGCTATATGCAACGTGCGGTGAACAATACGTGCTCGCTGCCTGCCAGGGTTTTCCCGCCACGACGCGAGTCGACTCCTGGAGCCGGACCTCGACGCCTACCGTCTGCCTGGGCCTTCTCATCCCTTCTTCCAGTCATTCCTGCCTGCTATTCCCCTTTCATGTAAGTCTGTTTGTCTGTCCTGTTTGTTGTCCTGGGGAATAATATAAGACTGCTTAAGGCTGCCCTGTGTCTTCTTCTTCTTCTTCTGTATATTACTTTCGTTTCTTCTTTGGTTCTTTGGTTTTGTAATAATAATAATAATAATTCATTTATTTTGTATAGCGCTTTTCCAGAAGCCCTTAATAAATGTCTGGTATTTCTTACCCTTTTGGTTTCATTCTCCTCCGATCGCTTTAGTCCTTTCTTTCGATTGAGTACCTGTGGCAGGATTTGGCCAACCGCAATAGTCGGGTTTAGTCTTTTGTTAACGGCTCGAGCTGCTGGTTGCTAAACCGCTCGGCAATTACCATCTTGTCCGTGGTTCGAGCGGTACTTGTCTCCCTGTTTTGCGGAAGGATTGGTAAAGGTATTCGGGAGAACACCTTGACCAATAACCCTGACCAATTTCACCCTGCAGAAGAGCGTTATAAGTACCAGGACCAGAGACGGCCAGCTTAACAGGCCAAGGGGATTAACCCCCCCCCCCCTTGGTAAGGGGAGTGCCGTCTCTGAGATCCGTAACAATTGGTGTTGGGGAGTGGGATTTGAGGCCCGAACCAAATTTTTAAAACATCAAAAAATTTGGTCAAAATTTGGAGTGGCCGAAATTTTATTTAATACCACGAAATTTAAATCGTGCCATGGATAGTCAAGGTGATCGGATGCCGGTAGGGGAGGTAGAAGAGGGGTTTGAGGCAACCCAGGACCCCAGGGAGGAGGAGAGCAATGAGGATGCGGTAGAGGGGGTTGCAGGCGCACAAGATGGCGGCACCTCGCACGAGATTAGAGGGGCACAAGATGGCGCCGCGCACATGGTCACGGCAGCCGAGCCCGCGGAACCAGTGAATCTGGACCTCTTTATGATGCAAATAAGGGCCCTTATGGTCAAGACGAGTGAAGACATGAGGATAGAGGGGGACAAGGGCAGAAATGAGGGCCGATAATGAGCAATTGAGAAATGACTTGGGTAACCAAATTGGGGAGTTGAGACATGACATGGGAAGCCAAATAGGGGTGCTCGAAGGCAAATTAGGGGGCCAATTGAAGGACGTGGGTAACCAAATAGGGGAAGTAAATGAGGGGTTAGAAAGGGACAAGGCCACATATGACATAAGGGAAATTGAGAGGGAGGTTAGCCGCAGGTTGAGCGAAGCGGTCGCGGGGGTACGCGACGAGGTAACACGGTTTGAGAAGCGCGGGTTGAGCGAGGTGGAGCAAAGCACAGGTAACTGGACCGGGGTAGAAATCGCGACCGGGGTATGGGGGAGCCGGCGAAGTAGAGAAAATTTCATTAGCGCCCGCGGTCGTTGAGAAAAAAGAAGCAATAGTGGACATTGGGTTAAAAGAAACGACCAAAGCAATGGAGGAAATTGGGCTTGTAGAGACGGCAGAATTAGAAAAGCACCAGCAGAAGGGAGAAATGGAGACTGTACAAAGTCCATGTTCACATCATGATGCTGTGCTTAACCCAAATGGAAGTTTGCAGGTGGTGGAGCGAAGAGGAAGAAGCGCCCAGGTGAGCAAGGTGGTATATGGTGCTAAGTGGTTTTGCGGGAAGGTGTTTAGCGCAAAAAGATTTTTCGCGCGCTTGGGATTCCAGCGTAACCCGGGCGCTCGTAAAAGGTCTGTGGTGCGCTGTGTGAATGGCAATGGCGCGCGTGTGAGGAAAAGGTGTGTGAAGGTGAACGGCACGCGTGTACGAATGGCGTCGGAGCGCGAGTGTGATACCGGGTGCGAGCGAGAATGCACGTCGGAGTGTATGTGTGGTGAGTGTGGCACGGAGAGCGAGATGGATGAGGAGCGGGTGCGAGGATGCACACTTGGGATGGATGGAGAGAGTGTGCGAGAACGCACACATGGGTTGGTTGTGGCGTGTGTGCGGGAGGGCACATCGGAGCGCGTGAATGGGTGGATGCAAGAGTGCACCCCCAAGAGTGGTACGAAGTACGTACCGGGGGAGTGTGCGCAAGAAGGTGCGCGAGAGGAGTGGTGTGTAACAGGGAGCGCGGTGGTGGAATGGACGGAGTGTGTGGAATGCATAAGAGGCGCCGAGACGCCGGGTTTTGTGAGTATGAAAGGGGTCGCATGTGGATGTGAGCATGTACGGGGAGCGTCGACGTTAAATGGGATAGCGGTTAGACCGACGTTTAGCCGAAGCGGGCTCTCGGTCCGTGCCGGGCTGTGTGTATTGCGGGAGCCGGTGGGGATCGGTGCCGCGTCACTCCTGTACGGAGTGCCGCACACGAGCCGGGCCGGGCCCCGCACTGCACGGTCGCGTCCTCGCTCTGCTAAGCGGAGCGGGCGGCCCGGTTCGAGGGAAGGTAGGAAGGATCGGAATGGCGCCCCCTTGTGGTTGTGGCGTTCCGGCCGGGCAAGGTTGGCCCACCGCACATGGGAGCGAAGGGCCCCACACCGAGATGGTGCTTTAAACCTTGGCCCAACCAAACCTCCTCACCTGAACCGAATGCCGGACGGACCCAACCTGCAGAAGACCAAACCACCCGTATACATTGCGCGGCTTTGCTAAGCCGAGCTTTGCAAATGTAATGACGCACCGAGGCTCGAAGGTTAATGGACGATGGTAGGGATAGGGAATACGATTGGCAACTTTGATGGGTAAAAATGATTGGCAGTAGTGATTGTCAAATTTGATTGGAAAAAAATTGGATGGGCAAAATTGATAGTGAGAGATGCCCGATGTAGAGGGATGGTAAATCCACCATCCCTCCCATCACCGGGCACATGAGCAGTAGTTTATGGGGTTATGGTGGTGAAAACTCTGCAGACCTGGACAAAATCACAGACCTCACTCTCTGCAGACCTGGACAAAATCACAGACTGGTCAAACAAGTGGAACATGTCTTTCAATCCTGACAAATCTCACACTCTTACTATGTCTCTCCGAAAAGATCGACTGGACAACCCTCCCATCTACTTTCTCAACAATCCTCTCCAAGAAGTTCTGTCGCTCAAGATTTTGGGTCTCACTATCTGCCATGATCTTTCTTGGGAAAACCACATTTCCAAGCTGGCCTCCAAAGCCAGTCGCCGACTGGGCATCCTCCGTCGTGCGAAGTCCTTCCTCGGCACACCTGAGCTCCTCACCACATACAAGGCTTTCATCCGCAGCTCAATGGAATACTGTTCTCCCCTATGGGCCGGTGCTCCTGCCTCACACCTAGCTCGGCTTCACGCTGTTGAAACCAAAGCTTTCAGAATTATTGGAATCTCCCGCGATGAAGCTATCTCTGAGGGCCTTTCACTCACTCACCGCAGGCAGGTAGGTGGTCTTTCTGTCTTCTACCGACTCCTCTCCGGCCTTGCACCCCCAGCTCTCTCTGTGCTCTGTCCCCCAAATATTCCTACAGGTCGCACAAGATCTGCCAGCAACCCTCTGATGGTTAAACTGCCGAAATCTCGGCTCTCCGCTCACCTTCACTCTTTCATTCCTCTTTTCTCCCGCCTCTGGAACAAACTCCCTCACTCCATTCAATCCCACTCCTCCCTCCAGGTCTTTAAAACAGCTGTTCACCACCATCTCTTATCTTCCCCCATCCAAAACCTTGATCTTTTCTACCCCCGCTAATTCACCCCAGATCCACCTTGTTTGAAATTCCAACTTCTTTCCTGGAAGTCCTGGCAGTGTCCATATGTTTTATACCTCTCCCACTGCCCCCTTCCCACGCCCCCCCCCCCAAAGCCCTCGCCCTCTCTCAGATCTCTCGATGTCTCCATGTCTCTCGGTCCCTGCTCTCAAATGTTGTGTTTGTGTCCTTCCCCCTCTCTCCCCATCTTGTCTACCGCTCCCTATGTTATATGTTTTATGTGTCGGTTTGTCTTTCTGTGTGATTAATGTTCGCTCTTTCACGAGCCTCGATATTGTATACAAAAAATAAAATAAAATAAAAAAAAAAAAAAAAAAAAATCACTCTTTTCAACCAGTCACTTTCAAACTTCCTCAACACATGACCAAACCATCTCAACCTGTTTCTCTTCACAGCATCCATCACAGGCTCTATTCCCATCATCTTTCGCAATTCATCATTTGTCTTGCTCTCTCTCAACGATACTCCACACATCCACCGAACCATTCGCATTTCCACCCTTTCCAGCCTTCGTTGCTGCTCTACGTTCATAACCCATGTCTCACTCCCATAAATCATAACACTTCTCACACATGCAGCATACACCTTTCCCTTCAGCTTCAATGACACTCCCCTCCTCGTCAGCACGCCACTCAGTTCCCGAAACTTCTTCCATGCACATCTCACTCGAGCAACCGTTGGCGAGTCTGATCCACCTTCTCCATTCAGCATGTCTCCAAGGTAACAAAATGTTTTCACACCTTCCAGCTTCACGTCATCTCCAAGATCCAACTCAACATTTCCTCCATCTGCATCTCCCTCTGTGCACACCTTCCACTTGAATGCAGCTGCCACACTGGTTAATGACCCTCTCAAACCACTACATTTTTGATGAACCCACTCAGCGCATATTGTACATTGAATGGAATTCACTCCGACACTCTTCCTGCACACAGCACACGGCCACTTCCCAGTTCTTTCCACCTCACCACATGCTTTACCACCTGCCATCACCTTCGTTTTTCCGATATTCACCTTCAAACCTTTTGTCTCCATACATTCCTTCCACTTGTTCATCTTCTCCTTCAATCCATCCATACTTTCTGCAATCAACACCAGATCATCTGCATACAACTCCCACGGTAAACCCACCTTTACGTTCTGAGCCAGCACCTCCATCACAGCTACAAATAGTAGTGGACTTAGTACCGACCCCTGATGCACTCCCACCTTCACCTCAAACTCACCACTGTTCCCGTCCTTCGTCCTTACAGCTGTGCGCGCTCTTTTGTACATTGCCATCACAACTCTGATCAACCATTCCTCCACTCCTAACTTCCTCAATGCCCATGTCACTACTTCACGTGGAACCCTATCAAATGCTTTCTCCAGATCAACAAACCCAAGAAACAACTTCTTCCTCTTCTCCATATACTTCTCCTGCAACTGCCTCACAATAAAAAGCACGTCTGTCGTTCCTCTTCCTGGCATAAATCCAAACTGCATTTCGTCAATCTTCACTTTCTTCCTTATCCTCCTCTCCAACACCCTTTCCAATACCTTCATTCCATGCTCCAATAACTTTATCGCTCGATACGAGCCACAGTCCAGAGGGTCACCTTTCACCTTGTATAGAGGGACGAGGGTACTCAGTTCCCAAACCACTGGAATGCGGCCTTCTTTCACCACCAGATTGCAGATCTCTGTCATTCTCTTCACACCCCAACTTCCCGCTGCCTTCAACATATCTCCCACAACTCCCGTCGGCCCTCCCAATTTTCTACTCTTCATTGCTTTTATCGCTTCCTCAACTTCCTTCTCGGTTATCTTCTCTGCCGGTCCTAAAACTGGGTTACTCTCTATGTTGCCATCCCATTCATTCTCTGCATTCAACAGTATTTCAATATATCTCTTCCATCTTCCTTTAATTCTATCTGGGTCCACAACGATTTGTCCCACTTCATCCTTCAAGCAACTCACCCCCATCACATCACACCTCTCTTTCGCTATTTGCTTTGCAATCCTGAATACCGCTCTCTTCCGAATCCAAGCGTTCTCCGAACATTTTCCTACATGCCTCCTGTGCCTTTGCTACCTCTTTCTTTGCAACCTTCTTGGCTGCCTTATAACTTTCATGCTCTGCCTTTTCTGCCCCCATACCCTTCGCCTTCTGCCACTCCTTGAACTTCTTCCTCTTCTCGTCAATCTTCTTTCCAACTTCATCATCCCACCACCATGTTTCCGAGTGACTCGGTGGTCCTTTTGTCCATCCACATACCTCACCAACGGCTCCCAACAGACTATCTTTCATTGACATCCAACCACTTTCAAGCTCAACCACATCATCCTCCACCATACTCAGCCTCTCTTTTAATGCCTCCCTCACTGTCACCTCTTTCAACCTCCACACCTTCATTCTCGGTTGGTACTTCACCCGCCGAGCTCTCCTCGCACCTTTCACCCTTATGTCGCAGACAACCAAGTGGTGCTGTGAAACAGCCTCCTCCCCCGGGATCACCTTTGTGTCCTAGAGGTGCCCCCTATCTCGCCTACGCACCAGCAGGTAGTCAACGGTTGTCGTCGACTCACCTGACGTGTATGTTTAAATCCCTTCGCACCATCTGCAGCCACTCACCTGAGGTGATGATATGACTCCACACCATGGTTGTTGTTGTTTTTTGTGCAAATGTTTGGAATGGTGAGACGCATCATGACGTGGGGGTGACATTGTGCTTGTTTGTTCCATCTCTTCCTCCTTATGAGGAATTGATGAGAAATTGATGAGAAATTGGGCTTGATGGCAAATTTGGATTAGAGGGATTGGTAACCAATTTGGTATTAGGGGAGTTATGGGGAAGACGAGACAGTAGTGACGAATTTGTAAATGTGTAGAGTTGTGTAAATATGGGTTAAGGGGCAAGGGTAGATTAGGTGACAGCCTGCCTGGATCGATACACCACCTTATGGACCGCACGACTTGCGGCCTAGCACCACCATATGGACCACACGCTTCTGTGGCTAAACACCACACACTGATGGACCCCACTTGTTGGGGCCTGGCCCCTCTGCTGGGACCGGCCATGATGGCCAGAGAAGAGTTGGCTTGCGGACCACGGTGAGGTGGCCCCTTTTGCCCTACAGGTGGACCACCCATAGTTGGCCCCTGTGCGCCCTCAATAAAAATGGACGCGTTGTGTGCCTTTTTATTATTTGCAAATAGGCAGCAAGCCACAAGAAAGGACAACAACAGGAAGAAACATCGGACCAGCAGAGCAGAGGGAGCAGAAACAACAAGAACCCGGTCAACAGTTTGTGTTTTTTTATTTTAAATGTGTGCAATGAGCACTGGATGGTGCTTTGTGTGTTTCATGGTGTTTATTGGTGCTGATTGGTGCTTTGTGATGCTCTTGTGCTCGGGGGTGCACTGCAATATCAATTGTGCAACCCCGGGCACTTGAGTATGGTGTATCGGTGCAGTGCAGTGCATGCTCTTCCTCTTTTTCAGATCTTTTCTTTTTGTCTCCCAAAATGACAGGTCCTGGGTTGCAGTGTAAATACAAATTAGTGTCTTGTAAATAATGCTCCCCACCGGCTTCATGTATAGTTTGAAGACCATTCCGCAATTCGGTTATTCTGTGGGCGTGAGTCCGTTAGGTAGGATGCAACGTAGCAGGCGGGACATACGTCGTTGTTTTAAAACTGTCGCACTCAAAGGGTAAGGTTAACAGTAGAGGGCTACGACAGCTGAGTGTCAGATTAAGTAAAGTTAGTTCGGGTCAAGATGACCCAAGAGGAGAAACCGGTGCTGTGTTACAGTTTTTAGAACCTTCACTAGTAAATTTTTGGAAATATTTCCCTTATAAATGTTCCCCTGTAAATATCCCCATCAATTGGTTTGTTAAAGATCGCACCCTAGTTAGTCCATCTGTAACACGTAGCGAACCATAGGACCTCTCCGTAGTTATTTCATTATTATGTGTTTCAGTTAAGGACCTGTTCCCAGTCGTTGAATCTGCGTTGCAAATAAGATAGGCCCCTTTCAATCTCCCCAATCGCCTCACCCACGTCTCCGCAAAGTAACGGTCGAGCAGCATTCGCTGCCCCTTGTCTTGGTTCGTTTGATTGCCCCAAGCCGCCATTAGCCATGCGGTCAAGCCGAGGAAGAAGGGGGCGGAGCCGCCAGATCACAGGCGTGGCACGCCGACGCACCACCCGAGGCGGGGCCAGCGAGCCCCCACCAGCCAACCAGGGCTGACGAAAGATCATCGCGGGCATGGCTCCATGAAGCGCGGATTGATTCCAACACGGGTAATATAAGCACGAGCGCGAAGCCTTTTGAGGGAGAAGGCAGAGAGACGTGATCCAATAGTCGGGTGAGAAGGTACGAGTTGAGTGAGAGGGTTCAAGAGTTGCGAGAGGGAGACGCATGAGAAAACGGAGCATCCCAATCCCATCGCTATATGCAACGTGCGGTGAACGATACGCGCTCGCTGCCTGTCAGGGTTTTCCCGCCACGATGCGAGTCGACTCCTGGAGCCGGACCTCGACGCCTACCGTCTGCCTGGGCCTTCTCATCCCTTCTTCCAGTCATTCCTGCCTGCTATTCCCCTTTCGTGTAAGTCTGTTTGTCTGTCCTGTTTGTTGTCCTGGGGAATAATATAAGACTGCTTAAGGCTGCCCTGTGTCTTCTTCTTCTTCTTCTGTATATTACTTTCGTTTCTTCTTTGGTTCTTTGGTTTTGTACATAATTAATAAATGTCTGGTATTTCTTACCCTTTTGGTTTCATTCTCCCCCGATCGCTTTAGTCCTTTCTTTCGATTGAGTACCTGTGGCACGATTTGGCCAACCGCAATAGTCGGGTTTAGTCTTTTGTTAACGGCTCGAGCTGCTGGTTGCTAACCCGCTCGGCAATTACCATCTTGTCCGTGGTTCGAGCGGTACTTGTCTCCCTGTTTTGCGGAGGGATTGGTAATGGTATTCGGGAGAACACCTTGGCCAATAACCCTGAACAATTTCACCCCGCAGAAGAGCATTATAAGTACCAGGACCAGAGACGGCCAGCTTAACAGGCCAAGGCGATTAACCCCCCCCCTTGCTAAGGGGAGTGCCTTCTCTGAGATCCGTAACAATACATACGTTATGTTGTTCAACTACTGTGAGCAAAGCGGCTGGTTCATTGCTGGTTGGATAGAAACAAAGAGGGCATAACTGTATATCAATAATGCCTAACTTGTAAACAGCATTCGATTATTTATAACCAAAATTAAAGATTCCTGAGATTCATGTTGTTTTCGAAGAAAATACAAATACAGTACTTGTATGACAAGTGCCCACTTACCATAACCTAAACTTTAGCAGCATAGTACAATTCCACATAAAGCTCAACATTTAAAATATAATACCTGTCACAAGTCATTTAATAAGAATACATGACCAAAACCTCAGAGGAAACAATTAGAATGAGTTGTCGACAGCATTGAATGGTTACCAAGCACCAAAACACCCAGGGACATGCAACACGGCCTTGTAGCTCATCAAGGGACTTCATTCTTTGATTTTATTTTTTGAACACAAGTCTAAGGCTCGTGGCGATCTCCAATTAGAAGAAAAAAAACATAACAACATACTCTCTAAAACTTCCCAAAGCAAAAAAGGCAAAAACATTCAAATAGGTGCAAAGGAATAAAAAGTATTACCTCTTAATAATGAATTTTGTAACATTATGACGGGAACAAGGAAAAAAACAAATGCAACAAAACTTGGGAAGAAAACAAATGTTTTACAAAATATCACGTGCACGTGTACACACACCAAGCAACTTTTACCTGGAATGGTGACTTTTACCAGAAAAAGGCCTCCAAAGCCAGTGTATGCTGTAGTTAGCAGCAGAGGAGCCCAAATTGATTATGCAGTGGACAGTTCTGGCTTTTCTCCCACAGAATGGAAACAGTCTATATATGTATATTATTATTATTATTGTTTTTTTTATTTATCCACCAACACTGGATAAAATATATGAAGATGAAGATATATATATATATATATATATATATATATATATATATATATATATATATATATATATATATATATATATATATATATATATATATATATATATATAATCTATCTATAATTCCAGTAATCTCTGTGTGTATGTTTGTATGTTTGTATGTTTGTATGTATGTATGTATGTATGTATGTTTGTCTGTGACCGCTGTTTCTCGACAACCACGGGTCCGATATACTTGAAACTTGCCAGGTATATTGCTGGGGACCCGAGGATGTGCCTTTTCAAGGTTTCATATTAATCGGAGAAGTAGTTACCGAGCTATGTCCAAAAAACGATTCAACCAATCAGAGAGCAGCGAGCTATCACGTGTGCCGAACGTGGCGAACAGACTCTGCCTCGGACGGCACATTTGAGAGCGTATTCATTTATTTCACGTTGGAAAACTATGTTGCCGTTAAACTATGTTTTAAAACTAATTAAAACTAATTTGCGATTCATCGTAACTGCGATTTGCGACCTTCCGGACAGTGAAGACTGCACTTCTGGCAGCCAATCACAGAACGCGTTATTGCGTAGGCGTGGCCGATGTGAGAGCGAGCCGAGCCGACCGCGTGCGCCATTACGGTTCGTAATTCGATTTCTTCCGGAGAAAATAATAATTTCTCGATTTCTTATGCGCATTATTTCTCCCAATTCAGTCAGAGCGAAGGGCGGAAGCGAAGAGCGTTGTTTTTTTTGTTTACGGGCGTACGGGCGTACGGGCGGGGTAGAGCGTACGGGTAGCGTTATTTTTTTTTTTTGGCAAGGAACGGGCACCCACGTACGGGCATGCCCTAGTATATATAATAGTATCTAATTTGGTGTTCGTTTTTTAAAATATATATATAATATATACATTAATATAAATATACACAGTGCATATCAAAAAAAAGGTTTCAAGGGGTTAATATGCAAAGGTTATTGAGTTTGACAATTTACATGTGGTTTACCAATTATGAGGAGATCTTCAGCTTTCCATTGATGCCTTTCATGCAATGACCGAGTTGGTGTCACACATGACCGAATACATGTTCATTGAAAATGACAAGTTCAAATCGCATTTTTACAAGTTTGGCTAATCGGTGCAAGACAGTTTTAAATGGACGCATTACTTGTCGACTGCCAAGTTGATTATGTGAAATTGTTAAGCTGGTCTGGTAATCGTTGGTTGCGTCATCCTTTGTTTAAGATGGGTATTTAAGATGGGCCTACAGTGTATGGGTTTAGAGACAGTCTGAGTCATTCAAAAGATGGTTCAACTTACGACTGAACAGCGGACCTTCGTGGTTACAACCTTTCACCAAACTGGAAGTTTTCAGTGAACTTGTGATGCGTTCAGCGAACGTTTCCTAGAACGGGAGCCTCCAGCAGACAAAAGCATCTGGGCGAATGTTAGAAAATACCAAGAGCATGGCACTAGCCTCAACCGCAACAAGGAGAATTCTGGTAGGAGGCGCACTGGGCGATCGGAATTGAACATTGCAGCAGTAAGGCAGCAAGTTTCGGAGCATCCTAGGGATACCAGCGCAAGACAAAATGGGACGGGATTGCCTTAGGCAACATTCAACCGAATCACAAGACTGGACCTCCACCAACATCCATATCTGATTCACATCCGGCATCAAGTTACGCCAGGGGATTTTGCCAGGAGGCTGGTGCTTGCCAGATGGTTGTTAGCACGTTGCAAAGCAGATGTCAATTTCCTGCGGTATCTCGTTATCGGCGACGAAGCTGCTTTCGACATGGACGGCAAGGTCAATACCCATAATGTTCTTGAATATGCACTGACAGGCCAACCCCTGGAATTTAATTTTGACACCAACATGAATCGACAAAAGTGGACTGTTTGGTTGGGACTTTGTGGACGTGGTCAGGTGATCGGGCCATTTTTCTTTCAAAGGAATGTCAATGGTAACAGGTATCTGCAGATGATCAATGATGAAGTTTTACCGCAGCTGGAGGAGAACTTTGAGTGACAAGTTTGTGGTGTCTTCAGATGTCTCTGGTGGGCCAAAGACAGGGCCCCAGCACATTGTCTTATCGCTCTCCGAGATAGACTGAGGGAACTCTTTGGAGACCGAGTCATCGCCCTCAACCATGCAGTGGCATGGCCGCCAAGATCATCTGACCTCACACCATGTGAATATTTCCTTTGGGGACATTTAAAGAACAAGGTGTTCGCAACTCCTCCCCTTGATCTTGACGAATTGCAGGCCGTATTCGACATGAAATGGATGCTTTGCGCAATGACCCGGCTATGGTGAGACGAGCAGTTCAGGGCATGCTCCGCCGCTGAGCTTTGTGTTGAAAGGGGAGGTGGACATGTTGAAGGTGTGGGTGCATAAAGGCCAATCATTCCTGAGAAAAGTTCACATCTGACGTTCATTTTGCACCAATTATCCTGACTTGCATCGATTAGCCAAACTTGTAAAAATGCGATTTGAACTTGTCATTTTCAATGAACATGTACTCGGTCATGTGTGACAGCAATGATGCATGGAAGGTATCAATGGAAAGCTGAGGATATCCTCTTAATTAATAAAGCACATGTAAATTGTCAAAATAAATAACCTTTGCATATTATCCCCTTGAATTCGGATTACCTTTTTTTTTGGTACGCACTGTATATACACACATACATACATATATATATTGTTGCGGTTTTGATTGGGACTCCATTGACCAATCACCATGGCCAATCTCGACCGTGGAGGAGCGTTATAATTTCCAAGATCGGGGGGGGGGGCAGCTTAAAAGACAAGGGGACTAAACCCCCCTTGGTAAGGGGAGCGCCGACCCCGAATCCGCAACAATATACATATATATATACATATATATACATATATATATATATATATATACATATATATATATATATATATATATATATATATATATATATATATATATATACAGTGAAACCTTGACTTACGAGTTTAATTCGTTCTGTGACCGAGCTCGTAACCCAATTTGCTCGTTTCTCAAATTAAATTTCCCCATTAAAATGCATTGAAATGCTATTAATCCGTTCCAGCCCGCCAAAAACCACACCAATTTTTTTTTAAATATACAGTATATATAAAAATATCTCGCGCTTTATATTTCACCTGTATACAGCATACAAGTTGGCAGGATGGCCTGGACTGGAGGTACGCACACTTGACTCTAAACTGTCCAGCCTGGGTTTGAATCCCGACCCAGCTATAACCTGTCATGGGTGAATCACAGGCAGGGTGATTCATCAATGTGTGTACCGCTAAACTGGGGGCCCCGTTTGCGTCCCATTAGTTGTTGGATGTTAAGGATCTCACCATGTTTTCCACAAAGAGAAGGCGAGCTATCTCCAGCACTCTGAACAAGTTGTGGCCTGGCATGCTCTTCTCCTCTGCCGTTATATACGTCCTCCTCGGCATCTTTTTCCAGAAGAGCCCTGTCTCGTCACAGTTGAAGATTTGCTGGGGGATGTATCGTTCGGCTTCTATCAGTTCGGCAAAAGTTATAATAAAATCTTCAGCTGCCTTCACATCCGAGCTTGCTGCCTCACCATGCCTGACGACGGAGTGAATGCCGGTCCTCTTCTTAAAATTATCAAACCATCCCCGACTGGCTTTGAATGACTTCCGATGCCTTGTCCGTTGATGTTCCCGCCGTCTGCTGCACCAAATCCCCGTAAATGTCTCGTGCCTTCTCACACGATGCTCTCGGTCACGGTATCTCCTGCGAGCTGCTTCTCCGTCAACCACACAAACAACAACTTCTCCATCTCTTCATGGATAGAGGTCCGGAGCTTTGAAATAATCTTAACGCCCTTGGCTGGCGTTATAGCCTTTATCGACTCCTTCTGCTTCAAAATCGTACATATCGTAGAAGTACTACGATCGTACTGCCTCACCGAGTCGACAACACGCACACCTCGCTCATGTTTTTCGACGATTGCATGTTTTATATCCAAGCACATCATCCTCTTCTTCTTCTCAGTACTGCCCTTGGCACTCAATTTCTTAGGACCCATGGTTAAAACTAAGAAATTTTCCAAAATAACCAAAATGCGAAAACAAAGCAGCAGCTATATACGGCAGAGATGCTTGCACGGCAAGATAACCACGTGACCTGAACCCACCTGGTGGCGGGTGGCGTAAGCTCCAAAATAACCAAAATGCGAAAACAAAGCAGCAGCGATATACGGCAGAGATGCTTGCACGGCAAGATAACCACGTGACCGGAACCCACCTGGTGGCGGGTGGCGTAAGCTCCAAAATAACCAAAATGCGAAAACAAAGCAGCAGCGATATACGGCAGAGATGCTTGCACGGCAAGATAACCACGTGACCGGAACCCACCTGGTGGCGGGTGGCGTAAGCTCCAAAATAACCAAAATGCGAAAACAAAGCAGCAGCGATATACGGCAGAGATGCTTGCACGGCAAGATAACCACGTGACCGGAACCCACTTGGTGGCGGGTGGCGTAAGCTCGTAACTCAGATCTCCGCTCGCATCTCAAAGCAATAAACCGCCCGAGCGACGGCTCGTATCTCGAAAAACTCGTAAGTTGGTGCACTCGTAAGTCAAGGTTTCACTGTATATATATATATATATATATATATATATATATATATATATATATATATATATATATACATATATATATATATATACATATATATATATACATATATATATATACATATATATATATACATATATATATATATATATATATATATATATATATATATATACAGTCATTTCCCGTTTTAAGCCATTTCGACCTATGTCAAATCCGACTTTACGCCACTCTTCTAGAGTAAATTTCAGTTCAGCGAACGTCATTATGTGCGACTTTACGTCACTCCTACGGACGTGAAAAAAATTAATTTTTCCTTAAAAATATATTTAAAATAAATAAAATAGTACATAAATTAACAATAAAAGAAGCTAAAAAATTTTTTTTTTAATACAATAAAAAGCACATTAAAAATATTTTAAAATGTACATACAGTATACTGTACATACGCGCAGCTGCTGGTTCTCATTCAAAGCAGAGGCGACGTTCAGTATTCCTTTACTGTGTCTGTTAGCCATGGGTCCGAAGAAGGATAGTGCTAGTGTTTCCAAGCGTAATGTGGTTACGATAGAAGATAAGTTAAATCTGATTAAAAGGTATGAAAAAGGTGAAAAAGTGTCGGTGATAGCGCATAGACCTTATCGCGAATCGGAACCGCAATGCGTCATGGGATCGGAAAGGGGCAATAGCGCCGCCGGCGGTCGCTGTCACTTTGACAGACTGCTTGTTTACATTGACACACTACGTGATCCTTACCACTTTAAACTACTTTTAGGACTTTTTTACTGTGACAAATTAACAAATTAACTGTCAACTGTGATCAGCTCATGAGCCAGTATTTGCAAGCCAAGGACACCGTCGCAAAACTGAAAGCCGCCATTGCAGTATGTAACAAGAAGCTTACTGTTTCGGACATAGCAAACTGTGATGAACTTGTGAAACTTTATACAGGTTTACGTAGTTATAATAATAATAATAATAATTCATTTATTTTGTATAGCGCTTTTCATGAATCCCAAAGGCGCTTTGACAGAGTGCAAAACATAATGCATAACAAAACATGAAAACAACAATTGCAAAAAGACAAGAATCAATAGGGAAATATTTAAAGCAAAAGGAGGGAGAAGGAGAAGTGATAGTCAGGGGTTAAATGCTGTGGGTTGAATGTTGAATGCAGTGCTGAACAGGTGGGTCTTGAGTGATGTTTTGAATGTGGTGAGTGAGGAGGAGTCTCTGATGGTGTGAGGTAGTGAGTTCCAGAGGGAGGGAGCAGCGATGGAGAAGGCCCTGTCCCCCCAGGATCTGAATTTGGTCCGGATGGGGGGGGGGTCAGGAGGTTGGTACCAGCAGAGCGGAGGTTGCGGGTGGGAGTGTGTCTGGAGAGGAGGTCAGCCAGGTAGGATGGGGCCAGGTTATGGAGGGCTTTGTAGGTCAAGAGGAGGATTTTGTACTGGATTCTCTGGGAGATGGGGAGCCAGTGAAGCTTGTAAATGACGGGGGTGATGTGGTCACGGGTCCGGGAATGGGTGAGTAGACGGGCAGCGGAGTTCTGAATGTATTGGAGTTTATTGGTGATAGTTGAGGGTGAACCATAGAGGAGGCTATTGCAGTAGTCCAGACGGGAGGTGATGAAGGCGTGGATGAGGGTTTCTGCAGCCGTGGAGGAGAGGGATGAGCGGAGACGGGCGATGTTTTTCAGGTGAAAGAAGGCTGTCTTTGTGATCTGTTTCGTGTATTTGTCGAAGGAGAGGGTTTGGTCAAAGATGACGCCAAGATTCCGGATGAGAGGGGAGGTGGATACTGGGATACCGTCGATGTTGAGGGCAAAGTTATGGGTGGATTTTGTGAGCGTTTTTGGGCCAATGATGACTATTTCAGATTTATCACAGTTAAGTTTGAGGAAGTTGATTTGAAGCCAGGATTTTATTTCAGAGATGCAGTTTGTCAGGATAGAGTGGGTGTCGGTGGAGACGGACTTGGTGGAGATGAAAAGCTGGATGTCATCGGCGAAGCAGTGGAATTGGAGACCATGACGGCGGATTAAGTGACCGAGGGGGGACAGGTAAAGGATGAAGAGGAGGGGGCCAAGAACTGAACCTTGGGGGACACCTTGGGGGAGGGGAGCAGTGTGGGATTTGCAGTTATTGATGGAGATGAACTGGCGTTATGACCTGTTTAAGTGGTTATTAGCAGAAGTATCCCCTCATGCACAGAACCTTCATTAGTATAAGGGGAAATTATCAATGGAAGACAAGACCTGGCAAATAAACAATACTACAAAACCCGGAGTTAAGCGATCTCAATCTTTAGAGGATCAACTACTCATGACACTCATGAAGCTTCGGCTTAATCTTCACGAGGAGGACCTCGCATTTCGCTTTGGATTAGGACAAAGCACCGTCTCCCAAGTTTTGTTCGCAAGTGTACAGCCAATATGTCAAGACCTACTCTCAAGTGCCTTGTTGGTATTACACCTAGCAGAACAATTTCATACATTTCCAAACCTACAGGAGGAAACACGTCGGACAAAAAAAATTGTAAAGATGACGAACATTGTAGACAAGTTCCAGCCCGGCGATATTTGTATGGCCGATCGAGGTTTCAACATTCAGAAACTGTTCTTGCATAAGCAGGTTGTTTCTCTTCTCCAATGGGAACCCCCTTTTCCCTCAAATATTTCTTTAAATCGCTGGATTTTAATGCCAAAAAACGCTGAATTTCTTTCACATTAGCCATCTTCCTTTCTGTAAACACAGCGTCGATCGTAGACAGACGCTTCCTCTTCTGGGTTCGTGTTTACGTTTGCCCCCTTTTCGATCCCATCATGCTTTGCGGTGGAGCGCCCTCTGTTGATATTTACCGATTCAGGATAAGCCCGGTTTGACGTAAACGCCCGGTTTACGTCAAAAACCGAGTTACGTCACGGCTTATGGAACCAATTAATGACGTAGGCCGGGGTATTACTGTACACACACACACACACACACACACACACACACACACACACACACACACACACACACACACACACACACACACACACACACACACACACACACACAACTAACACACACACACACACACACACACACACACACACACACACACACACACACACACACACACACACACACACACACACACACACACGCCTTAGGGCTGCCACGGTCGACGGTATCGACCATCATTCATGATAGGGAACGTATTCTCGCATACGTCACTGAAAAAGTGCCGCCGGCTAAGACTGCTAAAATGTGTGTTTGTGTTCAGAAGAGACGCCATGTTTAAGGTGAATAACATAATCTTATTAATTTTATTTATTATTCTTTACAAATTCATTTATTAATTGTGTTCATTACTCATTAAAAAATATGACCAAAATGTGTTTTTAGTGTTCTTTAAGGTTTAGCGATAGTTATATACTTTCGCGAGTTGTTTACTCTAGTTTTACGGTGTTTGTCTTTATTTTAAGGCATTACGCCCGGTTTATGTCAAAAACCGAGTTACGTCACGGCTTATGGAACCAATTAATGACGTAGGCCGGGGTATTACTATATATATATATATATATATATATATATATATATATATATATATATATATATATATATATTGTTGCGGATATGGGATTTGGCCTCCATCCATATCCGCTTGTAAATATTCCCCTATTTCCCCAATACTCCCCAACTATCCCCAATCCCCCATTCCCTAGTCCCATTGTCTGTAAACAACACTCTGTAGAACCGACCTTCCCCTTTTTCCCCCATTAAATGTCGTGCCCAGGTTCACCGCATCTCACGTAGACAACTATAGGACATCTTGCTAGTTATTCTTAGTCTATGTCAGTTAAGGACTCGTTTCCATTAATTCTGACTCT
>NC_136261.1:66912702-67255202 GCF_964187855.1 Myxine glutinosa | reverse complement strand
TGAAACACAGAGCTCATCGCCATCGGCGTGCTTGAAGTGACAGTGCGGCCTTTCACAGTTTCCCCGCACGAAGAACGGACAGTCGATGGTTCGGAAATAGCCCCTCGTGGGTAACATGTTCGCCTTGGCTTCTCGTACAGTCGCGCAGAGCGACTAGATCTAAGCGAGCCGTATGAAGGACCCCTCTCCGGCATGCTTCTCCCACCAAACTGCCCTGCCGAACATAATCCAACGACGGTGATCTACGTCATGACGTCATTACGTCTTGAATGTGTTTCGCGATTCCCCGAATTGTTATATGGTTTATTTCGCTAATTTGCTTCCTTCAATTTATTCCTTTAATATTTCACCAATCCAATGCAGTGACGTTTTAAGACAAAAATATGAACGAACTCCAAGAGTTACCATCACGGAGTTATAAATAACCTCCCTGGTTACCATGAGCAACTATTCAAAGCGACACTGTGCAACGGTCACGTGTACGTTCAGAGTTATAGTAACACACCTTTTGAACAACGCTCTTTATGCCATCACTCTTCACGAGAAAATAAAAACTTCACAAAGCTTGAGGAATCGCCAAAGACCCTGCCGAGGGTTATACTGACATGACCGACATACACTGCACCGATTTATAGATAAAGGGAACATAATTAGTGGTTGGTTATGGTTTCTGGTATTGTATACAGTACAGTTCATTCACTGGTAGTGTATCAGGTGCTTCCGTAGCAGTTTCTTTGTAAAATAATATACCGTAATGCATTTACTAAAATAAGACCCAGCTAGATTATGGTGAAAATTTCGTGTCTATCAGACCAACAGTAGCAGAAAAAAAACGGGTCAATGACACGTAAAGTTTCGAGTCAATCGATTTGGTGGTTTGGGAGAAGGTGTTTTTATGAAGGTTTTAGGTTAAATCCAATATGGCTGCCAACCCATGTGGCCAATGCTGTCATAACTTTAATATTTCAATACAAATGGGGCATAGATCATGTGCATGCAATTTCAGATTTTTAGGATAAGGAATTCGATTAAAACATTTTTGGCTGGTATACCACTTCACCTATGATGTAATCATTATCATGCTTTTGTTCCCCCATTGGGAGTACTTGACAATGTGCCAAGTTTCAAATTTTTCCATTCAGCGGTTTCCGAGAAATGATTTTAATTTTTTTTTTCGTTTAATCTAAGGTGACTTTGCCACATAGCACATACCATACAAAGGGGCCTTTTATATGCCCCTGGCATTTTCCCCAAGATGTATATATATATATTTAATTTTAGAGCAAAAACTGGCACTTCGGTGGAATTTGTTTTGAAAGTCATTAATTAGATGTATTGGCCGATATACAGTATATTCCAAGTTTCAACTAGTTTCAATGTATAGCCTTTGAGATGTCAGCGCCAACACAATTTTGTCAGACGGACAGATGGACGGACTGACATACAACAACAACACAACATGCATTTTAAAGGCCATTTTCCCTGCTAGAGCGGGGGTGAGCCTTGCGGTCCCCATGACAATCTTCTCCATTTTGCCCTATTTTCTGCATCTCTCCTTGTTAACCCCCTTGCCCGCATTTCTTCTTCCACCATCTTTAGCCAAGTCTTTCTCGGTCTTCTCCATCTTCTACTTCCTTCTACATTCATTTCCATCACTCTTCTCAACCAGTCACTTTCATCCTTCCTCAACACATGACCAAACCATCTCAACCTGTTCCTCTTCACAGCATCAATCACAGGCTCTATTCCCATCATCTTTCGCAATTCATCATTTGTCTTCCTCTCTCTCAACGATACTCCGCACATCCGTCGAACCATTCGCATTTCCACCCTTTCCAACCTTCGTTGCTGCTCTACGTTCATTACCCATGTCTCGCTCCCATAAATCATAACACTTCTCACACATGCAGCATACACCTTTCCCTTCAGCTTCAACGACACTCCCCTCATCATCAGCACGCCACTCAATTCCCGAAACTTCTTCCATGCACATCACACTCGAGCAACCGTTGCCGAGTCTGATCCACCTTCTCCATTCAGCATATCTCCGAGGTAGCAAAATGTTTTCACACCTTCCAGCTTCACGCCGTCTCCAAGATCCAACTCAACATTTCCTCCATCTGCAGCTCCCTCTGTGCACACCTTACATTTGAATGTAGCTGCCACACTGGTTAATGACCCTCTCAGACCACTACATTTTTGATGAACCCAATCAGCGCACATTGTACACTGAATGGAGTTCACTCCGGCACCCTTCCTACACACAGCACAGGGCCACTTCCCAGTTCTTTCCACCTCACCACATGCTTTACCACTTGCCATCACCTTCGTCTTTCCGATATTCACCTTCAGACCTTTTGTCTCCATACATTCCTTCCACGTGTTCATCTTTTCCTTCAGTCCATCCATACTTTCCGCAATCAACACCAGATCATCTGCAAACAACAACTCCCACGGTAAACCCTCCTTTACGTTCTGAGCCAGCACCTCCATCACAGCTACAAATAGTAGTGGACTTAGTAACGACCCCTGATGCACTCCCACCTTCACTTCAAACTCACCACTGTTCCCGTCCTTCGTCCTTACAGCTGTGTGCGCTCTTTTGTACATTGCCATCACTACTCTGATCAACCATTCCTCCACTCCTAACTTCCTCAATGCCCATGTCAATACTTCACGTGGTACCCTATCGAATGCTTTCTCCAGATCAACAAACCCAAGAAACAACTTCTTCCTCTTCTCCATGTACTTCTCCTGCAACTGCCTCACAATGAAAAGCGCGTCTGTCGTTCCTCTTCCTGGCATAAATCCAAACTGCATTTCGTCGATCTTCACTTTCTTCCTTATCCTCCTCTCCAACACCCTTTCCAATACCTTCATTCCATGCTCCAATAACTTTATCGCTCGGTACGAGCCACACTCCAGAGGGTCACCTTGCCCCTTGTATAGAGGGACGAGGGTACTCAGTTCCCAATCCACTGGAATGCGGCCTTCTTTCACCACCAGATTACAGATCTCTGTCATTCTCTTCACACCCCAACTTCCTGCTGCCTTCAACATATCTCCCACAACTCCCGTCGGCCCTCCCGCTTTTCTACCCTTCATTGCTTTTATCGCTTCCTCAACTTCCTTCTCAGTTATCTTCTCTGCTGGTCCTAAAACTGGGTTACTCTCTATGTTGCCATCCCATTCATTCTCTGTATTCAACAGCATTTCCATATATCTTTTCAGTCTTCCTTTAATTCCATCTGGGTCGACAACGATTTGTCCCACTTCATCCTTCAAGCAGCTCACCCCCATCACATCACACCTCTCTTTCGCTATCTGCTTTGCAATCCTGAATACTGCTTTCTGACCCTCTTCCGAATCCAAGCGTTCTCCGAACATTTTCCTACATGCCTCCTGCGCCTTTGCTACCTCTTTCTTTGCAGCCTTCCTGGCTGCCTTATAACTTTCATGCTCTGCTGTTTCTGCTCCCGTACCCTTCGCCTTCTGCCACTCCTTGAACTTCTTCCTCTTCTCGTCAATCCTCTTTCCAACTTCATCATCCCACCACCATGTTTCCGAGTGCCTTTGCATCCTTTTGTCCATCCACATACCTCACCAACGGCTCCCAACAGACTAGCTTTCATTGACATCCAACCACTTTCAAGCTCAACCACATCATCCTTGACCCTACTCAGCCTCTCTTTTAATGCCTCCCTTACTGTCACCTCTTTCAACCTCCACACCATCATTCTCGGTTGGTACTTCACCCGCCGAGCTCTCCTCGCACCTTTCACCCTTACGTCGCAGACAACCAAGTGGTGCTGTGAAACAGCCTCCTCCCCCGGGATCACCTTTGTGTCTCGGAGGTGCCCCCTATCTCGCCTACGCACCATCAGGTAGTCAACGGTTGTCGTCGACCCACCTGACGTGTATGTAACAAGCTTATTATCCTCTTTCTGGAACTGAGTATTACAAATCAACAAATCAGCTCCATCAGCAAACTCCAAAATCCTTTCACCTTCTCCATTTCTCACACCATATCAGTAACCCCCATGAACACCGTCAAAACCATCCATACTCCTTCCCACATGTCCAATTAGGTCTCCTCCTACCACAACAACTTCCTCATCTTTCACGTTTTCCATCAGCTTCTCTATCGCACACCAGAACTTGTCCTTCTCTTCATCGCTTCGACCAACCTGCGGAGCATATCCCGAAATGACGTTCACCAAGAGCTTTCGAATCATCATTTTCACCATCATCAACCTATCACTCACTCTAGTCACACTCACCACACTGTCTACAAACTCCTCAGAAAACAGGACACCAACACCATTCACGCCCCCCGGGCACCCTTGCCACACAAACTTGTATTTCTGTCCCTGCCTACCCTTCACCATTCTCACACCACTTCCCTTCCATCTCGTCTCTTGCACACAACATATGTCCACTCTTTTTCTGACCAATACTTCCACCACTTCTCCTGATCTCCCTGTCATTGTCCCTACATTCCATGTCCCAAACCTCAGAAACCAATCTCCACTTCGGGCTGTACCCTGCCCACATGTAGTTGTAATTGTCATGGTTCTCTTTTTGAGGCAATGTTTTTTTTTTATGGCCGGATGCCCTTCCTGACGCCAACCCTCTTAGTCGGCTCTTACGACATGCAGGGATACGGCGTACCTATTCTTATCCAGGGTACACACTGGGAAACGTTTAAAACATGGAAATCCTGGGGGGGGGGGGGGGGGGATCACGGCTGCGGTTTAAGCATATTTAAATAAATATTTAAACAAAACCATGAAAACAATCTGGGAAAAGTCTCTAAGTGAGAACGTGGATTTGAGAAAGCAGGAGCAGAGGTGAAAGAAAAACGAGATATAGGGGGCGGGGCACAAGTCGAGACGAGGAGGCCGCAGGAGACACCAGGCCGCACGAGGCGCACGAGGCACGAACAAAGAAACGACTAATTATACACAAATTTGCAAAACTACAAAACCAAAACCAAATAGAAACACAATAACACATACACAACAAAATACGCAGTGGAAATTTGACAAAGAAACGAACGGGAAAACACTCAAACTTTGATGCCTTGGAGAGATCGAAGCAAGCCCCGTCGCTCGAGGGACCGGAAGCAGCTCTGACATACTGACATACTCCAACGTAAATTCGAGGGTTTTCGAAATAAAACTCAGGAATGCAAAAAGATGTTGCTGAAATTTGGAAGATATTACCTCAACGTACAAAGCATTCACTTCTGCAATTTTCAGCCTATTTCGTTCAGTAAAAGCCAAGAAACGAATTTTCAGCCCCTATGTTAAAGTTGCATACAGATAAATTATCCCATACTAGCCGAAAGCACCCGGCGTTGCCCGGGTTCTTTTTGAATGAATTTACTACTATAATTCTGCTTTTACTCGCGGCCGTAGAAGATTGACTACGATAATTCAGCTCAGCTTTTCAATGCTAAATTGGCCCAGCCAGGCCGAGGCGGCCCCGACCGGACTCGCCACGTAGCCTATTAACTTCCGGGGCCCGGCCCAACATTTTTTGTTATTTTTGAAAGAATTTACTACAATAAATCAGCTTTTACTCGTGGCTGTAGAAGATTGACTATGATAATTCAGCTCAGCTTTTAAAAGCTAAATTGGCCCAGCCCGGCTAAGGCGGCCTCGACCGGCCTCGCCACTAAGCCTATTAACCTCCCGGGGCCCGTCCCGACATTTTTTGTTTCAGAGGATTCCTCCTATCTTTCACTGATTCAGGAGATTAGCGCGTGCAGACAAACAAACAAACAAAAACGTTCTTATATATATATATATATATATATATATAGACTAGCCGAATGCAACTGGCGTTGCCTGGGTTCTTTTTGAAGGAATTTACTACTATAATTCAGCTTTTACTTGCGGCCGTAGAAGATTGACTACGATAATTCAACTCAGCTTTTAATTGCGAAATGGGCCCAGCCCAGCCAAAGCGGCCTCGACCGGCCTCGCCACCTAGCCTATAACCTTCCCGGGGCCCGTCTTGACATTCTTTTTGAATGAATTTACTACTATAATTCAGCTTTTACTCGCGGCCGTAGAAGATTGACTACTATAATTAAGCTTAGCTTTTAAATGCGAAATGGGCCAAGCCCGGCCGAGGTGGCCTCGACAGGCCTCACCACCTAGCCTATAACCTTCCCGGGGCCCGTCCCAACATTTTTGTTTCAGCGGTTTCCTCCTATCTTTCACCGTTCAGGAGATTCACGTGTGCAGACAAACAAACAAACAAACAAAAACTTTCTCTTATATACAGTCACGTGAAAAAGTAAGTACACCCCTTGTAAAGTTTTGACTTTTTCAACATATTTCAACATACAGCTATTTGATCTTCATTTCAACAATATTGATAGATAAAGGTGATATAATATAACAAATATCATGAAACATTTACATTTTGTAGTCCATTGTATAATTTAAATAAACATAAATGCAAATTTCGCATGTGGAAAAAGTAAGTACACCCCGACATTCATCACGACTTCAAATACCTAAAATTCAAATCAGGTGCACCAGCTCAGGTGCAAATGATTAGAATATCATTAGAGAGGATCTTGGAGGAACCTGTCTTATTTCACGCTCAGACATTTAGTTTGGTTTGCTCTTTGTTGTTGAAGTGTGCGGCGTCACCATGCCTAGATCAAAAGAGCTATCTGAGGCCTTCAGAAAGAAGGTTATAGATGCCTACGAGTCTGGGAAGGGATTTAAAAAGATCTCCAAACAATTTGAAATCAATCATTCGACTGTCCGGAAGATCATCTACAAGTGGAGAAGATTCCAAACAACTGCCAACTTGTTCAGGCCAGGCCGCCCCAGCAAGTTCAGCCCGAAAGCAGACTGCAAGATGCTGAAAGAAGTCTCGAAGAACCCCAGAATGTCATCACGGGACCTACAGGTAGCTCTTGCCACTGTTGATGTCAAAGTGCACGAGGTTACCATGAGAAAGAGGCTGCACAAATTTGATCTACATGGGAGGTGTGCCAGGAGGAAACCTTTGCTGTCCAGAAAGAACATCAGGGCAAGACTAAAGTTTGCCAATGAACACCTAGGCAAAGACCAGCACTTCTGGAACAATGTGCTCTGGACAGATGAGTCAAAGGTGGAGCTATTTGGTCACAGTACCAGAAGACATGTTTGGCGAAAACCAAAGACAGCATTTGACCACAAGACCCTGATACCAACTGTAAAGCATGGTGGTGGAAATATTGTGGTTTGGGGCAGCTTTGCTGCATCAGGGCCTGGGCAGCTCACCATCATATAATCCACTATGAATTATTCATTGTACCAGAGGGTGCTTGAGGATAATGTGAGGCCATCTGTCGGAAAGTTGAAGCTCAACCGAAGGTGGACCTTGCAACATGACAATGACCCTAAACATACCAGTAAATCCACCAAGGAATGTCTGAAAAGAAAGAAATGGAGGGTTCTGGAATGGCCAAGTCAAAGCCCGGATCTAAATCCCATTGAGGTATTGTGGGTGAATTTGAAACGAGCTGTGCATGCAAGAAACCCCTCAAACATTGCACAGCTGAAAGAATTCTGCATGGAGGAGAGGGCAAAAATTTCTCCCAGTCGATGTCAGAGACTGGCAGACAGTTATAAGAAACGCTTACTTGAGGTTGTTTCTGCCAAAGGGGGCAATACCACCTCTTAGAGCCAAGGGTGGACTTACTTTTTCCACATGTGAAATTTGCATTTATGTTTATTTAAATTATACAATGGACCATAAAATGTAAATGTTTCATGATATTTGTTGTAATATATCACCTTTATCTATCAATATTGTTGAAATGAAGATCAAATAGCTGTATGTTGAAATATGTTGAAAAAGTCAAAACTTTACATGGGGCGTACTTACTTTTTCATGTGACTGTATATATAGAAGAAGAAGACATTTCAAGAGAGGGGCGCTTTGCACCTCCCTCGATATCACATTTGATGAACTGTAATCATAATCATTGCATTTAACCCTAGGATACAATTTCTCAAGATAACCCCTATAATGCAATCGGGGTTCTTTTATGGCCTCAGGCTATGTCTCTACAACTTTGTTATAAAAACGTTTTTAACCAAGATCTTTCATATATGCTTCAAAGAAAGAGTAACACATACTCCTGTATGTGTGTGGTTTTTCTTTTTCTTTCAGGATCGGGGGAATTGATTTTTTAAATTTTTACCCCATAACATTGCCTGGCATGATTGTTTCACTGTAAGTTTGTTATAAAAACGATTTTACACATTATCTTTCATATTCACTTCGAATGAAGGGTAATACATATTCCTGTATGTGTGTTTTGGGTTTTTTTCATTTCAGGATCAGGGGATTAATTTTTTTAATTATACCCCTAGAATGCATTTGTGGGTCTTTTTGGACCCGGGCTCAACATGATTTTTGTATCTCTATAACTTTGTTATAAAAACGTTTTTTCCCATTACCTTTCATATATGCTTTGAGTACAGGGTAATACATATTCCTCTGTGTTTTTTTGGGGGGGGGGGGGAGGGGGGGTTATCAGGATGGGGATGAATAATTATTTTTAATTTTTACCTCATAACATTGCCTGGCATGATTGTTTCACTGTAACTTTGTTATAAAAATGATTTTACACATTATCTTTCACATACACTTTGAAGGAAGGGTAATACATATTCCTGTATGTGTGTTTTGGGGGTTTTTTTCTTTCAGAATCGGGGGAATTCATCCTTTAACTTACCCCCCCCGCCCTCCCCCTTACCCCACGAATGCAGTCGTGGGTATTTTTGGACCTGTTTAGGATTTAGGTTATTTTAAAATAAAAAAATATAAAAAAATAAATAAGTAATTTTCTTTACTATTGTATTCATTTAGATGTATTGTTTTAATTATTATTATTATTATTATTGAATTATTGCATTCCCACCTCCACCCCCCTCACCCCTTTATAAAGTGGTGCTGCGTGCGTGCGTGTGGTGTGTTCCAATGTACCTTCCACATCCTTTGACCCACAAGACTCAAACTGGGCTTGAGGATTGTTTGCTCCCCCAGATTAATTTTGCACTATTAGCTACCCCCACTCATGAATGTGTGTGAGGGGGAGAAGGGGTGGATGGGGGTAAAAAAAAACAGATGCATTCCAATGGCATGTACGAGTATTTACAAAAAAACACAACACAATAAATCCATTCACTTGTAAATTAGTGTATTACTCATTGAAAACCCCTGCAGAATAGATCCATTCACTTGTAAATTAGTGTATTACTCATTGGTAATCCCTGCAGAATAGATCCATTCACTTGTAAATTAGTTTATTACTCATTGGTAACTCTTGCAGAATAGATCCATTCCCTTGTAAATTAGTTTATTACTCATTGGTAACACCTGCAGAATAGATCCATTCACTTGTAAATTAGTGTATTACTCATTGGTAACCCCTGCAGAATAGATCCATTCACTTGTAAATTAGTTTATTACTCATTGGTAACCCCTGCAGAATAGATCCATTCACTTGTAAATTAGTTTATTACTCATTGGTAACTCCTGCAGAATAGATCCATTCACTTGTAAATTAGTTTATTACTCATTGGTAACGCCTGCAGAATAGATCCATTCACTTGTAAATTAGTTTATTACTCATTGGTAACTCCTGCAGAATAGATCCATTCACTTGTAAATTAGTGTATTACTCATTGGTAACTCCTGCAGAATAGATCCATTCACTCGTAAATTAGTTTATTACTCATTGGTAACCCCTGCTGAATAGATCCATTCACTTGTAAATTAGTTTATTACTCATTGGTAACTCCTGCAGAATAGATCCATTCACTTGTAAATTAGTTTATTACTCATTGGTAACACCTGCAGAATAAATCCATTCACTTGTACATTGGTGTATTACTCATTGGTAGCCCCTGCAGAATAGATCCATTCACTTGTAAATTAGCGTACCCTTATTTACACGTTAATGGATCTATTATGCAGCGGTTACCAATGAGTAATACCCTTATTTACAAGTGAATGGATTTATTGTGTTGTGTTTTTTTGTAAATATTTGTACATGCCATTGGAATGCATCTGTTTTTTTTACCCGCCCCCTCCTCTCCCCCTCACACACACATTCATGAGTGGGGGCAGGTAATAGTGCAAAACTAATCTGGGGGAGCAAACAATCTTCATGCCAAGTTTGAGCCTTGTGGGTCAAAGGGTGTGGAAGGTACATCGGAACACACCACACGCACGCATGCAGCACCGCTTTATAAAGGGGTGAGGGGGGTGGGGGTGGGAATGCAATAATTCAATAAAAAAAAAAAAAATTAAAATAATACATCTAAATTCTAAAATAATACAATAGTATAGAAAATTCCTTTTTTTTTTTTTTTTTTACAATAACCTAAATGCTAAACCGGTCCAAAAAGACCCACCACTGCATTCGTCGGGGGGAAATTTTAAAAATAAATTCCACGGATCCTGAATGAAAAAAACCCCCAAAACACACATACAGGAATAGGTAATACCCTTCCTTCAAAGTGTATATGAAAGATAATGTGTAAAATCGTTTTTATAACAAAGTTACAGTGAACCAATCATGCCAGGCAATGTGATGGGGTAAACATTTTTAAAAATATTCCTCCCCATCCTGAAAAAAAAACCTCCCAAAACACACAGAGGAACATGTATTACCCTGTACTCAAAGTGTATATGAAAGATAAGGCCAGATAAAAAAAAGAGTTGGTGATCGTCCTTTTTTCTCTAAAGTTCGGGTAGGGAGGGAGGTTTTTATTTTTATTTTTTATTTTTTTTCCTACTTTTCATTGAGTTTTGTTGACATGGAAAAATATGAAATAAAGACTCCTTTCTCCTCAAAATGATTTAATTTCTTCATTCATCTCACAGATTTACAGACATTGCCCAAATCTCTATGAAACACAGTGTTTGTGTGATTTTGGATGATGTTGAATGTCCTAGCTGAGCTTGGTAGTGAAAGGGCAAGACACCTGTACATGTATATCCACCATGACATCGGAAAAACAGATAAACACCATGCCCTTGGCACCTTGAAACTATCGAGCATGTTGAACAAGATTTCTGCCACGCTTTGGTACTGGCTTTGCAGTACAAATGTTACATTGAGGGTATTGCCCTGCCTTTTCAACCAAATTCTCCTCAGTACCACAGTGGATGCAGAGCATTTCATAGCCAGCAGAGTAGTACGCTAGTTCTATAGGGGAAGCACAGTTCAGATTGGCTCGAACATAAAGATCAGCGAGTCTGGTATCCTGTTCAGGATCGTCATCACCATTGTCGTTGATCTCCGTGAACACACTTCCACAGCTGTAGAGAATGGTGTCCATAGCAGCACGAATCAATAGATTTCAGCGGGAAAAATCTCACACAATAGCCGCCATGAATGGCTAACGTAAAATGGGTGAAGTTGCCCTAGGCACTTGCGACGCTCAGCGCAACATGCACTGTGCAGCACGCACTGCGCATGCGGTGCAGAACGGCGCCAAATTTGACTGTGAAAAGATCGTTTTTTAATGATTTTTTCAAAATAAAAAATAAAAAAAGTTTCGGGTCGGGTGTGTTTCGTAGTGTCGGGCGGGGACGATCACCAACTCTTTTTTTAAATCTGGCCTAATGGGAAAAACGTTTTTATAACAAAGTTATAGAGACATAGCCTGAAGCCTTACCTGTGGCCAACAAAGACTCACAATTGCATTATAGGGGTGTAATTTTAAAAACAACCCCCCCCCCCCATCCTGAAGAAAAAAAAAACAATGCACACAGATATATGCATTGGTCTTTATTTGAAGGAATCTGAAAGATTATGGGTAAAAACGTTTTTATAACACAGTTATAGAGACATAGCCTGAAGCCTTACCTGAGGCCATAAAAGACTCATAATTGCATTATAGGGGTTTAATTTTAAAAACAACCCCCCCCCCCCCAATCCTGAAAAAAAAAACAATGCACACAGATATATGCATTGGTCTTTATTTGAAGGAATCTGAAAGATCATGGGTAAAAACGTTTTTGTAACAAAGTTATTACAAAACAAAATCATGCCAGACAAAAAAGACCCACGAATGCATCAAAGGGGTAAACATAATGGGGGTGGGGGGTGGGCGGGGTTGGACGTTTGGTCATATACAGGCTATATAATGCGCAGGGGGCAAAGAAGTTTAAGAACCACTGCTTCTTTATCTGATCAATACAAAACTTTGAGGGTGATCGACAGGAAATGTGATTGGTGGGTTAAATTTATGACATCATTAATGACATGGTTTCGCAGCCATATTTTAAAAAAAACCTTAAAAACCTCCTCCGAAACGGCTGAATAGATCAATGCGACACTTTACAGGTATGATCGACTACACATGTGGAACAAAGTTTGATAGCTATGATATAATCGATGACATGTTATGGCAGCCATATTGTATTTCAGCAAAAATGTTTAAAAGTCCTCTCTCAAACCACGAAACCGAATGACGCAAAACTTTAACTGTGTCTTCGACTCCTCTTGGATAGAGGAGTGATCACAAAAATGTCATCAGTCACGTGGTCTGACAGCCATATTGGAATGAAGGAAAATGTTTTTAAAATATTTTTTTAAACTGCTTCATAATCGGAATGAGTGGCATGGAACGGCATCGTAATTGGAACGGGCAGCATGGAATGGCATCGTCATCGGCACAGGTGGCATTCGGTACCTGGCAAAATTTTATCTTAATATTCAGCTCACTTTGAACGTAGTTCCAGGTAGCTTATGTGATGACACGTCGTCAGTCCGTCAACACTTGCAACCACTACTCCGAAACTGCTAATGGGATTGTGATCAAACTTGGCACAAATGATAGTTGGTATGTTGCAACTCAAGTTTGTTCACAACATTAAGAAGTTCGGCTTCTAAGGGGGTCTACCGGGGGTCAAAGTGGGTCCAATTTTGACCCCCCTCCAACCCCTCCCCAAAATAGGTATTTCCTATCTTCTCAGAAACTACACACGCAATTCAAATGAAACTTGACCACAACTTTCATCACCTGTGATGTACCAAAGTTTGTTCATGGTATTTTTTTTGTTGTTGTTGTTTGCACGCATGTTTTTTTGCACCCACGTACGGGCACGCCCTAGTGGTATTTAAAAGCAAGACCAAAAGTCTAACAGCGGTGTAGCCAGGCTTGTAAAATATTATAAACCACAAACACATATTATTAGCTTTTTTAAATTTTTTTTTTTTTTTTTTTTTGGTATACTGAATCGAGGCTCGTGAAAGAGCTAACATTTATTTCACAAACAAATCAACCAGACAAACAAAATATATAAAAAGAGGGAGCGGAAGACAAGATGGGGAGAGAAGGGGAAGCACACAAACATAACATATGAGAGAAGGGAGATGTGTGGGAGGGAGAGGGCTTGGGGGGAGGAGGCGTGGGGGGGGGGGGGGGGGGTGGGAGAAGTATAAAACACAAGGACACCAAGGACTTCCAGGACAGAAGTTGGTATTTAAAAGAAGTGGATTTGAGGTGAAATTAGCAGTGGTAGAAAAGATCAAGGTTTTGGATGGGGGAAGATAAGAGATGGTGGTGAACAGCTGTTTTAAAGACCTGGAGGGTGGAGTGGGATTGAAGAGAGTAAGGGAGTTTGTTCCAGAGGCGGGAGAAAAGAGGGAATGAAGGAGTGAAGGTGAGCAGAGAATCTTGATTTTGGCAGTTTCACCATAAGAGGGTTGCAGGCAGATCTTGTGCGACCTGTAGGAATATTTGGGGGACAGAGCCCAGAGAGAGCTGGGGGGGGGGCAAGGCCAGAGAGGAGTCGGTAGAAGACGGAAAGACCACCAACCTGCCTGCGGTGAGTGAGTGAAAGGCCCTTGGAGTTAGCTTCATCGCGGGAGATTCCAATGATTCTGAACGCTTTGGTTTAACAGCGTGAAGACGAGCTAGGTGTGAGGCAGGAGCACCAGCCCAGAGGGGAGAGCAGTATTCCATTGAGCTGCGGATGAAAGCCTTGTATGTGGTGAGGAGCTCAGGTGTGCCAAGGAAGGACTTCGCACGACGGAGGATGCCTAGTCGGCGACTGGCTTTGGAGGCCAGATTTGAAATGTGGTTTTCCCAGGAAAGATCATGGCAGATATTGAGACCCAAAAGCTTGAGTGACAGAACTTCTTGGAGAGGATTATTTAGAAAGTGGATGGGAGGGTTGTCCAGTCGGTCCTTTCGGAGAGACATCGTAAGAGTGTGAGATTTGTCAGGATTGAAAGACATGTTCCACTTGTTTGCCCAGTCTGTGATTTTGTCCAGGTCTGCAGAGAGTGAGGAGGCTGCAGACTGCTGATCTGAGGGATGAGGAATGGAGCGACAGAGAGTAGGGTCATCAGCAAAGAGATAGAGAGGATTTTCAAGAGAGTCAGAGAGATCATTGATGAAGACCAGAAAAAGCACAGGGCCCAGAACACTGCCTTGGGGAACTCCAGCCTGAACAGGAAGAGGAGATGAGAGAAACCCATTCAGGGCCACACGTTGACTATGACTAGAGAGGAAGTCCGCCAGCCATGCATGGAGATTTCCATGGATGCCAAAGGAGGAGAGTTTGGTGAGCAGAGCGGGGTGCCAGACCGTATCGAAGGCACATGATATGTCAAGCGAGACAGCTCTAATTTCCTGTTTGGCATTGAGGACCTCCATCCATTTTTGAGAAAGCAGAAGCAGCATGTCCAGAGTAGACTGACCAGGTCTGAAACCAAATTGATGATCAGAGATCAAGCCATTGGAGAAGAGGAAAGATTTCATATGTGAAGCAATGATGGATTCCATGACTTTGCTGAGAATTGGGAGAAGGCTGATTGGTCTGTAGTTGCTAGGATCTGTTTTTGCACCTTTTTTGTGCAAAGCTGTGATGTTGGCTGATTTCCAAGCAGATGGCAGATGACCTTGAGCAAAAGAGATGGTGAAGAGAACAGAGAGAGGGAGTGAAAGAGCGGAAGTACAGGATTTTAGGACCCGTGGGCTGATGCCGTCAGGTCCAGTTGCAGAATCAGAGTCGAGGGTTGACAGAAACTTTTCCACCTTGTCAAGAGGAAAGGACACATAGTCCAGGAGCAGCTGGGTACGACTGGGTACGGTGGGTACAGAGAGGGATGGGTTTGGGACACAAGATTTAGAGGCAAACACAGAGTTGAGACATTCAGCTTTTTCACGTGCTGAGTCAGCCGTGTAGCCGTTTGAGGTGAGGGAGGGGATGGAGGGGGAACAAACACCAGAAACAGATTTGACCAGACGCCACCAGGATTTGGAAGAGGGAGACAGATAAGAGAGTCCGGTCTTGAGAACGGAGAGATATTGTTTCCTGGCTCTCCTGAGGGTGGACACACACTTGTTTCGGGCTTTGTGAAAGGAAATTGGTAATGCTGTTTATAACATTAAACAAAGAAATTTGGAGAAATCCCGACATCCATGAGGTAAGTTTTACTTACAGAACTGCGCAAAGATCTACTGTAATCTATATACCCAACATGGGTTGGAGGTGTGCTCATTTACCAAGCAGCTAGCCAGCGCTTGCCAAGCCAGCCGTTCCTTAACGGTTTTGAATGGAGTGCTTGCTCAAATGCTTAATCCACTTGGCGATCTCTCCACAAGAAACTTGGTAAATGAACACACACCGAATGTTCTTGAGACCTGACCATAGATCGACTGTAATCTATATACCCCAAAGAGGAATGACCCTTCCAACCGCTCCCGTAATGAGCGGGTGTACTAGTAAATTAAAATGTCGGTCGGTGGAGTCAGCCATCATATGCCGTAATGAGATCATCGACGTAATGACGTAATGGACACAAAATTGCCGCTACTTTAATATGTAGAACATTATATATTTTAACTTCCAGTACGTTTGCAGTCATTACGAAGGGATTAGTGTTACAATTAGATTTACTACAATATTAACATTACGTTATCATTGTTTCGAAAATGATGTTACTATCAAAAAACCGAGGTGTATTCCTTACTTCTCGGTTATTAATATTACTGCTGAACACCGCTCATCAATGATCATGAACCATATACCACTTCAATTCATTAACCTTCCATTCACGACATTGCGATGAAAGTATTGTTGCGGATTCCCGAAGCCCATTCCCATTACAAAGGGGGGATTAAACCCCTTTTCCCCCCTGGGTCTTCGGGTCCACGAGACCGAATCGCCACTTCCGGGCAAACTTGAAAAAGGGTTTCGGGACAAATTCGCACGTACCTTTGGTACCTACGCTGCAACGAAAGCGGGGATCGAGCTTGGCACGAGCCACACTTAATCGAGTACGCCCGAGCGGAATGCGTATCATGTGACTCGTGCTGTTACTTTTATTGGAACCCGATTCGAGCGGTTTTATTCGTATCACGCGAAGCCAATGGATGGAAGGGGACAGGACGGTCAAATCAGAGTCAGAACAGAATTTATTTACACTATGTACAATGACCAGAATGACAGGAAAGGGACACAGAGCAGAGCTTAAGCAGTCTTACTTATCCCCAGACAAATGGGCCCACTCACATACACGGGGTAATGGAAGAGGAGCAGGTTCGCGCGCCAAACGCGCCTGCTTCGGTCGCTCCAGGACAGCTCACTCGTGGTGTAGCCCTCTGGTGGTCACGGCACATATCAGGAGAAGGCAGGCAGGAGGAAATCGCGCGTCTGTGGCCCGGCGCGGGTCGTCCTCTTGAGCACGCGATTAATACAGCACAGAGCGCAGGGCACAGGGCACGGGGCAAGTTCGTTTACAACGAGGCTATTACAACAGTCAATTCAAGCACTTCGACTTGTTCAGGGCTGGGCGACTTTCACTCCTCGTCTCTCGTTCTTGGTCTCACCCGTTCTGCCGCCCACGAACTTTCACAGCCCTCTCCTCTTGTGCGTTCTCGTGCGTTCTCGTCTGCCTTCTGACTCACGCGCGTTCTGCTGCTGTTCTCGTTCTGCAGCTCCACTCGCGTTCTCGTCTTGTTCTAATCTGACGCGCGTTCTCAACTCATCTGAGGTGGGGGGCTCGGAGCAGGGTTATATGGCTCCACCCCGGCCCGACTCGAATGTTCCAAACCCCGCCTCTGGTCGTCGTGGTTAACCACTCCCCTCGAGCCCTGATTGGCGGCTCGTGCTTACTGGCCACTCCTCCTGCCCCGCCTTCCTTCGGCCTTGATCGACTTGTTCAGGCCTGCTGCGTGGTATTTCAGCGCCAAACCAAAAGCATCAAAGCAAAGCGCCAAAAGGACACCTAATCTCACTGGCCTACACAACGCAAAACTAAACACAGGAAAGGACTACGCTTACATTTACCAAGAAATAACTGAGCTATCGCCAGGCTTCATGTTGTGGTGTAACTAACTAAGAGGGGGAATTAACCTTTATTTCAAAACCGCAACACTACACCCCTCTCTCGTCAGACTCGCCCCGAGTCAAAACCACCACTGGAACGACCGGTAGAGCCGGACATGCAAAATTAACCTTACTTTTAAATGTGATACATAGGTGTGGTTCCCCCTAACATTTACTCTGACCCATGTGTGCGACAGTTTTAACACTAAATATGTCCCTCCTATTGCGTTGAGCAGCTACCTAACAGTTTCATGCCCACAACTACCCGAGTATTTCCGGAATTTTCAAACTAAACAGATAGCCGGTGGGCAGCATTCTTATATTTACAAGCACGTATATTTACAATTCTATGACCCAGGACCTGTTCTTTTTGGAAGAGAAGATTGGAGGGGAGAGAAAACACAGCAAAAACACACTCAAAAATGGCACTTGCTGCTTGCTTCTTGCATCTTGCTTCTTGCTTCTTCTGTGTGCATATATCAAACCGGCTGGCCCCCTGACCGGCATACAGGCCATTTGAAACTTCAAGGCCATCTAAACTTGCACATCTTCTTATGCCTAGCACACAATAATAAAATGCACAAAAATGCTTTTATTTGGCCAGCAGGGCCGTTCTCACGTGGTCAGACTGCGTGGCATCAGCGCCGCAAACCAAGTGGTCCGAAGTTGCAAGATGATTTTGCAGCTAAATGCTGCACAGCAGATGTGCAAGGCCACAAGGCTTGTGGTCCATGAGTGTAATGAGGTGCAGCAAAAGGTTTGGCAGCAAAGTGCTGCACAGGTCAGCTGCACTGGTGCAACAAGGGTGCAGCAAAAGGACATGGCAGCAAGGTGCTGCACAGGTGCAACAAAGGTGCAGCAAAAGGACATGGCAGCAAGGTGCTGCACAGATGTAGCAAAGACAGGGCAGCAAGGTGCAGAAGGGATGATGCACAGGTCGATGGTGCTGCACAGTTCGGCCTCCAAAATGGTCCTGGAGCGGGGGGAGAGACAAGGCACAACAAGCAAGTGGAAAAGACGCAATGGCACATAGAAAACAAGGTGGTGCGGCGCGAGGTACGTGGAAGAGCGAGCAGAGTAGGGTCATCCCTAACCGTCCGTACCTCCCACCGTTGGCTACACTACCCTAGCCCACCTTGTATTTACAATCTGTCACTACGTCTTGTCTCCCATATCCCCTTCTAATTCGAAATTCGTCTCCTAATCCCTCCCAGGAAGGAAGGGATGGACCAAACACAATGTCTCATCACGTCATGATGCGTCTCACTTCTCAAATCAGTTCACAGAGCCTTATGGTGTGGAGCTCGTCCTCCTCGGTGACTGGCTGTGGATGGTGCGAAGGGATTTCTCATCCTAACTACACTACTGACATTTACTCTTTTACACTACCCGGGGTCGTACCCTGCCAATCGGCCTCTTTAAACTATGTGGTTCTAAGAACCCGAATTCCCATTGCCGACACTGTGGTGCCCTACAAATTTGGGTCTCACTCCTGCAAATTTTCTTACTGTGCCCTCGCACAATTCCGGGGCTGGGTCGTGTGGCTCCACGAGCAGGTCTACCTACCTGCGCACCTCCGCCACTGAAGCCGCCACCCGAGCTTACCTGCTCCTCACGACTACCTAACTGGGGAAGGCCCTCCCTGGCACTTACCCCCTGATGCCCACCTTGGCATTGGGCAACCCGGGTCCTCTCCTGGGATCCTCGGGCCCCACTCACAACTACTCTAACCGGCTCCCAGAGCCTACCTGCGGCCTCACCTGGCCGACAAACTACCAGTGGCGGAGTGCCCCAATAACCATACGCACGAACTAAGCCACACGCCCAGCTATTCCACATACTCATGCACCCAACAAAACACTACTTTCTACTACCCGCACCACAGGTGTTAATATCCATACAATTTTACCTATGCCCTCTACCTGGCTTTACACTACCCACCCCGGGCCTCCGTGAATGGGTTCCACTCTCCCCCACATTCAGTCCTTCGCACCATGCACTCCTCACCAATCATTACACACCAACTTCTTCCACACACCAAATATCTTGCACACCATTTATCTCACACACCACTTTCCATATATCTCAACACAATTCCGTTTGTCTCAATACAACTCCTCACACCCCTCTTTTCTTGCACACCTTTTGTGCTCAAACACCTCAAACACAATTCCACTTTTTCTCACCCACACAATTCCATTTGTCTCCACTCACAATTCCTCACACACACAGCATCATCTAGCTGACTAAGTTCCCCTAGAACTCGTGCTTCCCCGTCGTCCCTTTACACTATGCACACCTGTTTTATTATCAACCATCTAAGCTACCTACGTCCCCTCTACAGTACAGGTGTCACTACTTAAATCTTGTCACTACCATCTGCTAGATCCCTAACATTATCCTAGCCCTCCCTCGGCTAGCGTCGGTGCCCCATTGCGGCAACCATTGCTGGCACCCCCCATGTGCCTAACACTGCCATCCCCCTAAACTAGTGCTCATGGGCCCACCCCGTGTGAGGAATGGTGGAACTACCATTCCTCCACATGGGGGGGAGGGGGGTGGGCTACACACTCTCCAGTCCTCTATGCTACGAGCTTCTCCATCTGGATGTTTATTGTCACGGCCCGACCTCAAAGGGCCGAGCGATCCATGCGGGTGGTTTGTCGCCTGTATGGGATGTCTGTCCGGGATTTTCGATCCAAGGGGGGAGGTATGGATGGGTCGAGGTGCAGGGCTCCATCCCTGCGCGGGGCCTCGCGGTCCCACGCATGGTGACCCAACCAGCCAGGGTCAGAGCACCGCACCTGCCAGGGTGTGCGGCTCCGAAAACTCCTACCTCCCCTTGAACCTCGCCGATTGCCTTTGCCGCCACGGCACGGCACCAACCATACAGTGCGGGGGCCGGAGGCACGAATCGTGCACGCCGGTCCTCGTGAGAGCAACGCAGCACCGATCCCCTCCGGTCCCTGCTGCACACAACTCACTGGGGGCTCGCGTATGCTACCCGTTCCACTATGCGCTACCCCGGTCGGTGTCGATGCACACCCAGGCGCACACGCGCCCCTCACACACTCCGTCACCGCACAGCCAGGCGCATACGCGCTCCCTACACACTTCATTGTGCATTCTCGCTCACACTCCTCGGCCACCGCACACTCTTTTTCCACACCTCCAGGTGCGAACTCTCCCGTTACACACTCCGTAACACACTCGGCCATCGCACACTCTTTTTCCACACTCTTGGGTGTGCACTCCTCCTTCGCACACTCAATCATCGCACGCCCTGGCGCACACTCTTTCTCCACGCACTCCTCTCATACAATTCTGTAACACACTCGGGTGTGCACTCCTGCACACACTCTGTAACACGCTCTGGTGTGCACTCCTGCACACACTCTGTAACACACTCTTTTCCTGCCCACTCCGGCGCACACTTTTCTCTCACACTCGGGTACAGACTCCCTCTCACACTCCGTACCAGTCACCCTCGTACACCGCACAATGGTCCCTTCGCCAATTGTGCCACCCTCACTCGTACACCGTACAATGGGCCCATCGTGAATGCCCGGGTCTAGCCTCTCTCCCAAGCGCGCGGAAAAACCCGTTCGCGCCAAACACATTTGCGCCATTATTTCTAACCTCGGGGGCCTCTGTTACATATTTATGTGAATGTATGTGAATTACCATTCAGGTCTTTGCTTATCCATGTGTAGTAGATTAAGGGTTGTTGTGGTTGGAGGGTCAGGAGCCCTTCTGAAAAAGAAACCGGAAACGGAAGAGAAAAGACACGAGGAAGAAAAGCGACGAGTATTCTTCTTCCTCGCCCCGCTCCGACGAAAGGTGGGATCGACCTTGCGCCGCGTGGAAAAGCGGCGTTCCGAAGTCCGTCTGGCGAGAGGAGTTACCGGGACGTGTACCTACCCGGTGGAGACGTCAAGTTGACGTGGGGCCGTGCATCGACCCCGCGTCTGGCACCGTTCGCGGCACCGTCTAAAAAGACGCGTACGGGTCGCACGTTGGGGCCTAACACGCGTTGCAAGCGGCGTGGGGCTTTTGGGCTTGCTTTACCGTACCCGCTTCACGTGGCCACGAGGGGCTGCAGCCGGGGTGCCTGATACGATACCTGCCCGGTGGAAACACGTCCACCCGGGGTTCGTTCAACCGCCCGAGGGCGGCGACGCCGACCATCATCTTGGTCAGGAGGGGCCCAGAGACATTGTGAGGGGCAGAGACCAAAAGGGGGTCGTGAGTACCAAAAGGGGACACACATATATAAGATGGCCATCTTAATCATATAGGGAATTGATTGTGGATTGGGAATTGTTGATGGTTGTTTGTTGTTGATTGCTCGGGGAATATATCCGTGATTGTATCCTTGAAATTGTATGATATCCTTACCCTGGAAATATATCATTGAACATCAGTTTCTCTTGGGTGGAATTCACAGGGATTGCGTTGCGAAAGCGCATATATAATACTACTTTCTGGCGAAGGTCCTCTCACGGTCCGGGGGTCACCGAGACCAGGTAATCACCGAGGGGACCACGTAACAGAATTTGGGGCTCGTCCGGGATCTAAAAGTGTATTTGTATAAAATAATAAAATAATATTTTTATTAATTAAAATTTATTAATTAAGTATTAATTGGTAAATTTTTGGGGAAATTGGGGTAAAGTCTTGGGTGAAGGTTAACAGGTGTTAACGATAGTCACCATGGCGTTTGTGGCACAGAACTTTGCGGTAACACCGAGTGAGGCACAGTTCCGAGCGTTACTAAAGTCGGACCTCTTGAAATTGGCCAAACATTTTAACTTGGAGGTCCGAACTAATTTGAGGAAGGCAGAGTTGCAGGCCACGGTGATACAATCTATGGTGGGATTAGGAACATGGGGCGAGTTAGCCTGGGAGTGGCTACCCGAAGAACCAGAAGACGTTGAGCTCCGGAAACTGGAGTTGCAATTACGGAGCCAGGAATGGATCAAAGAAGAAGAAAGGAAAGCAGAAAAGGAAAGAGCAGAAGAAGAAAGGAAAGCAGAAAAGGAAAGATCAGAAGAGGAAAGGAAAGCAGAAGAGAGGAGAGAAGAGAAACAAGCAGAGGAAAGGAGAGTGGAACGAGAACTCCAGGAAAGGTTAAAAGAAGAAGAAAGGAAAGCAGAAGCGAGGAGAGAAGAGAAACAAGCAGAGGAAAGGAGAGTGGAACGAGAACTCCAGGAAAGGTTAGAAGGGAGAAAAGCAGAGGAGAGGAGAGCTGCAAGGGACCTCGAAGCAGAGGAGAGAAAAGCGGAAAGGGAATTAAAGGAACGTGACATGGAGCTTCAGCAAGAAATCAAATTCAAGGAGCTGGAGTTAATGAGAGAACGGGGAGAGGCACCACCCTTGCTGACGGGGTCGACACCTAACCAGAAAACCTGGGATGTGGGCAGACATGTGAGGCTGGTTCCACCGTTCAGTGAAAAGGAAGTCGCGAAATTTTTTCCACACTTTGAGAAAGTGGCTCGACAATTAAACTGGCCGGAGGAGGCCTGGACCATACTAGTGCAAAGTGTGCTGGTGGGAAAAGCTCAAGAGATTTATTCGGCGCTACCAATGGACCAATGTGCAGATTATGAGGTACTGAAGAAACACATCCTCAAAGCCTATGAGTTGGTTCCGGAAGCTTACAGGCAAAAATTCAGGAATGCCAGGAAGAGGGAGAGTGAGACCCATGTGGAATTTGCCAGAGTGAAAGAAAACATGTTTGATCGGTGGTGTGAGTCAAAAGGAGTCGGGAAAGACTTCGAAACATTGCGGGACTTGATCCTGGTGGAGGAATTTCAGCAGTGTGTCCACGAGGACATCAAAGTGTACCTGCAGGAAAAGAAAGTACCAAAGTTGTGGGACGCAGCCACCATGGCAGATGATTATGCCTTAACCCACCGAATAGGGGTCCACGAACCTAACTCCTCGCCTAGATCTCCACAGGGGAGGTGGGGAACAGCAGGTGCGGAGAACGACCATACATGGCGGCGGCCTCGAGAGGATTATGGGGACAACGCGGATACCCCACCTGTTCGAAATCAGAGGGATGCGGGCCCAAGACAAACTTATAGTTCGGGGGGCCCGAGGCAGACCACGAGTTTTTCCTCCGGGCCTACTTGCGCTTTTTGCAAGAAACCTGGACACTTGATGTCCAGTTGTTACCGCATGAAAACGGAAGAACCCCAAGCGGAGTCCGACTATTACGACGCCAAATGCAATGGCCATTGTGAGAAATCGCCATCAAAAGGGTTACCAACCATTTATTTCAGAGGGGTTTGTGTCACGGGATGGAGCCTCGACTAACCGGAAACCGGTTAGGATATTGAGGGACACAGGGGCACATCAATCTTTAATGCTTGAAGGCATTTTGCCATGGTCCGAGGAGACGGCAACGGGGGAGAGTGTTCGTTTACAGGGGATCGGGGGCGGTGTTAGTGCTCCACTTCATGTCATCCATTTGGAGTCCGATTTGGTGTCAGGACCGGTCACCGTCGGTTTACAAGCCACGCTTCCTGTAGAGGGTGTATCTGTGGTTATCGGGAATGATTTGGCCGGGGGTCAAGTTTATGGTAACCTGAGGGTTGGTAAAGAGCCCAGCAGGGAAAATAACACCACACCAGCTCGGGATGGCGACGAAAGTGCCAAGTTATTTGTAGGGGGACTGAACTTCAAAACAGAGGAAGAAGTTCTGACCTCTGTCTTCAACAGATATGGGCCGCTGGTGGAAGTGCGGTTGGTAAGAGACTGGGAAACGCAACAGTCAAGAGGGTTCGGCTTTGTCACGTTTGCCAGCACAAAAGACGCCAGAGAGGCAGAGAAGAATTGGAATGGCAAGGATTTGGAGGGTCGGACCATAACCGTAGGGAAGGCATTTCGTAGGCATCGAGAGGTCTACAGGAGAGGACAACTGGGCGGTAGTTTTGGTGGTGGCCGCAATCAATATTATTATGGAGGCTCCCTGAGTTACGGCAGCTCCCGAAGGAAGGATTGGCAAAGTAGTGGCCGAGAAGGAGACCGCTATTCATGGGACTACAGGGACAAGTGGTCCCACCATAATTATTAGGGAAGTCCTGAGAAGTTGAAGCACTGAATGCGGCGGAGCCGCCGAGCCAAGATTCCTACACGGATTAACCGTGAACGCCGTTCCTAAAGGCGTCCATGTAGTGAACTTTCATGCACGGACTAACCGTGAACTCCACGTTCCTCAAGGCGCCCATGTAGAGAACTTTCCTGCACGGACTAACCGTGAACTCCACGTTCCTAAAGGCATCCATGTAGTGAATACTCGGCTTGGCCTCCCGGAAAAAGTGCTATCGAGTTGCTTACCTTTGGATCTTTGATCAACCCCTTAACCTTCATTCACAAGAAACTGACGGTCAAAGTCAGAGGGTCATGAGATGGAGTTTGATTTGGCAGGGACAATGTTGTTGCTGGTGCTTAGTCCAGAGTGAGTAATCTGAAGGGGTTGTGGTGAAATTTTGGTTGCTTTATTTTTAAGTGATAACTGTGCCCGGGGGGAACTGATAAGGTGGGGGGGGGTTGAGTTATCTGGTTTGTTTCTCCAAATTGGCCGGCAAAGAAAGTTTTCGCTGGGTTCAAACTTTCTTTCTTGAAGGGGGGGAGTGTTACATATTTATGTGAATGTATGTGAATTACCATTCAGGTCTTTGCTTATCCATGTGTAGTAGATTAAGGGTTGTTGTGGTTGGAGGGTCAGGAGCCCTTCTGAAAAAGAAACCGGAAACGGAAGAGAAAAGACACGAGGAAGAAAAGCGATGAGTATTCTTCTTCCTCGCCCCGCTCCGACGAAAGGTGGGATCGACCTTGCGCCGCGTGGAAAAGCGGCGTTCCGAAGCCCGTCTGGCGAGAGGAGTTACCGGGACGTGTACCTACCCGGTGGAGACGTCAAGTTGACGTGGGGCCGTGCATCGACCCCGCGTCTGGCACCGTTCGCGGCACCGTCTAAAAAGACGCGTACGGGTCGCACGTTGGGGCCTAACACGCGTTGCAAGCGGCGTGGGGCTTTTGGGCTTGCTTTACCGTACCCGCTTCGCATGGCCACCAGGGGCTGCAGCCGGGGTGCCTGATACGATACCTGCCCGGTGGAAACACGTCCACCCGGGGTTCGTTCAACCGCCCGAGGGCGGCGACGCCGACCATCATCTTGGTCAGGAGGGGCCCAGAGACATTGTGAGGGGCAGAGACCAAAAGGGGGTCGTGAGTACCAAAAGGGGACACACATATATAAGATGGCCATCTTAATCATATAGGGAATTGATTGTGGATTGGGAATTGTTGATGGTTGTTTGTTGTTGATTGCTCGGGGAATATATCCGTGATTGTATCCTTGAAATTGTATGATATCCTTACCCTGGAAATATATCATTGAACATCAGTTTCTCTTGGGTGGAATTCACAGGGATTGCGTTGCGAAAGCGCATATATAATACTACTTTCTGGCGAAGGTCCTCTCACGGTCCGGGGGTCACCGAGACCAGGTAGTCACCGAGGGGACCACGTAACAGCCTCCTTCACCAGCTTCTTCGCCAGCACCTGCAAACTTGTATTGGGGTTAGCAAGCACGGCATCATGGTGCAAATACAGACTTTGTTCATATTCCATTTCCTTCTCCCGTGATTTACTCTCCGATTCTACCATCTCTTCGGCCCCAATTATTTATTTTACCTCGACAATCGTCGGCGCCCATAAAATTTCTTTTTCCAATTCGACCTTTGTCAGCGCCCCCAAAATTTCCTTTTCAAATGCGACGATCGCCGGCTTCTCTACACCCTCTCTTGTCGCTACCTCCATAGCCCCGGTCAACTTGGCTGTCCTGCACTTTAACCCGCTCTCCACGCGTTCCTCATATCGCTTCACCCCGTCGCGTACCACTGCTACTTTCGCGCTCAACCTGCGCCCAATGTCCTCCCCCATTTCTTTTATTTCTTTCTTCGACGCCACCCTCATTTTTTCCAATTCCCGGGTGGATTTGTCCCCCATTTCTTTCAATTGACCACCCATTTTGTTTTCCAACCCCTCCATGTTACACATTGCTTCGTCCCTCATTTCTCCCATCTGTTTTCCCAATAGCTCACCCTGAGCCTTCATGTCTTTCATTTGATTAGCCATTCGCTCCCCCATTTTGTTCATTTCTTCACTCCTTTTATTATTGTCACATTCTGACTCTGCCATGTATGCGCTGAATCGTGTCATGAGCTGCTGCAGGTAAAAAACCGTTGGTACAGCGGGCTCGGCTTCCGCCGCCACATGCGAGGCGCCGCCATTTTATTCGCCAGCTCCCGCACCCTCATCAATTTTCCCTTCGTCTACCAACTACTCCTGTGGGGCCTGGGTCATCAATTCTACCTCTACATCATCCTCCATTACCCCCCCCCCCCCCTGGCATTTGACCGCCTTGGCTAGCCATGGTACGAATTTAATTTGGTTCTTAAACTAAATTTTCGTCCACTCGTAATTTTGAGTGCATGAAGCGCACTCTAGGTCCAATTATCTCACAATCCCAGACACCAATTTGCTGCGGCCAATTTGTCCAAATTTTTTTTTCCAGGGTTCAAATCCCACTCCACTGACACCAAATTGTTGCGGATCTCCTGAAGCCCATTCCAGTTACAAAGGGGGGATTAAACCCCCTTTTTCCCCCTTGGTCTTCGGGTCTGCGAGGCCGAATCGACACTTCCGGGGAAACGTGAAAAAGGGTTTCGGGACAAATTCGCACGTACCTTTGGTACCCATGCTGCAACGAAAGCGGGGATCGAGACTCGCACGAGTCACGCTTAATCGAGTTCGCCCGAGCGGAATGCATATCACGTGACTCGTGCTGTTACTTTTATTGGAACCCGATTCGAGCGGTTTTATTCGTACCATGCGAAGCCAATGGATGGAAGGGGACAGGACGGTCAAATCAGAGGAAGAACAGAATTTATTTACACGATGTACAATGATCAGAATGAAAGGAAAGGGACACAGAGCAGAGCTTAAGCAGTCTTACTTATCCGCAGACAAATGGGCCCACTCACATACACGGGGTAATGGAAGAGGAGCAGGTTCGCGTGCCAAACGCACATGCTTCGGTCACTCTGGGACAGCTCACTCATGGTGTAGCTCTCTGGCAGTCACGGCACGTATCAGAAGGCAGGCAGGAGGAAATCGCGCGTCTGTGGCCCGGCGCGGGTCGACCTCTTGAGCGCGCGATTAATACAGCACAGAGTGCAGGGCACAGGGCACGGGGCAAGTTCGTTTACAACGAGGCTATTACAACAGTCAGTTCAAGCACTTCGACTTGTTCAGGGCTGGGCGACTTTCACTCCTCGTCTCTCGTTCTTGGTCTCACCCGTTCTGCCGCCCACGAACTTTCACAGCCCTCTCCTCTCGTGCGTTCTCGTCTGCCTTCTGACTCAGGCGCGTTCTGCTGCTGTTCTCGTTCTGCAGCTCCACTCGCGTTCTCGTCTTGTTCTAATCTGACGCGCGTTCTCAACTCATCTGAGGTGGGGGGCTCGGAGCAGGGTTATATGGCTCCGCCCCGGCCCGACTCGAATGTTCCAAACCCCGCCTCTGGTCGTCGTGGTTAGCCACTCCCCTCGAGCCCTGATTGGCGGCTCGTGCTTACCGGCCACTCCTCCTGCCCCGCCTTCCTTCGGCCTCGATCGACTTGTTCAGGCCTGCCGCATGGTATTTCAGCGCCAAACCAAAAGCATCAAAGCAAAGCACCAAAAGGACACCTAATCTCACTGGCCTACTCAACGCAAAACTAAACACAGGAAAGGACTACGCTTACATTTACTAAGAAATAACTGAGCTATCGCGAGGCTTCATGTTGTGGTGTAACGAAGAGGGGGAATTAACCTTTATTTCAAAACCGCAACAGTATTATGGTTATATTTACTACATTATTATTATTATTATGAAAACGATACAACTGAAACGATACACTACTGTATTAAGAAACCTGGGCTTAATTTGTCCGTGGACCGATGGTGAAGCATAACGCCGAATGCCTATACGTACCATACCGTATTGTTGGAAGAGACGTAACGCCAATGTTTTCGATATTTCATGGTCATTTTAACAATCGGTTTGTTTGTGTTTCACACTGAATGAAAAACGTAAAGGTCGAGCATAGCGATTGTGATGTATGACAGGTTTGACGATATGTTCGGCATGAACGGCATATAAATCAAAATGGTGGTATGTGGAGATTCAGCCGCCGTACCTCCGTAATGACGTCAGACGTAATCACATCACCCTGTCATGTCACGATATCCTCAGCTCTGATTGGTATATGTTTGAGGGGACATACATACATACATACATACAGACGGACAAACACTGTTCTAGACGTCTCTGCCCGATGGGCTATGCCGTAAAAATCAGGGTTTACAGAGGGTGTTGCCCCGAAAAATAGGCATTTGCCCTCTTCTCCGAAACTACACACAGGATTTCAATGACATTTAACCACAACGTACTTTAGCCATGAATTGCCAAAGTTTGTTCATGGCATAAAAAAAAAATCAAGGTCCAAGGACTCTGCATAGGGAGGTGAGGTGGGGGGTTTGCCCCAAAATAAGTATTGTTTTTGGTCTAATATCATATGATTACATTAGTATGATTCTACATTCTGTCCTGTCTTCTAGCAACCATTGAAACTGGTTTAAAATAGTGATACTGTTTGAAATACCTTTAGTCGGTGTGGTATACTGCTTTATTCCACCAGGTGAGCGCCCAGGGGTATTGCCCCTATTTTTGTATACAAGGCCAAGGCTCGTGTAAGAGCTTGAACACAGAACATATGAGGATGCAACAGAACAAAAGGAACTGCAGAAAGAGAATTGGGAAACATCAACAGGGTTGAGGGACAAAATAGAGGGAGTTTTGGTGAACAGTGGATGTGGGGAAGAATGAAGGATCGAGGAGGATACGCAGGTTGGACAATTTGGATACAGAAGCAAACTCTCAGTAAAGGAAAAGAAAAACTGGAAATTTGGAAAGAGGTGGGTTTGGGGGAGGTGAGGAAAGGGAAGGAGAGGGAGTTTAACGGGGATAGAATAGATCATGGTTATGGATGGGGGATTATCTGAAATGGTGGTGAACAGCTGTCTTGAAGACCTACTCATGTCCTTGGAATTCAGGTTAAAGTGTATCGAGTGGTCTTGTAATGTCATTGCTTTGCATGTGATGTTGTGCAAAGTCCTCCATGAGCTTCAGAGCAATATCAAACAAAAAACTGTGAAGGAAAAATGTAACATCGGAAATGGAAAGGCAAGTCAATTTTGTACTTCCAAAATCACCTGACCTGATTTCCTATTTAAAAAATTTTTTTCAAATAGAAACCAAGGCTCATGGAAAAGCTCAATGGCAGATGGTGGATGGTAAACATAATGATAAGGGGACAGAGAACATTCAGACACAAACATACACCTAATTCTGATATACACACCTTTGAGATGCTTTGCCAAGCATTTATTGTTGCCATTTTCAGTTGTTTGTTTTGGGGGTTTCTGACTTCAGACTCCTCTTCAGCAAATGAAATACATGCGACATTGGATTTAAATCAGGAGATTGGCTTGGCCAGTCTAAAATATTCCACTTTTTCCCCTGATGAACTCCTTGGTTGTGTTGGGTAGTTGTCTTGCTGCATGGTGAAGTGTCGCCCATATGAGTTTGGAGGCATTTTCTTGTACGCAGGCAGACAAAATGTTTCTGTACACTTCCGAATTCATTCTGCTGCTGCCATCATTAGTTACATCATCAATAAAGATGAGTGAGGCAGTTAAAGAGGCAGTCATGCAAGCTCAAGCCATGACACTACCTCCCCATGCTTCATAGATGAGGTGGTATTCTTTGGATCATATGCAGTTCCTTCCTTTCTCCACACTTTTGCTTTTCCATAACTTGGGTAAAGATTTATCTTGCTTGCATCTATCCATAAAATATTGTTCCAGAAATCACTCGCGCACATCTACTTCTTGGGAAATTCTAATCTGGCCTTTCTATTTTTGGTGCTGATGACAGGTTTGCATCTTGCGGTGTAGCCTTTGTAATTCTGCTGTTGAAGTCTTCTGCAAAATGGTAGATTGTGATACTTTCACCCCTGCACTCTGGAGGTTGATGGTGACGTCACAGAGTTGGTTTTGAGTTTTTCTTCACAGCTCTGGTGATTTTTTTGTCAACAACTTCAATTGCTTTCCTTGGCCGACCTGGCCATTATCTATTGCTAAGTACGCTCGTGGTTTCTTTCCTTTTCAAGGTATTCCAAATTGTTGTATTTACTATGCCCATTTTTTATGCTATGGTTCTAATTGAATTATTCTGTTCTTCCAGCTTCCAAATTACTTGCTTTTCTTTCATAAATAGTTCTCTGGTCTTCACGTTGGTTTATGCCTTTATGTTAAGCTTCACTTTGGAACTAATTCCAAAGGCAGACTCCCAAAGCAAAAGCAAAGGTTAAAACCCAAGACTAAACATTCACAGATCTTTTGTGTGAACAATCGATGCAACAACAAACGCCTGAGCTACAAGAAATATCTGTCAGTCATTTGTTCCAATCCTTATGCTTACCTAAAACGGGGGGACTGAACATAAAATGTGCTATTGGTCTACAATGGTAAAACATACGTGTATAAATACCAAGACATATAAACTGATGTTCTGTACTCTTGCCTCATATTCATCTTTTGATCTCAAATCCAAATTTCTTGAATATGCCGAAATGAAACTTTGGTGCTGCCAAAACAGTTTCTTGGCAAAGGTTATATTGGGTGGATTGCCATTGACTTCTCAACAGTAGTTAGGGTAGGAATTTGTAATTTGTTCAGGGTGCTGACGAAAGTTGGCGACTTTCCGTGAACACCTTGAGATCTTCAACGTCCACCAACTAATGTCGGTGGATGGTATCTCCAGTTTAATGCCCACCTGAGAGTTGACACACACATTGATGCCTCTCGCTGCATGTGAAACACCAGGATGAAAAAAAACAACAAAAAAACCACCTTTAGAGGCCATTTTCCCCCGCAAAGCGGGGGTTGGCCTTTTTCGGGCACCGTGGTTGTTGTTGTTTTTGGTCCCCTTTTTGAAGCAATGTTTTACGGCCGGATGCCCTTTCTGCCGCCAACCCTGTTTGTCGCCTTTTACGACAAGCAGGGAATTACCAGTGAACTGGTACTCAATTAGCCGACCTCGGAAGGATGACAGGCTGAGTCAACCACCCTGGCGCTAATTCAGCGATCGACCGGGATTCGAACCCAGGATCCTAGGATCCTAAGCTGGCACCCAAGCCGCTAGGCCAACACCAGGGAGTGAAACACCAGGATGGCAGGCCAATATTTAAACCCTGGCTAAGCAGAACAGAGGCTGTATGTCCCTCCAGGCTATCCTACCAGCCCCTAAATATACATAAAATCCTACATATCTTCTTCTTCTATCTATATATATATATATATAAAAGAAAGTTTTTCTTTGTTTGTTTGTCTGCACGCGCTAATCTCCTGAACGGTGAAAGATAGGAGGAAACCTCCGAAACAAGAAATGTCGGGACGGGCCCCAGGAAGGTTATAGGCTAGGTGGCGTGGCCGGTCGAGGCCGCCTCGGCCGGGCTGGGCCCATTTCGCAATTAATAGCTGAGCTGAATTATAGGAGTCAATCTTCTACGGCTGCGAGTAAAAGCTGAATTATAGTCGTAAATTCATTCAAAAAGAACCAAAAATGTCGGGACAGGCCCCGCGAAGGTTGTAGGCTAGGTGGTGTGCCGCTTCGGCCAGGCTGGGCCCATTTCGCAATTAAAAGCTGAGCTGAATTATAGTAGTCAATCTTCTACGGCAACGAGTAAAAGCTGAATTATAGTAGTAAATTCATTCAAAAAGAACCCGGGCAACGCCGGGTGCATTCAGCTCGTAGTTTATATTTATAAAAACAAAACAAGTAATATAAAAATGTGTCTTGCAAATTTTTATTGATGTATTTATTTCAACGGAGCCCAATTGAACCTCAGTGCATTGTCATTTCAACCAACACCTCAAATTCAGCATATCCTGTCCCTTTATTATCTGCAGCAATAAATACACATCATATTGAAATTTCTTACATTAAAATAAACTCACAAACTGCATGCACGCGTTTGCAAACTGCAGCAAATGATAACGATTGAGGTTCAAGTTGTCAAAGAAAAAGCCAGTCTTGTTTGACCCTTGATTTTTATCAAAATTCCAATGTCCACATTTAAAATGCGACCCTTTAAGGGTCATTTTGCTTAATAAATCCTCTTTAAACCCCTGAACTCAATGTTCCATGACCACGCTGGTGAGACAGCAAATCATAAATGTGTAGAAGTGCAAGTGAAAACGAGGGGCTCTCAAAGGAGTGCGCTGCAACATCAGCAGCAAATAGCTTTACACTGAGAGGAGCTGCAGATTTGATGCGGTCATGCCACAAATGTCTCCGTTTGTGTGTACAGGTTTATAAAAACGACAAGAAACAGTCTCGCACATATATAAATTTTCATACGCTTGCTGGCACACCAAAGCAGCACAGTCCCGAAACGAGGCGCAAGCCAATAGCTGCTGGCATCTGCACGAACCTCTTTCCCTCTGCTCCTTGTTTTTCCAATTAAAGTTTTCCCACGTAAAAATGTCCCCAACCACCCGCTTGCCCCCAAAACCCCATCCTCAACCCCCATCAAAACATTTACACATGAAAGCTATAAACAATTATTAGAAAGCAATTTTACTTATTACAAAACAATACCTTCCAAAAAATTGATGCAAGATAAATTGATTGCGCAAAGTATGGAGGAGAGGGATGCGTGGTGTTGCAGGACAGAGAGGCAAATGGCATCTATTTTGCTATGGAGATGGAGGAAGGAAAATGTTATCGCTTTAACCATTTGTCCACAAATGGCAGCCAGCTTCTTCTCATTTGTCCGAGCACGTGGTTCATTTTCTGCTCAGTAGTCTGCTGCATATTCTGTACCATGCAGGCCACGACACAGGAGTGTGAACTCTTTGACGATATCCTTCACTTTCCTCTTGCTCACTCTCTCTCTGTAAAGAGAGAATAAACAATTGGGCGAGATGCATGACCTGCCACCTGCAGATGTAAAATATTACTCCAATCACACACGCAAACATAAAACAGATGGCACATTCTAAAAACTTCTTACTTTCCAAAGGACTGATGCCATGAAAATTTACTATTGAATGCTCTTTTTTTTTTTTTTTTTTTTTTTCTTTTTTAATATACAGAATCGAGGCTCGTGAAAGAGCTAACATTTATCACAAAAACAAATCAAAGAGACAAACAAAGTATATAAAAAGGGGAGCGGTAGACAAGATGGGGAGAGAAGGGGAAGCACATAAACACAACATTTGAGAGCAGGGACATCGGGAATGTGTGGGAGGGAGAGGGATTGGGGGAAGGCGGCGTGGGAAGGGGGGTGGGGGGGGGGGGGTGGAGGTGGGAGAAGTATAAACACAAGTACACCAAGGACTTCCAGGAAAGAAGTTGGTATTTCAAAAAAGTGGATTTGGGGTGAAATTAGCAGGGGTAGAAAAGATGAAGGTTTTGGATGGGGGAAGATAAGAGATGGTGGTGAACAGCTGTTTTAAAGACCTGGAGGGAGGAGTGGGATTGAAGAGAGTGAGGGAGTTTGTTCCAGAGGTGGGAGAAAAGAGGAATGAAGGAGTGAAGGTGAACAGAGAGTCTTGATTTTGGCAGTTTCACCATAAGAGGGTTGCAGGCAGATCTTGTGCGACCTGTAGGAACATTTGGGGGAAAGAGCCCAGAGAGAGCTGGAGGAGCAAGGCCGGAGAGGAGTCGATAGAAGACAGAAAGACCACCAACCTGCCTGCGGTGAGTAAGTGAAGGCCCTCGGAGGTAGCTTCATCGCGGAAGATACGAATGATTCTGAACGCTTTGGTTTCGACAGCGTGAAGACGAGCTAGGTGTGAGGCAGGAGCACCAGCCCAGAGGGGGGAACAGTATTCCATTGAGCTGCGGATGAAAGCCTTATAGGTGGTGAGGAGCTCAGGTGTGCCAAGCAAGGACTTCGCACAACGGAGGATGCCCAGTCGGCGACTGGCTTTGGAGGACAGATTTGAAATGTGGTTTTCCCAGGAAAGATCATTGCAGATAGTGAGACCCAAAAGCTTGCGTAACAGAACTTATTGGAGAGAATTATTCAGAAAGTGGATGGGAGGGTTGCCCAGTCGGTCTTTTCGGAGATACATCGTAAGAGTGTGAGATTTGTCAGGATTGAAAGACATGTTCCACTTGTTTGCCCAGTCTGTGATTTTGTCCAGGTCTGCAGAGAGTGAGGAGGCTGCAGACTGCCGATCTGAGGGATGAGGAATGGAGCGGCAGAGAGTGGAGTCATCAGCAAAGAGATAGAGAGGATTTTTAAAACATTGAAAACACATTGAAACACATTCTGAATGAACACATGAACATGAATGAACTCTGATGAACACATTGAAATACATTTTGAGATTCATTCTTATCTGAAGTTTTGTTTTTTGCAGTTAAAGTAAAAGGCAGGATATCTTACTATAATTCACCAAATGTCCGTCCGTCCGTTCGAAGGTACCGCAAAAAACGGCTCAACCGATCGCAACGAAATTTTGGGTGGGTATTCCTGGGACCCCTGGGAGTAAAATAGGCTGTATTGTTTTTCCAATTTTTCCAAACACGATGGAATAATATTTACCGATATTAACAGTGAAACAGGAACACATGTAACAGGCTTTTATTGAAATTCTACAAATACTGTTTCGATTTTGATGACAATTATGAACCTGCCGCGAATGTGGAAGTGGACAGATGACGGCAATGCGCGGGTTTGATAATATCCAAATACAACCGTCATTCAATCGTAATGTTTAATCGTTAAACGTTAATCGTGTTAATTGTTTTGTTAAAGTATCAATTGATGATTGGAATTGAGTGAATACAATTAAGATTTTGAATTCGTAATTGTATTCACCCAACCATACGGAACTTCACATCAGGATTTAAATATTTGTTTATGTCACAAATGTTGTTAAAAGTTTATTTTTTATATTAATGTTATTTCATTTGTGATTGGAGTTATGCTGTTTGGAAAGAAAAAAGAATGAGTTCAAGTGAATGACGAAATGACGTGACGGTTCCTACTTTCTAAACGTGAATTCACGGATCGCCATATGCAGATTCGCCATTGACTGGGAATGGAACACATGTACCCGTTTGTTTGCGAACGGGTACGTTTTTCATGGAAGTCCTTCACGAACTTGCTGTCCATGTCTGACGTGCGACTGAAGGTGCCACAGGAATGTGGAATTTATTGGTTTCATGCTTTAGCATTCGCCGTTTCTGCATTGTCTGTCTGCTTCTGGCCTCCCACCCGTGCATAGCACGGGTACCTCACTAGTTTAGGAAAAGTAAGAACTTCTTTTATTGTCCTACCCTGGGGAAAGAATGGAGAAGGAAGGGGGCAGGGTTTTCACAGAAGTCGAGTAAAGCTAAGAACCCAAGTATCCATCATGGACTCCTCTACTCCGTTGGGCAGGAAACAATCTTGAGTGCATGAGACCTCGACATCAAAAATCCGCACTGTCCGACATCAATATAGATGGCACTCCAGTACACGTGAGGTGTTTAGCAAGCTGCTTGTGCTGGTTTTTATGGTGAACCTGCACGTGTTGCACTCCCATGATGCTAATACGATGCTTCTTGGTAATAGCATGTTTAGTAAAATATTTCTCAGCAATAACTATCACCAAACTGATGTTTCCAGGGGTATTTATGCAATGGATTGCCCATCTGAGGCCTCCAAAGCCAGTCGCCGACTGGGCATCCTCCGGCATGCGAAGTCCTTCCTTGGCACACCTGAGCTCCTCACCATACACAAAGCTTTAATCCACAGCTCAATGGAATACTGTTCCCCCCTCTGGGCTGGTGCTCCTGTCTCACACCGAGCTCGGCTTCACACAGTTGAAACCAAAGCATTCAGAATCATTGGTATCTCCCGCGATGAAGCTAACTTTGAGGGCCTTTCACGCACTCACCGCAGGCAGGTTGGTGGTCTTTCTGTCTTCTACCGACTCCTCTCCAGCCTTGCTCCCCCAGCTCTGTCTGTGCTCTGTCCCCCAAATATTCCTACAGGACGCACAAGATCTGCCAGCAACCCTCTTCTGGTTAAACTGCCAAAATAAAGACTCTCTGCTCACCTTCACTCCTTCATTCCTCTTTTCTCCAGCCTCTGGAACAAACTCCCACACTCTCTTCAATCCCTCTCATCCCTCCAGGTCTTTAAAACAGTTATTCACCACCATCTCTTATCTTCCCCTATCCAAAGCCTTGATCTTTTCTAGTGAAAACACCCGAAATCCACCTCTTTCAACCCCCAAATTCTTTCCTGAAATTCCTAGAAGTGTTAATTTGCTTTATACCGTGTACCCCTCCCTCCTCCCCAGCCCTCCCCATTCCACAGATCTACTGACGTCCTTGTTGTCCACTGTTGTTGTGCTTGTGTGCTTCCCTCTCGCTCCCTTCATTGTATGTTTTATGTGTCTGTGCATGTTTTCATGTTCAATATGTCAGCTCTTACACGAGCCTCGATTCTGTATACAAAAAATATATTTAAAAAATGGACAGACCGTTCCTGCTGCTCATACAGAGGTACAGTCAGTCATACTGTTGAGAACATCCAAGCACTCCAACAGTTTATGATAAATCTTTCCATTTGAATTACTGAACAAGGAGCTGATACTCTCGGTCCACCGTCATTTGGGTGATTCTCATTCTTTCTTTCTCTTCTTCTTCTTCTTCTTTCTCTTCTTCTTTTTTCTTTCTCTCTCTCTCTCTCTCTCTCTCTCTCTCTCTCTCTCTCACACACACACACACACACACACACACACACACACACACACACACACACACACACACACACACACACACACACACACACACACACACAATCTCCACACACACACACACACACACACACAATCTCCACGCAATACACACACACACACACACACACACACACACACACACACACACACACACACACAATCTTTCCAATGTTTCAGAAGCACCTGTACAAAAGGTTCCAAAAGAGAAATATGCAGATGGTGATACCTAAAATCGATTTATGCATGTCACAACAACAACAACAGGCATTTTGAGGCCATTTTCACTGCTACAGCGGGGGTTAGTCTTGCAGTCCCCTTGACAATATTCTCCATTTTGCCCTATTTTCTGCATCTCTCCTTGTTAACCCCCTTGCCCGCATTTCTTCTTCCACCATCTTTAGCCAAGTCTTTCTCGGTCTTCCCCGTCCTCTACTTCCTTCTTCATTCATTTCCATCACTCTTCTCAACCAGTCACTTTCATCCTTCCTCAACACATGACCAAACCATCTCAACCTGTTCCTCTTCACAGCATCCATCACAGGCTCTATTCCCATCATCTTTCGCAATTAATCATTTGTCTTCCTCTCTCTCAACGATACTCCACACATCCGTCGAACCATTCACATTTCCACCCTTTCCAGCCTTCGTTGCTGCTCTACGTTCATTACCCATGTCTCGCTCCCATAAATCATAACATTTCTCACACATGCAGCATACACCTTTCCCTTCAGCTTCAACGACACTCCCCTCCTCATCAGCACGCCACTCAGTTCCCGAAACTTCTTCCATGCACATCTCACTCTAGCAACCGTTGCCGAGTCTGATCCACCTTCTCCATTCAGCAAAAAAAACAAAACAAAAAAAAACCACCTTTAGAGGCCATTTTTCCACGCAAGCGGGGGTTGGCCTTTTTCGGGGACCGTGGTTGTGGTTGTTTTTTTGGTACCTTTTTTGAAGCAATGTTTTACGGCCGGATGCCCTTCCTGCCGCCAACCCTTTTTGTCGCCTTTTTACGACAAACAGGGAATTACCAGTGAACTGGTACTCAATTTGCCGACCTCGGAAGGATGACAGGCTGAGTCAACCCCGCTGGTGTTAATTCAGCGATCGACCGGGATTCGAACCCAGGATCCTAAGCCGGCACCCTAACCGCTAGCCCAACACCCATTCAGCAAGTCATATGATAATGCCTGGCACATGATACCTGCCCACTAGGTGGTTGAAATGTTGGGCCTGAGCTTCGCCTGCTGGACAGCTATACCAGTTGGTGGTGCCTTAATTTTTCAATGTGGATCTTGCCAAACTACAACCAGTTTTTTTGCAAATGTTAATTATAAAGGGTTTACTCCCACACTATGCATAGTACAACAGCGCACCGAAGAATCTGCTGGCTGAAGGTGTTCTTCTGCTCAGGAGTGACGTAAGCAGATGGGAAATTAGGCCGTTGTAGTGTCTCTTTGAGCCAGATGGGCAGGTACGCAAAGCAGTGCTTGTTGATGTAGAAGAGCACATCAGCAAAGTTATCCATGAGTATTCGTGGTGCCTGGCCTCCAATTGCCTGCACGATATTGCACACACACACACAGTGAAAAGACATGCACACTTTCAATCTTGTGAGCTGAGCTCACGTTTTTTGACATTTGTTACATTCCAGCCCAGCAAAAGGGTAGCAAGAGATTGGAGAACTTTTCCCAAGGCCTGGCAATTCTGCAGTGAACACTATTCAGCGGAGATAATCGGTCCAAAGCAATTCAAGCTAAAATAACATATGCATCTACTCGAGCCCGACGAAGATCAGTGGCAGAGCATGATGAGCACATCAGGAGCCAACTACATCAAACATGTCTAAAAAAAACGAATATTTTTGAGCCCACAAGCTTTTCCTCCCCCTTCAGGTCACTTGTGCACTTCCTTTATCCCTTTTTATATAAAGCAATATTAAGATGGCATGTTACGCAAAGCAATCCACCACCTGCCATGTGTTAAGGTTGGCAATCACTTTTGTTGGTTATGTTTAACCCCTGTTTTTCTGTCTGCTTGTGAGCAGGACATCTCACAAAGGTTATGGACGGATTCAGACAAAGCTTGGTGAGCATTTTGGGTGTGGCAATGGTGAATTGATTCGATGCGGATGCACAACCAAGGATTGGCTTTGGGGACGTGCCACGTACAAGTTAAGTCGTCAGGCATGACAGATGTGGGACAGAATAACATTGCACGTGCACAACGTGACAAAGTTCTCACATCATCATTGACTCCATCGCATTGCTCAAAATAAAATTCTGCCCTGAAGGTACAATTTAAAGCTTATAGCCAACTGCAAGCTTGCCGTCATTGCGGCCACCACTATGGAGGTGTCTCCAGCGGAAAAGGGAGGTAAATGGGCAAAAAAAACAAAAAACAAAAGGTCCAGCACCGCCACAGCAGGAAATTGATTGGGGTTGGTCGGATAACCGGAAGCAGACCATATCAATAACACTAATCATAAGAAAATTTATAATCTTCATAAGAACAATAGGTTTCGAGGCCACTAGGCCTTGGACGCCTAATAATATAGTATTTATTGTAATTGTGCAAATTATGACAACTACTAAGGAGGGTATAAAACACAAAAGCGATTGAATTGCCATCCCCTTTATCATATCACAATTTAACTTCTTTTTCCAGGTGCAACATGTGGCTGCAGGTAGCATCATTGGCTGAGGGGTGCTCTCCAGTAGATGTGCCACTGATGCAGTTCGGTTCCTCTCTGTAGATTACGAATTTGTAATTTTTTCGTTGTGCCGTCGATAACTCACCTACTCTTTGTGAAGGACACCATGGGATCTTTAACATCGACCAACTAATGCTGACGGATGGGCCACCCAGTTTAACGTCCATCCGGAGGATAATAATAATAATAATAATTCATGTATTTTGTATAGCGCTTTTCATGAAGCCCAAAGGCGCTTTGACAGAGTGCAAAACATAATGCATAACAAAACATGAAAACAACAATTGCAAAAAGACAAGAATCAATAGGGAAATATTTAAAGCAAAAGGAGGGAGAAGGAGAAGTGATAGTCAGGGGTTAAATGCTGTGGGTTGAATGTTGAATGCAGTGCTGAACAGGTGGGTCTTGAGTGATGTTTTGAATGTGGTGAGTGAGGAGGAGTCTCTGATGGTGTGAGGTAGTGAGTTCCAGAGGGTGGGAGCAGCGATGGAGAAGGCCCTGTCCCCCCAGGATCTGAATTTGGTCCGGATGGGGGGGGGGGGGGGGGGGGTCAGGAGGTTGGTACCAGCAGAGCGGAGATTGCGGGTGGGAGTGTGTCTGGAGAGGAGGTCAGCCAGGTAGGATGGGGCCAGGTTATGGAGGGCTTTGTAGGTCAAGAGGAGGATTTTGTACTGGATTCTCTGGGAGATGGGGAGCCAGTGAAGCTTGTAAAGGACGGGGGTGATGTGGTCACGGGTCCGGGAATGGGTGAGTAGACGGGCAGCGGAGTTCTGAATGTATTGGAGTTTATTGGTGATTGTTGAGGGTGAACCATAGAGGAGGCTATTGCAGTAGTCCAGACGGGAGGTGATGAAGGCGTGGATGAGGGTTTCTGCAGCCGTGGAGGAGAGGGATGAGCGGTAAAAGGATGACACACAATTTGATGAATCACTTTGCTTGTGCAAAATCAAGATGAGAGTTTACACCTAGGTTGGGATTCAAACCAAATCTGGACAACTCAGAGGCAAGTGTGCATACCTCCAGGGTTTCCTGCAGGCCCATGACATTTTTACATCAGAGTTCAACTACGTGTTGATAGAATACATTGTGATCCAATGGCACACAACCAATCAGGAAGTACAGCACCAGTAGAAAGTCCATAAAAGTGCTTGCAGTCATGTTATACCCAATACACCCAATAGTAAAATTTGAATCCAGGAATGCAGAACCTCACTTGCCAGAAGCAGTTTTAACAGATTGAAAAGTCTATAAGGTATAAGCACCGATACAGTGATCCCATGGGTATATCAAGTTAATATTCATTGGCTTGGCCTTCATTTGAAAACATCACCTCGAGTATGGTTTCCAGGAGTAGCCTGCCTTCGTCGTGAACCACCTGCCCGATAGCTGGCACAGTGGCGCAATGCGGGAGAAGCTCGGTCTGTGAATCAAGAACACATGGGAAGAGGAAGGGTTGGGGAGGAGAGGGTGGAAGTAAAATATTACCAGGGACTTGTTTTTTTGGTAAGAATGCATTTCTCAGATCCACAGAACGCATTCTCAACACCGAAACGAATATAAAAGGGGAATTCGAGAAAGCAATGCCACGATGTGAGAAAACCAACTCAAATTTCAGTGAACGACATCTCAAATATATTCATCATTAACAAATAAGTCACCCAAACAAACACGGTCATCAAACGCCCCGATACCTCGCCAATCCCGAGCAATTTCAGCAAAAACCGTTTTGCAAAACAAATTATCACACTTTTTTTTCTTTTCTTTCGAGAAAGGCAAATTAGATATTAAATTGGCACAAGAACTACGTTTGGGTTCAAGAGCACTTAAGGCCAAGACTCAATTCCTCAAACGCTGTGTGTCTGCAGTTGCTGGATCTGATTTTTTGAATATTATATTGCATTTACCACAATCGATCATGCACGAGTTGTTTTTACATTGGAAAGGTATGGCATCATTACCCTCGCCAAAGGAGAGGGTATTGCATTTGAGTCCGTTTGTTTGTTTGTCTGTTTGTTTGTCCGCACTGAATATATATGATTTTCTCTGCAACCGTTGGTCCGATTGACAGGAAATTTTCACCATAGGTGCAACTCCACCTGTATAATTTTTTAATGATAAGTATGACGTCATAGGTCACGTGGTTTGGCCGCCATCTTGGAAAAAACCGAAAAAAATTGTACCTCTATATCTCCGAAAGTGCTGAACAGAAAAAATTGAGACGTGGCTCATTGTAAAGAACTCTCCATGGGGAATAAAATATGTTAATGATGATGTCATAGGTGCCTCCATTATGACGTCGTAATTCGACAAGTACAAAACTTCATCTGATCAAGATGAAATTTCTTGAGCATAATCTAGGAATAAATTAGTTTAGGAAAAAAAATGATGACGTCATCGGTCACGTGGTTCGGCCGCCATATTTGATTTAACACAAACGCCTTAAAAACCACTGAAAATACATCCTGGCGAGGGTTTGCAATCTCTGCTCTTTTTCTTGTTGTCATTATTTCATATGCAGCGTTGTGTCTGCTGGTAGCATCATTGCTGGGAGCATGGCTGTGTCGCTGATGCAGTGCACCCGTTTTCAGTAAGCTGGTACTCATTTTGCCAACCTCGGAAGGATGACAGGCTGAGTCAACCCACCTGGTGTTATTTCATCGGCATGGTAGGGGCTCAAACTCAAGACCCTAAGATCTGAAACCAGTCACATTAACTGTTAAGCGAACAGCAGGCTTAGTATGGTTCTGGTAAAGCAAAAATAACAAGAAGACATCATGCAGCACAAACTTGCAAAATCCACCCCTCCAAAAAATAAGAACGATGCCATGGATACATCAAATTGGCCATTTCAATAAGATTAAAATTGACGATCTTAATCAAAGCTTGGGTCAATCGGATTAAAATTGATTATTTTTCAGATGAAAATTTATGATTTTAGAAGTTTGATGTGATTTTCAATGCAATTGCTCTTTAATTTGCAGGTTAATCAGGTAAAAATGACGATTGTTCAGATGAAAATTGATGATTTTAGAAGTTTGACCTCGAGTTGACCTTTTGACCTCAAAAAGTTTCTTTCCCAATGTGGTGACTCAATATGCAAATGCTTTTCAATTTTCAAGTCAATCGGATGAAAAATTACAATTTTAGAAATTTGAACTCAAGATGACCTTTGACCTCAAAATCAATCGGCTTCTAACTTATGACCAACTCTACCATCTGGTGAAGTTTCGTGAAGATTGGTTTAAAATGGTGACCTGTAGGCGATGGACAGATAGACAGATAGACAAAATAACGCACAAGACCAAGCAATATACTTGAGAAATCTTTGATTTTGCAAGTATAACATATCCAGACTATTTTGAGCATTGTGGAAAAATATAAAGAGACAATAACACAAATATAACAGCAAAGCCAAAACAAATTTACACTTTTAGTAATATTTCAAGCTGTACTTCCTCCATACTCTCTGGAAAATCCTCTCTATCTCTTTGCTGATGACTCCACTATCTGCCGCTCCATTCCTCATCCCTCAGATCGGCAGTCTGCAGCCTCCTCACTCTCTGCAGCCTCCTCACTCTCTGCAGACCTGGACAAAATCACAGACTGGTCAAACAATTGGAACATGTCTTTCAATCCTGACAAATCTCACACTCTTACAATGTCTCTCCGAAAGGACCGACTGGAAAACCCTCCCATCTACTTTCTCAACAATCCTCTCCAAGAAGTTCTGTCGCTCAAGCTTTTGGGTCTCACTATCTGCCATGATCTTTCTTGGGAAAACCACATTTCCAAGCTGGCCTCCAAAGCCAGTCGCTGACTGGGCATCCTCCGTCGTGCGAAGTCTTTCCTTGGCACACCTGAGCTCCTCACCACATACAAGGCTTTCATCCGCAGCTCAATGGAATACTGTTCCCCCCCTCTGGGCTGGTACTCCTGCCTCACACCTAGCTCGGCTTCACGCTGTTGAGGCCAAAGCTTTCAGAATCATTGGAATCTCCTGCGATGAAGTTAACTCCGAGGGCCTTTCACTCACTCACCGCAGGCAGGTTGGTGGTCTTTCTGTCTTCTACCGACTCCTCTCCGGCTTTGCTCCCCCAGCTCTCTCTGTGCTCTGTCCCCCCAATATTCCTTCAGATCGCACAAGATCTGCCTGCAACCCTCTTCTGGTTAAACTGCCAAAATCTAGGCTCTCTGCTCACCTTCACTCCTTCTTTTCATGTATTCTGGATTGTCATAAGTCAACGCAAAAGCAAGAACCTTCAAATGCAATGGCAAATACAACAATTTACAACTCCTATTCAGCTTTTCAATTGTTTAACAATAAAGATGCAAGAGCTGCTTTTATTTTTTGCAATGAACCATTTACATATTTTGTTTGCTTGTGTTTGTTTTTGAAATGATATGGACAAGAAAAGACCTTTTCTGAGCAAAATAAATTACAGAAGTAATTCCAACAACTTGTCCTACAACAGATGTAATTAAAAATTTGAACACCTGAACAAGATATAATATAACATAATATTGTTACAGATCGCGGTTTAGATGTTATGATGACCGAGCGGTGGTGTATGACCGCGACCTAACAGGATCCCTGACTCACCCGATTCACCCAGGACTTTGGCCGGATCGCACCACAGCTAGTCAATAGGGAAAAGACAAAGGCGACGAATGCAAAGAGGAAAAAAAGGAATAAAACGAGAAGACGTACAGACGAGTAATGGGGTTTATTATTTACACACACAAGCAAAAAGGAGCAATCAAGTTTTATTTACAACACATAAGACGCAGGTGACACAGTGCAAATACTAGCTTATCTACAGACTTAACTTATTCCCAGGACAGAACAAACAGAACAAACTCACGTCCACAAGAAGGGTGGAAAAGCAGGAGATGGATGGCTGGAGGGAGAGGGAGGTCCAAAGGGGGCCCCGCAGCACAACCGGTGCGTTTAGCAGCCGCCGTTCAGGCCAGGCCCCACGCTGCTGTTTTGGCTGCTGTGTACGTCGCGTGCTTTGCCAGGCCTTGTCCCACTCGTCTGGTCCAAACCCTCAACTCTTTCTTGGTTCACTCACTCCTCACCACCGACTCCTCACAGCAACCAACTGACCACCGACTCCTTACCACCGCAACCAACGCAACCACTGACCCTCCTCTGGCAACCGACTCAGACCAACTCCTGGTGACCAACTCACTACTCACTTCCGTTTTGCGCCTTTTATAGCGCCTCCAGCGATTACGCCGCCGGCGTTTTGGACACGCCCATCGGGGTGCTCACCTCGGCCCTGGTTGGTCGCGCGACCCTCGGGCTCCGCCCTGGATGACGACGGGCGGGCACGCCCCTCCTCCCTTCTGACGAGGTGGAGACACGCCTTTCTTCTCCGACTCAAAGCACATGGTCAATGGCGGTTATTGGAGGGGAGGTGATTGGGAATCGAGGGCTCAGCAATGACGAGAGGGGATGTAATATGGAAATGGAGGTTTTGGGGATGGGAAGGAAAGGGAGATTTTGGGGATGGGAAGGAAAGGGGATCTATTCTCTTTCACTGGTGCAATGGAGTATTTCAATTAATGGAAGACACAGCCTTACACTAATACACATAATAAGGATATAACTGTCAAAAAAGATATATCGTGTCCTGCATGTATGTTTTATGGACTAACTACGGGAACGCCCTTTGACCTTTATACAACCACAAACGGAGGGAGGAGGGGTGATATTTTACAACAACCTTTTACAACAACATTTTACCACAACAATAAAATAAAAAAACATTCTCATATCCACAACACTGCACCCTCCTCCCCTTAGGCACGTCCCGGGCCTATAACTTTTACCTTAGTGTGGCATGTAGGTGTAGTTCCCTCTACTTTTAACCTGACCCTGAGTGCGACAGTTTTAAAACATAAATAAATGTGTCCCGCTGCTCCATTGCACCCTGCCTAACAGACTTACGCCCACAGTTAACCGAATTGCGGAATGGTCTTCAAACTACACACTGACGGTGGGAAGCATTATTTACAATGACGCTATTTTTATTTACAAAACTAACCCAGGACCTGTGATTGTTCTTTCTGGGGGGGAGACAGTCTGCTCTGCATCGACGCACCATTAAAGCACCCAAAAACGCACCAATACACACCCAAGCACCAATCGGTGCAGTCACCATAGTTCATCAGTGTTCCATAAAAATAAAATCAACAACCCCTAACCCTGCAGGTGATCTCTTGCTCTTCGGCTCCCTCTGCTGGTTATTATTATTTTCCTGGTGTTGTCATCTTCCCTTGCTGGCGGCCTATTTGCAATAAAGTGTGCCCAATGTGTCCTTTTTATTTTCTTTATTTATGGCCCACAGGGCCGACTAGTGTGGTTCACCTGTGGGGCATCGGTGCCCTGTGGCCAAGGTCCGCCAGCAAGATTTCAGGCCCTCATGGCCGGTTCCAGCAGAGGGGCCATGCCCCAACCCATGGGGTCCATAAGTGGTGCTCGGCCACAGGCATGTGGTCCATAATGTGGTGCATCGATGCAGACAGCTGGTTCTGGGAATTTCGGGCGCACAATGGCCGACCCACGCACGCTCCCCTCGGCACCCAATGGCGCACAGGTCATGTGGGAGACAAAAGGGGAAAGACAATTGAGCGAGGGGTAAGGTCACAAGGGTACACATCAATAAGGCAATGCAAGGCGAAATGCGTACGGAGGGCGAAGTGAGAAAGCTCGTCCCTACCGTACGTCACCCCCCTGTCACCTACCCTACCCTTGCCCTTACCCCATATGTACAAAAATCTACACATTTACAAATTCGTCACTACTGTCACGTCTTCCCCATATTAATGGTGCGAGGAGATCCTTCATCCTAACTATCCTCTAAATGATTTTAACACACTTTACACTACCCGGGGTCTTCCCCTGCCAATCCATTGGCCAACTTACACTATGGGTTCTAAAAAACCAATTCCCATTGACCAAACTGTGGTGCTTCTCAATTTGGGGTCTCACTCCCCCGATTTATCTCCCGGTGCCTCGCACAATTTCTGGGCTGCGACGTGTAGCTCTCCCAGCAGGTCTACCCACCTGCACACCTCCACCACTGCAGTTGCCACCCGAGCTTACCTAGCTCCTCACCCTAACCTAACTAACTGGGGCAGGCCCTCTCCTGGCTCTGTCACCCCCTGGTGCCCTCTGGCACTGGGCTACCCGGGTCCGTCCTCCGGATCCTCGGGCCCCATCCACAACTACTACTACCGGCTCCCAGAGCCCACCTGCGGTCTCACCTGGCCGACATCCTTACAGTGGTGGAGCGCCCAACCAACTACACACACTAACAGGCTACACGCCCCGCCATTTCCACGACACTAATGCACCCATCCAAAGACCATTCTTTCACCCGCACCACAGATGCCAATATCCAACCACAATTTACCTATACCCTCTACCTAACACTTACACTACCCGCCCCGGGTATCCGTGATGGGGGTCCACTCTTCCCCCATTCACACCTTCGCACCATCCACTCCACTCCACAATTTCCACCATACTCACTCCACGACCATCCATTCCCATACTCCATACCATTTATTCCATACAACCATTTATTCCACACAACCATTCTCCATTCACCTGTTGTTGCACACCTGTGCAATCACACCTGGTGCCACCTGCACCCTCCTCCTCTTCCTGGACCCGTTGGTCAACACAACACACATCACCATCACTCACTCAAACACTGCTCCACACACCTGTTCAGTTGCACACCTGTGCAATCACACCTGTTCAATTCTCACACATACGGCATCATCTCATCTAACTACTCCCCTCTGAAACTTGCGCTTCCCAGTCGTCCCTTTAAACTATTGCGCTCCCTCGTCATTATAATCCACACTAATCTACCTGCGTCCCCACTACAGGTATCAGTCACTAACTAATCTTAACGTTACCTAATGTCATCTCTCTAGATCCCTACACACAATATAACCTAACCCACCCGGGCTAGTTTTCACTGCCATACACCCCATAAGCTATAGCGCATTTGCCCCACTGTGAGGGATGGTGGATTTGCCATCCCACCACATCGGGGGTCTCTCACTATCAATTTTGTTCGTCCAGATTCCAACCAATTCAAAAATTTTCCATTTACTGCCAATTCTACTCACTTTTCTAAATTTCGTATTAAATCACTATCACTATCACCATCACCCGTCTACTTATTACATCCTCTCGGTGCGCCAATTCACGTCTACAGCCCGGCTTCGTACAGCCGAGCAATAAACGCGGATTCTTTTGTGCCGGCGGCTGGATGCGTCCCGCATTCGGGGCAGGGGCGGGGGCTTACCCGGGCCGAGATCCCACGCACCACCTCGGCGTGGAGCCATCCAATGTCCCGATCTCGACCTGCCGGCACGTCTCAATAGAAAGTGGTCGCCATGACGACCCGTCCTATCGAGCTGCCCGCTCCGCCTAGTGGAGCCCGGACGCGGCCGTTCCACGCGAGGCCCAGCGTGGATCACGCACGGCGGTCCTTTCGAACCCGCCGTGGCTCGGATCCCCGCTGGTTCTCGCGGCACGCGAAGCCCGGCACGCACCGAGGGCCCGATTCGGCTATAAGTCGCTCTAACCGCTAAACTGGTTACCGTCGATGCTTCACCTGGACGCTTACATGCATACGCTACCCCTTTCTTGCTCATACATGCAGCCGTTCCAATGCTCCTCGTACCTTTCCTTACACACCTCGGTACACTCATTCCGCTCGCCGACTTGGTCACACACCTGACCACCGAACACCTTGGCACACATTCGTCGCTCGCACACCTCACCAACACACCTCTTCGCGCCCCTTTCTCGGTCACCTCCTTTGTGACAATCACAGGTGTGCTCTCACCCGCACACCCAACCACGTGCCTCACTACCAATTCCAGCGTGCATTCCCACTCACGCTCTACCATTCCAGGTGTGCATCCTTCCATTCCAGGTGTACATCCTCGCTCACCTGCCACAACCAACTCACGCTCCGTGTCACTCTCACTACTCTCACCTCCATTCTTGACAGCGCACTCACCCTTACTCTCGACAGCATGCGCTTTCCCCATGCACCCGTCCGTTACACACCTTTCTCACGCACACTCTCCCGTTACATCCTCTGTAACACTCACCACAGGCGTGCATTCTCCTTCACTCTTGACAGCGCACCCTTTCCCCATGCACCTGTCCGTTACACACCTTTCTCGCGCATCCTCTCGCGCACACTTTTTCGTTACTTCCTCCGTAACACTCACCACACCGCGCTTCCCTGTGCTCCCTCGCACACGCGCTTCGACCAACTCGCTCCTGACGGCACACTCACTCCTCGGCGTGCACTTTTTCCTCACACACCCCATGGTCGGACATTCTCGCACACCTCTTTTTTCGCACACCATACCTGTCGCACACTTCACCAACGGCCTTTCACGAACACCCGGATCCAAACCAATCCCCAAGCCGACTGAAGCTTTCCTCACATCATATACATTGCCACTCACCTCCGTACTTCGTCGTCGCACCTCCTCTGCCACCTGCAAACTTTTTATTTGGTTAGTGAGCACCTCATCATGATTTGAACACAGACCTTGTACATATTCCATGACTTCCTCCTTTATCTCCCTCTTAGTTTCCCTCCGTCTCTTCTTAATTTCACTCACCCCCTCTTCCACCTCCTCTAATTTTTCCTTTACCTCCTTCATCTCCCTGTGCGCCCCCTCTATCTCTTCCTCTAACGCCACTTTAACCGTTTCTATGTGCGTCCTCACCTCTCGGTCCTTCGTCTCTATTACTTCTGTCACCTCTTCCAACTTCTTCGTCAACCCCTCATGTACCATCTGACATTCCTTCTGTGTCGCTATTAATTCATTTTTTATGTCCTTTTGTGTCGCTTTTAACCCCCCGATTATTGCAGTGTTCTTTTCCACTTGGTCCGCTAGTTCCCTTTGTCCGACTGTCAGCTGTTCTACTCCCTTCGTCAGATCCTCTATTCCCCCCTGTAACCTAGCCGTATTATTCCTCACTTCTTTCTCCATACGCTTCTCACCTCGCTTTACCTCCTCGCGTAGCCCCGAAACCTCCTCACCCACACCTCGTCGTATCTCCTCCTTCATCTCCCCCATCTCTTTTGTAGATGCCACCCTCATCTGTCCCAATTCATCCCTCTGAGCATCCAGTTTACTTTCTAACCCGATTTGCACCTCCTCTATCTGGTTTCCCATTCGTTTGATTTCCCTGGCAGATTGTTCCCCTATCTCCCGCAATTTGTCCTCCATCCTATTTTCCAACCCCATTAACCCATTTTTCACCTCTTTTATCCCGTTGTCTAACCCCTCACCGGTACCCCTCGCTTCGTCCCTCATTACCCCCATTTGGCCCTCCAATCGCTCACCCAATCTGGCTTCCAATTGCTCACTATTCTTGTCCATAAGGGCCTTCATTATTTTTTTTATTTTTATTTTATTTTTTATATATTTTTTTTGTATACAAGATCGAGGCTCGTGAAAGAGCGAACATTAATCACACAGAAAGACAAACCGACACATAAAACATATAACATAGGGAGCGGTAGACAAGATGGGGAGAGAGGGGGAAGGACACAAACACAACATTTGAGAGCAGGGACCGAGAGACATGGAGACATCGAGAGATCTGAGAGAGGGCGAGGGCTTTGGGGGGGGGGGGGGGGGGCGTGGGAGAGGTATAAAACATATGGACACTGCCAGGACTTCCAGGAAAGAAGTTGGAATTTCAAACAAGGTGGATCTGGGGTGAATTAGCGGGGGTAGAAAAGATCAAGGTTTTGGATGGGGGAAGATAAGAGATGGTGGTGAACAGCTGTTTTAAAGACCTGGAGGGAGGAGTGGGATTGAAGGGAGTGAGGGAGTTTGTTCCAGAGGCGGGAGAAAAGAGGAATGAAAGAGTGAAGGTGAGCGGAGAGCCGAGATTTCGGCAGTTTAACCATCAGAGGGTTGCTGGCAGATCTTGTGCGACCTGTAGGAATATTTGGGGGACAGAGCACAGAGAGAGCTGGGGGTGCGAGGCCGGAGAGGCCGGAGATTTGGATCATAAAGAGATTCCAATCCACCACTGGCGCTGCTACGGTCGCGGGTGCGGCAAAATTTGGTGCCGCTACACCCACATGCGCGAGGACGCCATCTTGTGCGTCTGATACTCCCTCAACCGCCTCCTCATTGCTCCCCTCCATTTGATCCTGGGTTACTCTTAACCCCTCCTCTAGCTCACCCACCGGCATTCGATCGCCTTGACCAGCCATGGCGCGATTTCAAAATTCGGGTTTTATAAAACAAAACAAATTTCGGCCGCTCGTAATTTTGACCAAATTTTTTTTTTTTTTCCTCTATTCGTTTTAAAAATTTGGTTCGGGCCTCGAATTCCACTCCCAGACACCAATTGTTACTCTAATAGTACAATTGGTGTTCCAAAATTTGGGCCTAACAAATTTAGTCCCAGGTCCGAATCCAACTCCTGACAACCAATTGTTACAGATCGCGGTTTAGATGTTATGATGATCGAGCGGTGGTGTATGACCGCGACCTAACAGGATCCCTGACTCACCCGATTCACCCAGGACTTTGGCCGGATCGCACCACAGCTAGTCAATAGGGAAAAGACAAAGGCGACGAATGCAAAGAGGAAAAAAAGGAATAAAACGAGAAGACGTACAGACGAGTAATGGGGTTTATTATTTACACACACAAGCAAAAAGGAGCAATCAAGTTTTATTTACAACACAAGACGCAGGTGACACAGTGCAAATACTAGCTTATCTACAGACTTAACTTATTCCCAGGACAGAACAAACAGAACAAACTCACGTCCACAAGAAGGGTGGAAAAGCAGGAGGTGGATGGCTGGAGGGAGAGGGAGGTCCAAAGGGGGCCCCGCAGCACAACCGGCGCGTTTAGCAGCCGCCGTTCAGGCCAGGCCCCACGCTGCTGTTTTGGCTGCTGTGTACGTCGCGTGCTTTGCCAGGCCTTGTCCCACTCGTCTGGTCCAAACCCTCAACTCTTTCTTGGTTCACTCACTCCTCACCACCGACTCCTCACCGCAACCAACTGACCACCGACTCCTTACCACCGCAACCAACGCAACCACTGACCCTCCTCTGGCAACCGACTCAGACCAACTCCTGGTGACCAACTCACTACTCACTTCCGTTTTGCGCCTTTTATAGCGCCTCCAGCGATTACGCCGCCGGCGTTTTGGACACGCCCATCGGGGTGCTCACCTCGGCCCTGGTTGGTCGCGCGACCCTCGGGCTCCGCCCTGGATGACGACGGGCGGGCACGCCCCTCCTCCCCTCTGACGAGGTGGAGACACGCCTTTCTTCTCCGACTCAAAGCACATGGTCAATGGCGGTTATTGGAGGGGAGGTGATTGGGAATCGAGGGCTCAGCAATGACGAGAGGGGATGTAATATGGAAATGGAGGTTTTGGGGATGGGAAGGAAAGGGAGATTTTGGGGATGGGAAGGAAAGGGGATCTATTCTCTTTCACTGGTGCAATGGAGTATTTCAATTAATGGAAGACACAGCCTTACACTAATACACATAATAAGGATATAACTGTCAAAAAAGATATATCGTGTCCTGCATGTATGTTTTATGAACTAACTACGGGAACGCCCTTTGACCTTTATACAACCACAAACGGAGGGAGGAGGGGTGATATTTTACAACAACCTTTTACAACAACATTTTACCACAACAATAAAATAAAAAAACATTCTCATATCCACAACAATATATATATATATGTTGTTGTGGTTTTTAGAACCCTCCACTTTGTAAATATCTGTAATATTCCCTTATAAATAATCCCCTGTAAATATTCCCATTTTTGTGTAAAAAGGTCAAAGGTCGCACCCCCGTTAGGCCACAAGCAACATGTAGCACACCATAGGCTTCTTCTTTAGTTATTTCATTAGTATGTGTTTCAGGTAAGGATTTGTTCCCAATAGTTGAATCTGCGTTGTATTAATTAAATAAGAGTAGGCCCCCTTGTCAATTCATATTGCGGCATAGCCTTCCTCCAAATTGTGTTCCTTGGCTTGCCAGTAGAGTTCGCTGCCTGGCTCAAGCCGCCATTGAACATGCGGTCAGCTCGAGGAAAGAAGGTGTGGCCTCGCCCACGAGCCGTCGAGGCTCAGATATAGCGGACTGTGATGATGATCGTGTTATTGTTTGAAATTGATAGGGAATTGGCTTGAAATTACTCGTGAGTGAAATTGGGATAATAGTGATGGTTGGAAATTGATACCCAGTGTTGGGGGATGGTGGCTCTACCATCCCTCACATCTATTTTTGGGGGCAAAGGAGCTATAGTTTTATGGGGTATGGCGGTGAAAACCTAGCCAGGGAGGGCTTGGTTAATGTATAGGGAATTAGAAATGACCATAGGTAACTTTAGATTTAAGTAGCGACATTATACCTGTAGGGGGGACGTAGGTAGATTAGTTTGGATGATAACGACGTGGGATGTGCAATAGTATAAGGGAAGACGGGAAGCACTAAGTTAGAGGGAAAACCAGATAGATCAGATGATGCAGTGTGTGTGTAGGAAGTGATTGAGCAGAGTGTTGTGAAAGGTGTGATTGTGCATTGAGTTGAGTGTATTGTATTGAGTGAATGGTCCTGGAGGAGAGGAGGGTGCAAGTGCCACCAGGTGTGTGGGCACAAGGGGTGCAAGTGAAAGTACAGGTGAATGGAGAATGGTTATATGGAATGAATGGTCTGGAGTAAATGAAGTATGGAATGGATGGTATGGAGTAAATAGAGTATGGAATGGATGGTGTGGAGTGGGTAGTGTGGAATACGTGGAGTGGAGTGGTTGGTGCGAAAGGGGTGGATGGGGAAGATGGACCCCTTCATGAATACCCGGGGAGGGTAGTTTAAACGTAGGTAGAGGGAGTAGGTAAATTGTGGTTGGATATTGGCATCTGTGGTGCGAGTAGTTGCACAGAGTGTTGTGTTGGGTGCATTAGTGGAACGAGATTGGCTGGGCGTGTGGCCTGTTAGTGTGTGTGATTAAATGGGCACTCCGCCACTGTTAGTCTGTCGGCTAGGTGAGGCCGCAGGTAGGCTCTGGGAGCCAGTAGAGTTCAATGGGGCCTGAGGATCCGGAGGACGGACCCGGGTAGCCCGACGCCAGAGAGGGCGGTCGTGGGGTAAGGGAGCCAGAGGGCCTTCCCCAGCTAGGTTAGGGTAAGGAAAAGGTAAGCTCGGGAGACAACTACAGTGGCGGAGGTGTGCAGGTGAGCGGACCTGCTGGGAGCGCCACACGACCCAGCCCGGAAATTGTGCGAGGGCACAGGGAGTAGAATCGGGGGAGTGATACCCCAAATTGGTGAGCACCACAGTTTGGTCAATGGGAATTGGTTTTTAGAACCACATAGTGTAAAATGGCCAATGGTTTGGCAGGGAAAGACCCCGGGTAGAGTAAGAGTGTTAAAATCATTTAGAAGGTAGTTAGGATTGAAAGTCTCTTCGCACCATCCGCATCCACTCACCAGGGTGACAGGACTCCACACCACCGTTTTTTGCAAATGTCTGGGATGTAAGATGCATCATGACGTGGGGGTGACATTAGGGTGGTCCAAAAAACATCGATCTCTCCGATTTTGATGCTCCACTGGATTATTGTTAGAAATGGTCTAAAACATTCACCCACCAAATATTTTCGCTCGATTCCATCTAGAAACTCATACACACTTCAATTGAAATATGGCGTTTTTCACCAAATTTGGCTAAATGAGAACAATCCAATAGCAACCTAGGTGGAAAAAGTACATGCACTATTGTACTAAGCCATTTTGTGGTTCATGACTTTTTGCATGCGCTTGCGCCTGTGAGTGTGAAATCATCATGGTCGAAACATGTTTGACAATGCTTGAAACATGTTTGAAACATGTTCATACATGTCTGACTCATGTTTCGACCATGAGGACTTCACAGGGGTATGTACCATCAATGACATTATTTAGGAAAAAAATATTTCTAAAGTCTTTGCAAGTCATTAAAATTGACCAAAATGACAAATTAATATGTTGAGTGTGTATGAGTTTATAGATGACTCAGATGCAAAATATTTTTTGGGTGAATGATTTAGACCATTTCTAACAATAATCCAATAGAGCATCAAAATCCAGATAAAAAAGTGATTTTTTTTGCATTTTTGGACCACCCTAGGGTGACATTGTGCTCATTGTTCCATCTCTTCCTCCTTATGAGGGATTGATGGTAAATTCGGAATAAAGGGATTAATGAGAAATTGGGATTGATGACGAATTTGGTATAGAGGGGAGATATGGGGAAGACAGGACGTTAGCGACGGATTTGTAACTTGTGTAAATACGGGGTAAGGGCAAGGGTAGATTAGGTGACAGGGGGGGAACGTATGGTAGGGACGAGCTTTCTCGGCTCACTCTCCTGCACACCTCACCTCTGCATTGCCTTGTGTTGATGTGTACCCTTGCGATCTTGCCCCGCTGCTTGCTTGTCCTCCTTCCCCCACTCATGGATTTGTTTCTTTTGGGCCCGGGGGGAGTGCGCAGGTGCCCGCACCCTCGCTGCTGCCTGCCTGGACCGGTACCACACTTATGGACCGCACGTTGTTGTGGCCGAGCACCACCATATGGACCACAGGTCTGTGGCCGAGCACCACATTCATGGACCCCACGTTTTGGGGCCTGGCACCTCTGCTGGGGACCGGCCATTGTGGCCAGGGAGGTCTTGCTTGCGGACCACGGTAAAAGTGGCACCTAAGCCATGCAGGTGGACCACCTTAGTTGGCCCCTGCTGGCCATAATTAAAAAAGTGGACACGTTTTGTGCCCTTTTTGTTTTATGATTAAATAGGCCGCAAGCAAAGAAGTCGTCCAGAACCATCGGCCCAGCAGAGAAGACGTCGCAAGGCATCGTTGCTTATTATTGAACTGTGATGACTGTGCACCAGATGGTGCTTTTTGTGTTATGGTGCTTTGGGTGCTTTGTGCATATTGGTGCTGGTGGTATCAGTGCAGTGCAGTGAATGCCTTTCCTCTTCTCAAAACATCTTCTTTTGTTTCCCAAAAGACAGGTCCTGGGTTCGCGTTGTAAATACCAAGTAGTGTCTTTGTAAATAATGCTCCCCACTGTCAATGTTTAGCTTGAAAATTAATTCCGTGATTCGGTTATTCTGTGGGCGTGAGTCTGATAGACAGAATGCAACGCAGCAGGCGGGACATACTTAGTTGTTTTTAAAATGTCATACTCAGGGTGAAGTTAATAACAGAGGTTTACCACACCTGTGTCACACAAAGTTAAAGTTCTGTCGGGCCGGGACGGCCCTGGAGGTAATGAGGGTGCAGTGTTGTGGTTTTTAGAACCCTCCACTTTGTAAATATCTGTAATATTCCCTTATAAATAATCCCCTGTAAATATTCCCATTTTTGTGTAAAAAGGTCAAAGGTCGCACCCTAGTTAGGCCACGAGCAACACGTAGCACACCATAGGCTTCTTCTTTAGGTATTTCATTAGTATGTGTTTCAGGTAAGGATTTGTTCCAAATTGTTGAATCTGCGTTGTATTCATTAAATAAGAGTAGGCCCCCTTGTCAATTCATATTGCGGCGTAGCCTTCCTCCAAATTGTGTTCCTTGGCTTGCCAGTAGCGTTCGCTGCCTGGCTCAAGCCGCCATTGAACATGCGGTCGGCTCGAAGAAAGAAGGGGCGGAGCCACGGGAAGAGGTGTGGCATCGCCCACGAGCCGTCGAGGGTGGAGCCAGTGAGCCCTCGCTGACCAACCAGGGCTGAGGTGAGCTCGTTAGTGGGCATATATATATATTTGTATATATATATGGTTAATGGTTATATATATATGGTTATATGTATATATATATATATATATATATATATATATATATATATATATATATATATATATATATATATATATATATATATATATATATATATATATACATATAGGGCAAAATGGAGAAGATTGTCATGGGGACCGCAAGGCTAACCCCTGCTCAAGCAGGGAAAATGGCCTTAAAATGCATGTTGTTGTTGTTGTATATATATATTCATACGAATTACATATCGTCAAACATCAGCATGTCTTGGCCCATTGTGAGTATCTCATTAAAATAACCTTTTGAATGCTCCTCGTACCCCTGTAACATAAGATCTCCCAAAAGGATGCAGTAGCTAGCAAAAATTGCCCACTTTGATGTTAGCGGGGTGGCTTGGGGTCAATTTTCAAGATTACCGTTACCGGGCGGACAAAAGCGCCATTTTTGGTGTGAGGCTTCCTTAGGGTATATCAGTTGATTTTAGCCGAGGAGCCCTCTCGAAATATGTACGTAACCATGGTAACACAAACAAATCCAAGATGGCTGCCGTTCATGATAAAATACCAATTTTCTTGGGTTGTAGTTGTTAGAGGAAAGCCAAATTGTATCAAAATATTACTTAAATATCAGAACCATGTCCTCAACATGTTCGGTCACCCTCCTGAAATATTAAAGTAAAACATAAAAATCCAAAATGGCCGCCATTTATGCTGAAATAGCAATTTCCTTGGTTTTTAGCGGTCATACGATGGCTAAATTGTACCAAAGTATGATTATATTATACCAGAATATTTTTATTGAAGCCCTATTTTTTAAAAAGATACACAAATAACCTACCACATATGGACAACATGGTTGTTTATTTCCCGTAGGTCTAAAGATCAAAGAAATCAAACTACATAATATTGACTGCAACATCCAAACTAATTGAATTTAAAAGTGATCTAAACTATTTTTTCTCAAGATAGTGCGTTCTTGAGACAAGGGTTTGAACATGGAAATAATGTGAATGTTTTAATTATGCTTTTATCCTAACCTTAATGTGACCCTTGTGGGTATCCGTAGTTATATACCTAATTTAGAGGGCGACATTGTGACTACAGGCTGTCTTTACTATACTGCTAAGCACATGTATTGGTGGAAAGTTTTCTGGCCTCCTTTGTTAACAATCTACATATTTTATGGTAAGTAAGCAACTTTTCAAGTTATTATCTTTAATTACAGAACTTCAGTGATCAAGTCAGGTTTTTTTTAGCTAAACAGAAGTATGTGTTTATGTACATTTGGTAACAATCAGCATAATTAGACAAGCTTAAACACTCCTATAAATAATGGCCTATGCAAAATAATCAACACAATGTGCACTATATCAGGAATTTAGAAAATTCTGGCTAATTAGATATTTTTATACTGCATTATATAGCACTTATTAACTTTACCCATGATAATGATTAATACGTATAAATCAAATATAATAAAAAGCAACTGTTAAACAATGCTGTTGCCCAGGCCATTTTTAAAACTACGGAAGACATTATAGGACATCATTAGTGAAAACAGAAAATCAGATGTCCTATCTTGACTTGAAAATAAATGTGATTGATTATGTGTTTTTTTTCTCTTTGTTATCACAATAAATTTTCCATATGGAAAGTATTATAGGACATCCATTGTGAATGCTAAATTAAAGCTGGATTAATATTACTTGTGAGTAAAATTTATATTTTTGCCAAACTCAACAAGTTATTTATATTGATATTATTTTAATGTGAATAATATATACTTTTTGCTCAATTTCAGAGCACCGATTGAAAGCCAAGGAAACTGCTGGTACGGATTGGATTCAGACATCGTGCCAAGAGAGACGAGCCCGTATACAAGATGGATCTAGATTGGAATTGTTGTATCATTTGTCAGCAACACACATCTGAACCTTTGAAATGCCCTTTGCAGAATCCTATAGCAAGTCGTGACATGACAGATGCTTATACATCATTTTTGACAAATGTAGAACAGTTCAGAGACATTGATGCACTTCCAACTAACATCTACTTTGGCAGTGATGTTACTGCTGCAGATTTTGTAACCCACCATGCATCTTGGCATAAATCTTGCCATTTGAAATATAACAATTCCAAGTTGACAAGGACGCAAGCAAAGAAAAGGGGTGTCCCCAACACTGTCGAGTCTCAAAGGAGATCAAGTAAGCGCCAAACGATAAACACAGCAAAGTGCATCTTCTGTGACAAAGGACATGAGGACGGTGAGCTCTCTCAAGTTTTAACATATGATGCTGATACCAATATACGATGTATGATCACAGAGCTACATGACACACAGCTTCTTGCTCGAATTGTTGGAGGAGATTTGATTGCGATGGAAGCAAAGTATCATTTAAAATGCCTGACCCATCTGCGAAATCGTTACCGCAGTCTCGTCAGAAAGTTGAGTCGGGAATCACCAAATGTAAATGAAAAAGTGAATGAGTCTAGAGTGTTTGTAGAGCTGACAAGCTACATTGAGATAGCTGTAGACTCTGGGACTTTCCTCTTTAAGCTTTCAGAGATTCATTCACTCTATGTGAATCGTCTTCAGGACATGGGTATCCACAAAGAAGTCAACAAGACTAGGCTGAAGCGTCAACTGCTGGAACACTTCCCAGAGGCACAGGAACAGAACGATGGTAGAAACACGGTTATTGTTTTCAAAGAAGGAATGCGAAATATGTTGAAGGAAGCTTTGAAAAAACGGGATTTCTCAGAAGACGCTGAGATTCTAGCAAAAGCTGCAACGATAATCCGCAAAGACATTTTCAACCATCAATGCTTCAAATTCACTGGCTGTTTCCCAACACAATGTCAAGAAAATTCAATGCCCCCAAGCCTCAAATCACTTGTCTCCTTTATACTTAATGGCCTTAACTTGAAAGATCAAGACAGATGTGAATCACAGACTTGGGGAAACAAGATCACAAGCTCTACCAGTATTTCATGCCCTTTCTGGATGTGATACCACATCAGCCTTCCAAGGGAAGGGCAAGAAGTCAGCCTGGCAGGCTTGGCAAGCCTATGAAGACATCACAGAAACATTTGTGTATCTGGCTCGTCACCCCTTTGAGCTTCTTTATACAGACGCTGATCACTTCCAGAAGATCGAGAGACTAATCATCATCTTGTATGATAGAACAAGTCCCTTGAGCTCCGTCAATGAAGCAAGACAGGAACTCTTCTGCCAGAAGAATCGATCAATGGACAGAATACCACCCACACAGGATGCTCTTCTTCAACATGCCCGGCGGGCATTGTACCAAGCCGGAATCTGGACAACCAGCACAAAGACACAGCAAGTGGTTCCTTCTCCACAGACATTTGCATGGACCAAGGTGTCAGATGTATGGGTACCAGTTTGGATATCAATGCCAGAGGTTTCCAGAGCATGCAGAGAACTAATCAAATGTGGTTGCAAAGGAGACTGTACCACCACATGCAAATGTGGCAATGCCAATCTTGTCTGCTCAAAACGTTGTGTTTGCCCATGTATTAAATAGACAAGTAAATAAGAACATTGCAGATGTCTAGATTACTGAGAAAGTAAGGATTTGCACATTGCACACTGAACATTATAATATACTTTTGTTCAACAGAAATCCCCCATGCTCACTACTGAATGACCAAAGTACTTGTACACTCAATTTTTTAAAATTATTTTCTTTAAAAGTTGATGACTGAGGTCAATTATATCATGTAGTGGTTATAAGTTTCATGATTGTGTGGCTACAAATTCCCCTCATCCCAAGTGGGACTGGGAGGTTTTTTTTAGACCAGGAGTATTGTAATATATAAAGCTATATCAATATGCAGTACCAGAGACTTTTGGGGGCATCCTCATTTTTTTCAAAAACAAATGACATACTTTGCTTACATGTACCTCCAAGTCGGCTTTTTTTTGTTTCAGTGTTTTGTTTTGATTAATGTGCAGCCTATATCAGGTGTACATATGTACTTAATAGTCTAGTCCAAGCTGGATCCGACCAGAAAGGATAACCATTAGGAGTGCAAAATATCGAGCCCAAGAATTGGGCGTGTCGCTTATTGGATGTCATGCCTACCATTACAATCAGTATCCACTATAAACCAATGAGAGGTTTAGATTAAGTCTTAATCTAAACCTCTCATTGGTTTATAGTGGATACTGATTGTAATGGTAGGCGTGACATCCAATAAGCGACACGCCCAATTCTTGGGCTCGATATTTTGCACTCCTAATGATAATGTTGTATTTCCAGGGTACAATGTTTACAGCTTATCATTCGCAATAATTGATGACCTGGAGTTATAAGCAATGTATTCAAGCCAAAAGCTTCCCCCCCCCCCCCCTAACATTGAGGGCGCCCTTCACATGAAATCACTGAATGTCCCTTTAAATTTACTGGTGATATTGTAATATCAAAATACACATTCAGTGTCCTAAAAATTTATATTTTGATACCAATTTTTGCTATCCATGACTTATATAACCCGGGAAATGTGTTTTTAATTACTGGATGGCGGCCATTTTGGATTTTTTGGTTTTACACGAATACGCGTAAAAATTCGCGAGGGCTCCTCGGCTAATATTGATTAATAGGTCATTAGGAGTGTTCATGCCAAATTTGGTGATTTTGTCCACCGTGTAACGGTAATTTTGCTAAGCCACCCTACTATGTTTGATGCCTTTTAATATAGCATTCCACCAGGTGGCGATATACGATAATGTTTCTCTTTCTTGTGTACCATACTCTGTGTTGCAAAGCGTTGGTTCTGCCAAAGCAGTTTCTTGGCTGAATTGAGCTATATTGTGTGGTTTGCCATCCCCCTTCCAGCAATTAGCAGGGCAGGAATTTGTAATTTGTTCATTGTGCCGGCAATGGCTCGCCTACTCTTTGTGAAGGACACTTTGAGACATTTAACGTCCACCGACTAATGGCGGCAGGTGGGACGTCCAGTTTAATGTCGATTCGATGGACTGCACACACATTGATGAATCACCCTGCCTGTGAAACAGTTAATACGTGGGTCAGGATTCAAACCCAGGCTTGACAGCTTAAAGACTTGTGTGCATACCTCTAAGTCTAGGTCATCCTGCCAGCCCATGATAACATTTACATGGAGAGGATCCACCCGCCCCCCCCCCCCCCCTCACCCTTTTTTCGAGATCATCTATTCTGCTTTCCCCACTGGTTTTCAGGAAGACAGCCCATAACACGTCATCCCAAATTCCATATTTGCTGGTGCTCTCCACATTTATGCTGACTACATGGGGCACAGTGAAATAATAATTTATATTAACATCAGTGATCGGGAATCTTTTTGGTAGGCCTACATATTAGTTTGACTTTTTCATAAGTTTAGACGTTTAATAATATGAACAAATATGGATGCAAATGTTCCTCAGAGAATCAGGAATGAGTTATATCATGGCTCGGCCCAAATCAATACAAGTATAACAAATTGAACCAAAAGAAATCTGCATGAATGTATATACTTATTGCTTATGTAATGAACATCGTGTTCCAGATTATGCATTCTTAAGGAAGGATCATATCCATGTAAAGCAAGAGATAAAAAATAAAAAGGCAAGAAAAGTATTTATACCATAAGGCCTTGTGTTGCCAATGCCTTATGTTACGTGCTCCTCCCCAAACCCCGGTCACGGTGTACCTCCGAGCCCCGAGAGGAGTCACGGCAGAAAGATGTGTTATTCTGTATGTCAAAAATCAATGGTGAAACCACACCAATTGTTACCAACAAACAAGATTGTATTAAAATCACACAAGAATAACAGTACAACAACAATAGTAATCAATTGTACAACCAATATATATTTCCTATGATGGTACCATCAGGTTCGTACAATATAACTCACTGTGCTCCAAGTGAGCGAAAAGAAGAACATTCCCCAATGTCTCTATTCCTGGCTTCAAGCCAAAGTTAATTCCGGCTTCAAGCCAACGTCGATCCACTCCAGTGACCGTCCATAAGATGTCGGATCGAGACCAGAATCCCGTTCGGATGACAGTCACAGTCCCGCTGCCAAAGCTGCGCAAAGGTGCCCTCAAGGCGACGGGGAAATCACACCCTCGGGTATGGACGTTCCACGGCTCCAAATCGGCGAACCGCAGATTTCCCACTGAAAAGCCACGTTACACACACACACACCAGATTCACGTATGAATGCGGTGACAATGGTGAAAGCGAAGTGAAAAACCTTGAGCGAAGCGCAAAGCGCGCGAGTCATGGCCGAAGGCCCGTTCTCGAGGCGTAACGGCACTACGATGATTCTCCTCGGAATCAAACGCAAAACCTGACACGCAGGTTGATCTGTCACAACGATAACAACTCTGTCGCAGGAATCCCTTTCCTGGGAAACCCAAAGTTCACTCGTGACTCTCGTTCGCCAATCGTTCGCTCCAGACCTCGAAGCAGCTAGGCTACTTGTCCGATTCACTCGCTCCACCTTCTCTTCCTCCTCTTCCTCTTCGTCGTTGTCCGGTTCCGGTTTCATTAAAACATTAACTTTTTTACCTTTTGAAAATAGTAATATCTATTTCCCTTAAACGACAACAATAATAGTACATGGAATCAAAAATGTTTACAGTGGATGAAAACCACAACAACGGAAGTGATGAATCCGTAACACTTCCCTCCCTCAAGAAAGAAAGTTTGAACATCGTGAAAACTTTCTTTGCAGGCAAAAACTCTTTTTACAAACAAAGGTAAAACTCACACCCAAATTATCAATTCACGTGAGCAACAAAAATTAATATTCCCCAAAATAAAGCAACAAAACGTCCAAACAACCTACAGAAATTTCCAAAGTTAGTTCACTCTGGACAAAGCATCAGCAATGACATTGTCCCTGCCCTTTACATGCTCAATTTCCAAGTTGAACTCCTGCAAAGCCAAACTCCATCTCATCAACCTCTGATTTTTATTTTTCATTTTTTGAATGAAGGTTAAGGGGTTGTGATCAGTGAATCTAAAGCAAAGCAAATCCATAGCACTTTTTGAAGGAGGCCGAGCTGAGAGCCAGGTTTCATGGTGGTTGGGTGGTGAGGCCTGGAAGTATCCACTGCATGGACGCATTTAGGAACGTGGAGTTCACAGGTTAATCCGTATAGGAATCTTGGCTCGGTTGCTCTGCTCCACTCAGTGCTTCCAACGCTTCTCTTGATCATAAGAATCATAATCACGGTTGTAGCGTCGGGTGCTGTAGTCACGCGAGTAGCGGTCCCCATCTCGGCTACCACCGCAATAGTCATCCCGTCGAGAGTTGCCAAAACTGCGCTGCTGCTGCTGGGAGCCTCCGTAGTAATCACGACTGCGGCCGCCACCAAAACTACTACTCCCACCCCGGGAGCCATAGCCACCCTTGAAACGACCTCCACGTTTTCCTCCTCTGTAGCCCCCTCGATGCCCATGGCCTGCCTTCTCTACTGTTATGGTCCGACCATCCAAATCCTTTTCTGCGTCTTTGGCGTCCTTTGTGTTTTCAAACGTGACAAAGCCAAACCCTCTTGACTTTTGCGTCTCCCTGTCTTTTATCAGCAGCACTTCCAAGAGTGGTCCATATTTGCCAAAGATAGAGTCCAGAACATCTTCACTTGTGTCAAAGTTCAGTCCACCTACAAAGAGCTTGCCAACATTGCCTCCCTCCATGACTTGTGTGTGCTGACACTTAGTTTCAGGGTACTCGACAAGAAGTGCCTGTGCAAAGCGTGACGTCAGTACCTTCTCCTTCTCTTCAGAGCGCTTCCTACCCATAGAACGAGTCACGGCACAGGATGGAAAGACACCCGGAATCTCCTGCTCTAACTGTGCGGTGTTATTTTCCATACTGGGCTTTTCCACCAACTAAACATTGGATTACCAGAAACTCGACCACCGGCCAAATCATTCCCGATAATAAAAGAGATTCCCTTTACAGGAAGAGTGGCTTGTAAACCTACGGTGACCGGTCCTGATACCAAATCAGACTTCAAATGGATGATATGAAGTGGAGCTTTAACATAGCCACCAACCCCCTGTAAAAGAACACTAACACCAGTTGCCGTCTTCTCGGACAGTGGCAAAATGCCCTCAAGCATCAAAGATTGATGTGCTCCTGTGTCCCTCAATACCCTAACAGGTCTCTGGTTCGTTAAGTCTCAATCCAGTGACACAAACCCCTCTGAAATAAAAGGTTTGTAACCCTCTTGAACAAGGTCGTTCTGTGATGCCGTAACTTTGGCATGGGAACCTTCACAAGGCACTGTCCTCCAAGGACGATTTCTCGCATTTGCCAATGCATTCATGCCCATATCTAGCAATGCATTCATGCATTTGCCAATGCATTCATGCCCAATCTAGTTGCACCAGTTTGACTCCACTCCTGATTTTTCCTTTTCAGGGTGTAACATTGGGACATCAAATGCCCAGGTTTCTTGCAAAAAGCGCAAGTAGGCCCGGAGGAAAAACTCGTGGTCTGCCTAGGGCCCCGCAGAAGATAAGTCTGTCTTGGAACTGTCATCTTCTGATCCCTAAAATTAGCGGTATCAGATTTGTCCCCATAGTTTGACTTCCGCTTCCGGTCTTGCCGGCGAGGTTTCGTTTATTCGCAGCTGTCTACGCTCTCCATCGAAGCTAAGTAATTGTTCCCATTTGTATTTTCGTTATAGCTGTATTTATTTTATGGTGTTGTACGTATCGTGTGTCCCGAGGAAGATTTTCGGTGCAAATCTTTCATACCTGTATAGAAAATCGTGTTAATTCGTGTCGTGTCTTTTGTTTTGAGGCCTTGTATAGTGTCCAACCTTGAGGCTTTGTTTTCCTCTCAGCGGTCCGTCGTTTGTGCTCCAATAACTTTCGTTCTCTGCTTTTCCCAGTCTTTTCACCCCATAGCCTACTTCCTTGTTTAAAATCAACAAAAAAAAAAAAAAAAAATTTTTTTCGTTCTCTGTTCTTATTCTTTGTTCTCATTCGTTTATTCGTTCTTATTCGTTCTTCGAACGACGTTCACTGTCATTACTGTTACTGTAATAACAGTTATTACTGTTATTACTGTTCACTGTTAACGTTCACTGTTATTAACCTTAAAATGTTTACACTTTCCCCTCAAGTTCTGTATTCCGTCGTATATTATAACACCTTTTTCTTCTTCTTCTTTAAAAGGCTGCTTTCGACTTGCTCACCAAATCTATTCATCCCCAAAAAAAATTCCATCTCTTTCAGTGCCTCTTTTCGACATTCCCTAAACTCTCCTGCACTCCATCCTCCCTGCAGCGTGCTTAAACGTATTTTTGACTCGAAGGTCACAAGAAACTCATTTTGCAATAAATGTTCGTTTCCCATTAATCGTACACTTTCTAAAAAAATCCAATCTCACCCCTCCCCTCCAAATCTTCCCCATAACCCCTCCCATCCAAATCTTCCCCCTTGCCACTCCCCTCCTAATCCTCCCCATCACCCATCCCTTTCAAATCTCCCCCCTTGCCCCTTCTCTCCTAAACTCCCCCCACACCCTTCCCCTCCAATACTCCCCCTCGCCCCTCCCCTCCTAGATCCCCCCTCACCCCTCCCCTCCAAATCTCCCCCATTTCCCATCCCTTTCAAATCCCTCCCCTTGTCCCTTCCCTCCTAAACTCCCACCTCGTCCCTCCCCTTCAAATCTCCCCACCCTCATTTCTTCTCAATTTCCCCCCTCTCGCTCCCCCTCCACAAAGCGTCCTCCCCGCTTCTTCCCCCTTCCAACTCTCACCTCCATCTCCCCCAACCTTCTGCCTCGCTCTTCCCCCTCCTCAAATAACACCTCATTGTGCCTCACCCAATCACCATCAAACCTTTTGTCTGCCCCATCCTTCCCTTTCTCCGAGCTATTCTGAAATCTCTGACACACCTTCAACAGCTCTCCCTACCTCTTCCACATCTTACCCTACCCCTCCTCCCCCCTGTTCTGTATCCGATGCTCCCCCTTCCTCTTCATTAACGGTATGGACCTCAAACATCCGGGGCCTACGTTCAAACTCAACTGATCTCTCCATACAGGTTGCTTCTGTCAAACCAGACGTGATCTGCTTAATAGAAACTTTCCTCCTTCATGATGTCTCTGCTTCCTTAGTATCTCTCCCGGGTTACTCCCTCCTCCGGTATGATGGACCTGAGCCTCGTCCTGGAGGCGGGTTGCTATCTTTATCAAAAACTCTCTTCCTCACTCGCCCTGCACTGCACTCTCTCCACCTCACCTCCAGGAATACCTCTGGCTACGGCTTCCCCTTCGCTCCCACCTCTTGTTCATATGTGTGTTGTACCGTCCACCAAACAGTGATGACTCCATCTACATCTCGCTGTCTGATAATATGGACCAACTTGTCTACTCATCCGAACTCTCTCTTCCTCATATGTGGTGATTTCAATTGTCACCATGCCAGTTGGCTGGGTGTGGGTACCAGGTACCTCTCTCACCAGCCATGGCTCCTCAGCAAAGGACTTCTGCGACTCACTGGGACTGACACAATCTGTCAATTTCCCGACCCAGATCTCAGTCAACGGAGCATCTTCTCTTCTGGACTTGGTTATGACTAACTTCCCTGAAAATGTCTGCTGCCCTTCTTCTGCTCCAATTGGCTCATCTGATCATGTGCTTGTTAAAGTGGACATCTCTCTGACCGTTCTCAGGGAGCCTGCTCGGCGTCGACGAGTCTGGCATTTCACTCAGGCCAACTGGCACGGTCTTCAAGCAGCCATCAATCATCTGGACTGGTCTCCCATCTCTACCACCTCTGACATCAACTCATCCTGGGAATTCTTCCAAAGTAAATTGCTCGCTCTCATGCACAGATTTATCCCATCTCGTCTTCAGTTGTCATACCCTTCCTCCCGTCCATGGTACACGGAATCTTGTGGTGAGGCTGTTGCCCAGAAACAACTTGCCTTCGTCTCCTGGAAAGCAAATCCAACGGAAGGAAATCTCATTTCCTTTCACAAAGCCCGAAACAAGTGTGTGTCCACCCTCAGGAGAGCCAGGAAACAATATCTCTCCGTTCTCAAGACCGAACTCTCTTATCTGTCTCCCTCTTCCAAATCCTGGTGTCATCTGGTCAAATCTGTTTCTGGTGTTTGTTCCCCCTCCATCCCCTCCCTTACCTCAAACGGCTACACAGCTGACTCCGCACGTGAAAAAGTTGAATGCCTCAACTCTGTGTTTGCCTCAAAATCTTGTGTCCCAAACCCATCCCTCTCTGTACCCACCGTACCCAGCTGCTCCTGGACTCCGTGTCCTTTCCTCCTGACAAGGTGGAAAAGTTTCTGTCAACCCTCGACTCTGATTCTGCAACTGGACCTGACGGCATCAGCCCACGGGTCCTAAAATCCTGTTCTTCCGCTCTTTCACTCCCACTCTCTGTTCTCTTCACCCTCTCTTTTGCTCAAGGTCAACTGCTATCTGCTTGGAAATCAGCCAACATCACCGCTTTGCACAAAAAAGGTGCAAAAACAGATCCTAGCAACTACAGACCAATCAGCCTTCTCCCAATTATCAGCAAAGTCATGGAATCCATCATTGCTTCGGATATGAAATCTTTCCTCTTCTCCAATGGCTTGATCTCTGATCATCAATTTGGTTTCAGACCAGGTCACTCTACTCTGGACATGCTGCTTCTGCTGTCTCAACAATGGATGGAGGTCCTCAATGCCAAACAGGAAATTAGAGCTGTCTCCCTCGACATATCACGTGCCTTCGATACGGTCTGGCACCCCGCTCTGCTCACCAAACTCTCCTCCTTTGGTATCCAAGGAAATCTCCACGCATGGCTGGCGGACTTCCTCTCTCGTCGTAGTCAACGTGTGGCCCTGAATGGGTTTCTCTCATCTCCTCTTCCTGTTCAGGCTGGAGTTCCCCAAGGCAGTGTTCTGGGCCCTGTGCTTTTTCTGGTCTTCATCAATGATCTCTCTGACTCTCTTGAAAATCCTCTCGATCTCTTTGCTGATGACTCCACTCTCTGCCGCTCCATTCCTCATCCCTCAGGTCGACAGTCTGCAGCCTCCTCACTCTCTGCAGACCTGGACAAAATCACAGACTGGGCAAACAAGTGGAACATGTCTTTCAATCCTGACAAATCTCACACTCTTACGATGTCTCTCCGAAAAGACCGACTGGACAACCCTCCCATCTACTTTCTGAATAATCCTCTCCAAGAAGTTCTGTCACTCAAGCTTTTGGGTCTCACTATCTGCCATGATCTTTCCTGGGAAAACCACATTTCCATGCTGGCCTCCAAAGCCAATCGCCGACTGGGCATCCTCCGTCGTGCGAAGTCCTTCCTTGGCACACCTGAGCTCCTCACCACTTACAAGGCTTTCATCCGCAGCTCAATGGAATACTGCTCTCCCCTCTGGGCTGGTGCTCCTGCCTCACACCTAGCTCGTCTTCACGCTGTTGAAACCAAAGCATTCAGAATCATTGGAATCTCCCGCGATGACGCTATCTCCGAGGGCCTTTCACTTACTCACCACAGGCAGGTTGGTGGTCTTTCCGTCTTCTACCGACTCCTCTCCGGCCTTGCTCCCCCAGCTCTCTCTGGGCTCTGTCCCCCAAATATTCCTGCAGGTCGCACAAGATCTGCCTGCAACCCTCTTATGGTTAAACTGCCAAAATCAAGACTCTCTGCTCACCTTCACTCCTCTTTTCTCCTGCCTCTGTAACAAACTCCCTCACTTTCTTCAATCCCACTCCTCCCTCCAGGTCTTTAAAACGGCTGTTCACCACCATCTCTTATCTTCCCCAATCCAAAACCTTGATCTTTTCTACCTCCGCTAATTTCACCCCAAATCCACTTTTTTGAGGTGACTTTTGTCTTCTTTCCTGGAAGTCCTTGGTGTCCTTGCGTTTTATACCTATCCTGCCTCCCCCCAGGCCCTCTCCCTCCCACACATCTCCCGATGTACCTGCTCTCAAATGTGGTATTTGTGTGCTTCCTCCCCTTCTCTCCCCATCTCATCAACCGCTCCCCTTTTTATATACTTTGTTTGCTTGTTTGTTTGATTTGTTTGTTTGATAAAAGTTAGCTCTTTCACGAGCCTCGACTCTATACAAAAAAAAAAAAAAAAAATAGTCATCTCTAGGCCGCCTCCATGAATATTTGATCTCCGCCCCTGATTTACCATAACTCCCCAGGCTAACTCTAGGCAGGAAGTTAGGTTTGTGGAACCCCATCCTGTGTGTCAAGGCATAGTCATCTGCCACGGTTGCTGCGTCATACAACTCTGGTATTTTCTTTTCATCCAGATGTACTTCAATGTCTGCGTGGACACACTGTTTGAATTCCTCCACCAAGATCAATTGTCGCAACAGGTTGAAGTCTTTCCCAATCCCCTTCGAGTCACACCACCGATCAAACATGGTTTCCTTCATTCTGGCAAACTCCAAATGGGTCTCACTCTCCCTCTTCCTGGCATTCCTGAATTTTTGCCGGTAAGCTTCAGGGACCAATTCATAGGCTTTGAGAATGGTTTTCTTCACTATCTCATAATCTGCACATTGGTCAATCGGTAAAGCCGAATAGATATCTTGAGCTTTACCCACCAAAACACTTTGCACTAACATAGTCCAGGACCCCACAGGCCATTTTAGCATTTGAGCCACTTACAAGTGGCTACCTCCTTTACACTTTTACACAAAGTGTAAAAAAAACTTGGCTACCTCCTTTTCATTGAAGGGTGGAACCAGCCTCACATGCCTACCAACATCCCAAGTGTTCTGACTAGTTGTCGAACTAGCCAGCATGGATACTACTTCTCTCCGTTCTCCCATTAATTCCAGCTCCTTGAGTTTAAGTTCCTGCTGATACTCCATGTCACGTTCCTTTAACTCCCTTTCGGCTCTCCGTTCCTCTGCTCTTCTTTCTTCTTCAGCTCTCCTTTCCTCTGCTCTTCTCTCCTCGAGTTCTCGTTCCTGTTCTGCTCTTCTTTCCTGGAGTTCCTTTTCAGCTCTCCTTTCCTCTGCTCTTCTCTCCTCGAGTTCTTTTTCAGCTCTCCTTTCCTCTGCTCTTCTTTCCTCGAGTTCTTTTTCAGCTCTCCTTTCCTCTGCTTTTAACCTTTCCTGGCTCTGCAGTTGCATCTCCATTTTCCGAAGCTCCACATTTTCTTTTTCCTCGGGTAACCAATCCAAGGCTACCTCTTTCCATGTTCCTTGTCCCACCAGAGATTCTACCACCAATGTCTGCATCTCTGCTTTCTTCATATTAACTCGGACCTCCAAGTAAAAATATTTGGCCAATATCAAGAGTTCCGATCTTTTTAACGCTTGGAACTGTGCCTCATTAGGGGACGCCGCAAACTTTTCTGCATCAAACACCATGGTGACTATTAGTTAGCACCTGTTAACCTTCACACAAAAATTTTCCAATTTTTTTTGAAAAATTTGGGAATGTTAGAAAAATTCCAAATTTGGGAATTTTGGGAATGTTAGGGAATTCTATCCCGGACGAATGTTAGGGAATTTAATCCCGGACGGAATTTGGGACGAGCCCCCAATTTCTGTTACGTGCTCCTCCCCAAACCCCGGTCACGGTGTACCTCCGAGCCCCGAGAGGATTCACGGCAGAAAGATGCGTTATTCTGTATGTCAAAGATCAATGGTGAAACCACACCAATTGCTACCAACAAACAAGTATTGTATTAAAATCACACAAGAATAACAGTACAACAACAATAGTAATCAATTGTACAACCAATATATATTTCCTATGGTGGTACCATCAGGCTCGTACAATATAACTCACTGTGCTCCAAGTGAGCGAAAAGAAGAACATTCCCCAATGTCTCTATGACCGGCTTCAAGCCAAAGTTGGTTCCGGCTTCAAGCCAACGTCGATCCACTCCAGTGACCGGCCGTACGATGTCGTATCGAGACCAGAATCCCGTTCGGATGACAGTCACAGTCCCGCTGCCAAAGCTGCGCAAAGGTGCCCTCAAGGCGACTGGGAAATCACACCCTCGGGTATGGACGTTCCACGGCTCCAAATCGGCGAACTGCAGATTTCCCACTCAAAAGCCACGTTACACACACACACCAGATTCACGTCTGAATGCGGTGACAATGGTTAAAGCGAAGCGCATAGCGCGCGAGTCAAAATGGCCGACGGCCCATTCTCGAGGCGTAACGGCACTACGATGATTCTCCTCGGAATCAACCGCAAAACCTGACATGCAGGTTGATCTGTCACAGCGATGACAACTCTGTCGCAGGAATCTCTTTCGTGGGAAACCCAAAGTTCACTCGTGACTCTCGTTCGTCAATCGTTCGCTCCAGACCTCGAAGCAGCTAGGCTTCTTGTCCGACTCACTCGCTCCGCCTTCTCTTCCTCTACGTCCGGTTCCGGTTTCATTTAAAACATTAACTTTTTTACCTTTTGAAAATAGTAATATCTATTTCCCTTAAACGACAACAATAATAGTACATGGAATCAAAAATGTTTACAGTGGATGAAAACCACAACAACGGAAGTGATGAATCCGTAACACTTAGCATGGGAACCAGCTGTACACTGGAGTGAGGAGGGATTATAAAGGGACGATCTGTAATTATGGTGGTGTAATACTAACAGCATGAATATTATAAGTGATCGATGAATGCAGATGGCGCAGATGACTGACACACACACACACACACACACACACACACACACACACACACACACACACACACACACACACACACACACACACACACACACACACACACACACACACACACACACACACACACACACACACACACACACACACACACACACACACACACACACACACACACACGTTTTTTTTGTTTCTTTTCATTTTCTGTTCCTTACAATTCAATCACATACACACACACACTTGGGGAAGGATCAGTCAAAAGGTTACACAAGATGGCGGCAGCGAGCGAGGCAGCATGACTTGCCGGTTGTGCCACCTCCCTCTCACCTGGGACGGATAGGACCAGGAGCTGTATCGAATAAATCAGTTTCAAAGATAGTAAAGACTGACCTGAGAACGGCAGCTTTGATGTGATGAGACTGTTCGATGTGCGTTTGGGCAGCCTGGCTCTGGAGCTTGGGAGGACCTGTGGACACTGTGCTGCTGGGTGGGAAGGCCCAGGCTTTGACGGACCTCTTCTTGTAGAGCTCCGTCCATTGAGGATGTGAGAGAGCGAGGTGAGATCTAGGGATCTGTGCCGTGTGCAGCGGTTTCAGAGTGCACAGTGGCTTTATTGGGGCAAAGGGCCACGCACATGGTGCCTGAGGTCACCTGGATCATCTGTAATGCAGCCTGACCTGGCGGCTTGCTGGGTTTCTCTGACTTCATTATGCTGGGAGCGAGGACCTGGAATTTGGCGACTTCCTTTTCACCATGTTATGCTCGCAGGGAACCGAGCTCCACGAGTACCATTAACGTGTGGAATAAAACAGCTTCGTGGGCGGATTTGGTGGTGGAAGGGGAAGGTGCCAGTGGCTTGAGAGGTTTTTGCCGACTCTAACCCGTTGAGGACACGCACACGCACAGGGAGGGGGGCCTGCGATTTGGCGAACCCTAGTGGAAGAAGGGCCTGAGAAGGATGAGGACCGTGGCAATGATGCACGCACACATGCACGATAATGGTGCGCGCGCACACACACACACACACACACACACACACACACACACACACACACACACACACACACACACACACACACACACACACACACACGGAGGTGGATACTTTGAGTGCCGGTAGAGCTACATTCCATCTCCTGAGGCCCACACACGTGAGGGGATAACAGGCAAAAACAACATGCATGCATACACACATCCACGCATACACAAACACACACACGAAGGTGGATACATCGAGATCTCGGAGGGCTCCCTTCCACCTTCTGAAGCCCGCATTTGGAGAAAACAACCAATAACACAGACTACATTCCATCTATTTCCTCAATTAATATCCCCCAATTTAGAAAAAAAAGGAAAAGGAGACAACATTTCTTTCACAGCTTGCCCTGGTTTGGTTTCACAGGATGCCCAAGATTCTCTTGTGCGTCTCCCTGGTTCTTTGCTCCAACACAGGCCTGCTTCCCAGACTGGTAGTGGTGTCGCTGTGTATGTTCGTTCTTCTGTTCCCCTCACTGGTTGCCCCCCAACCTATGGAATACATTTGGCTTTGTCTGCAATTTGACCCATCACTGGTCTGCATTTTAGACTGCTAGAAGTCTCTTAGCTGTGCCACAAGAGGAAGTTTGAACAGCCTAACTTGAGCTTGTATCATCGTGGGAGAGTGGGAGTGGGGGTGTGGGAGGGGGGGTGGTAATGAGGAGGGGTGTTGCCAGTGCTGCCCGGCTGTGTGAGCTTTTACGGGATGGTGTTTTCGGACATTTGCAAGTTATGGAGTAAATGCCGTCATGGTGGTTACCTTTTGCCTGCAGGCCGGCGACACTGCCTGACCCCACATCCCAATATACACCTTATAGTAGACTTTGGTGGCCTTCAAGCCCAACATGCGGTTGCTTAAAACCTTGCCCAAATTGTGAAGTACCTACACACAAAATCTGGGGCCTCCAGCTGCTCCAGTTCGGCTGCGAAAGGATAATAAACAAATGCACAAATACTTGAAATTAATTATAAGATTGATACTTGAGTTTGTAAAATCTTACTATAATTCACCAAATGTCCGTCCGTCCGTTCCCAGGTACCGCAAAAACGGCTAAACCGATCGCAACGAAATGTTAGGTGGGTAATCCTGGGACCCCCGGAGTAAAATAGGCTATATTGTTTTTCCAATTTCAGCTTTGGTCTCCAGCATTTTCAGGTTTGGACTCCCGCCTGACGTGATTGTCCCGGGTAATGCAAAAACGGTTGCACCGATCGCAACGATACACCTCCATGCCCGTGGGATTCCCACGGGTGACCCCACCAGTATTAATAATTTTATTTCCGGCATTTATACAGGTCACTGTTTCTGTAACAATGTAACCCTTAATCAACCATGCTCTCACATCTGGGGACGTTCTAGCTCCACATACTTACGGGACAGAATTTAATCCAAAGTAATCAGACTTATCAACTCTCCCAATCTGACATCAAAACTCAAACTGCTCGAATTGCACCACAATTTTGGTTCTCTTTCTCTTTTCTACAGATATTACCTCTGTTTCTGCTCCCAATAACTTGTTGCTTGTGTACCTCCGGCATTAGCGAGACCCAGGAATACTCAACAAGCCACTACATCGCATGATTATTGTGTGGCCATTGGCAAATCAAGGGTGGGACATTATGATGTTTGTTTCTTCCCCTAGACTGCCAAACTATGGAACTCTTTACCTTCCCCATGCATTTCCAAACACTTATGATCTTCCCCTTTTCAAAAAGCAGATTTTTTACTTCCTCAAAAACTCTTAGTGCTCTTTTTTTCACTTTTCTATCAACGCAGCTCTTTTATTTAAGGCCTGGTCTCGATGAGGACTATATAGTCCATGACTGGAACCTTTAACATTAAAAAAAAGTGTTTTTTTCCTTGTTACAAGTATGGCTATCCAAAGGGCAAATGATAAATTCTGTCTTTCGTTTTCCTTAAAAAAGAGGCTTGTAAAAAATGAATGAATGAATGATCGTTTTAAGGCCATTTTTCCTCACTAGAGCGGGGGTTAGCCTTGCAGGCCCCATGACAATCATGGTTCCCTGTTTGAGGCAATGTCTTTATGGCCGGATGCCCTTCCTGACGCCAACCCTTGGTCACGCTCTTACGATGCGCAGGGATACGGTGTACCTATTCTAAATCGGGGTACACACCAGGATCATTCATCCCAGCAAGCTGGTACTCAATTTGCCAACCTCGGAAGGATGACAGGCTGAGTCAACCCCCTGGCATTAATTCAGCGATCGACCGGGATTCGAACCCAGGATCCTAGGATCCCAAGCCAGCACCCTAACCACTAAGCCAACACCAGGCTTGTAGAAGAACAATAAAACAAGGTGATGTGATATTGTAATTAAATTGGAAAAAAAATGAAGAGTAAAGAACAGATGGAGAAGGCTATAGGAGTGTGCAGAGGGGGGAGCGGGATAAAGGAGTGGAGTTGAGCAAAAAAAGAAAACCTTTGATATTTGTGAAGCTAACAAGGCACCGGTTATGAGACGAATGTGTGATGGATGAAAGGACTCAAAGGGCAGGGAATACTATTCCAAATGAAAGGCAGTAGAAGATCGCGAAGCTGAAACAGCAGGCCACGCTTTCCAAAATTACATTTGCAGACTTGAGAACAGGATAATCCAGAAACCTCACTCATGGGTTCAAAGAAGATGCTACAGCACAGAACAGCTTGGGTTTTTTGTTGTTGTTTTTTGCCACTGAAAGACTCCAGGATGATGACCTCACCAGAGTAACACCAGAAACCTCAGCAATGGACCCGAGTCAAAACCAGATCCAGACGGTGCAAGTGCAGACATCAATAAAGGGCATTTGCAAACAGATAAAATCCTTCAACCACTTACAAAGAACCCGCAAGCAGACTTCACTGTGGGACCTTCAGGAAACTTCAGTGAAATGAGTCCTTTACAGAAAGAATAGAAAACGGGAGGAAAAAATAAAATAAAATAATAGGACATCAATGCAGTCACGGACACAGATGTGGAATCGTAAAAGATTAATTACACATGGATGGTGATAAAGCAACAAAACAGGAAAGCTTACCACAATGAAACAAGGCCTTAAAATCACAGTTATCTGCAATGAAGAGATCCGCCTTTCTTTTCAGAGCCTGAAACGAGCAATGAAAATCAGACGCCGCCTGGCGCTGCCTACGGACGTGTACAAAGATTGGAATTACTTTAAAATGTTCGACAATTTTACCTGTAATAAGAGCTGCATGAATGAATCAACGATATCTGGGTGATCTCTTGGTCCTGCAATGGCCAGACAGAGTAAAAGTAAAGATTCTCTTTTAATGCAACGTCAAGCAAGTGCTAAGTGGCAGAACAGATGTCACATACATCGTGATGTGGGCATAAATGATCAATGTGGATTTCCTTAGACACATGCGACAAACAATAGCCAACAAATGTTATTACCTCCGCCGCCGAAAGTGGATGGGGCTTATGTTTGTCTTTGAGCACGGTATCTCAAAAAGTTATGGATGTATTCAGACAAAACTGGCGGGACACGTTGGATGTGTGAGAAGGATGAATTGATTCAATTTGGTGAAGATCCACATCTGGATCCCCAAACGAGAATTTAAAGTGATCTTTTTTTTTTGTATACATAATCGAGGCTCGTGAAAGAGCTAACATTTATCACACAAACAAATCAAACAGACAAAAAAAACAAAGTATATAAAAAGGGGAGCGGTAGACAAGATGGGGAGAGAAGGGGAAGCACATAAACACAACATTTGAGAGCAGGGACATCGGGAATGTGTGGGAGGGAGAGGGCTTGGGGGGAGGCGGCGTGGGAAGGGGGGAGGGGGGGGGGTGGGAGAAGTATAAACACAAGGACACCAAGGACTTCCAGGAAGAAGTTGGTATTTCAAAAAAGTGGATTTGGGGTGAAATTAGCGGGGGTAGAAAAGATCAAGGTTTTGGATGGCGGAAGATAAGAGATGGTGGTGAACAGCTGTTTTAAAGACCTGGAGGGAGGAGTGGGATTGAAGAGAGTGAGGGAGTTTGTTCCAGAGGTGGGAGAAAAGAGGAATGAAGGAGTGAAGGTGAGCAGAGAATCTTGATTTTGGCAGTTTAACCATAAGAGGGTTGCAGGCAGATCTTGTGCGACCTGTAGGAATATTTGGGGGACAGAGCCCAGAGAGAGCTAGGGGAGCAAGGCCGGAGAGGAGTCGGTAGAAGACGGAAAGACCACCAACCTGCCTGCGGTGAGTAAGTGAAAGGCCCTCGGAGGTAGCTTCATCGCGGGAGATTCCAATTATTCTGAACGCTTTGGTTTCAACAGCGTGAAGACGAGCTAGGTGTGAGGCAGGAGCACCAGCCCAGAGGGGGGAACAGTATTCCATTGAGCTGCGGATGAAAGCCTTATATGTGGTGAGGAGCTCAGGTGTGCCAAGGAAGGGCTTCGCACGACGGAGGATGCCCAGTCGGCGACTGGCTTTGGAGGCCAGATTTGAAATGTGGTTTTCCCAGGAAAGATCATGGCAGATAGTGAGACCCAAAAGCTTGAGTGACAGAACTTCTTGGAGAGGATTATTCAGAAAGTGGATGGGAGGGTTGTCCAGTCTGTCTTTTCGGAGAGACATCGTAAGAGTGTGTGATTTGTCAGCATTGAAAGACATGTTCCACTTGCTTGCCCAGTCTGTGATTTTGTCCAGATCTACAGAGAGTGAGGAGGCTGCAGACTGCCGATCTGAGGGATGAGGAATGGAGCGGCAGAGAGTGGAGTCATCAGCAAAAAGATAGAGAGGATTTTCAAGAGAGTCGGACAGATCATTGATGAAGACCAGAAAAAGCACAGGGCCCAGAACACTGCCTTAAAGAACTCCAGCCTGAACCTGGAAGAGGAGATGAGAGAAACCCATTCAGGGCCACACGTTGACTACGACTATAGAGGACGTCCGCCAGCCATGCATGGAGATTTCCATGGATACCAAAGGAGGAGAGTTTGGTGAGCAGAGTGGGGTGCCAGACCGTATCGAAGGCACGTGATATGTCGAGGGAGACAGCTCTAATTTCCTGTTTGGCATTGAGGACCTCCATCCATTGTTGAGACAACAGAAGCAGCATGTCCAGAGTAGAGTGACCTGGTCTGAAACCAAATTGATGATCAGAGATCAAGCCATTGAAGAAGAGTAAAGATTTCATATCCGAAGCAATGATGGATTCCATGACTTTGCTGATAATTGGGAGAAGGCTGATTGGTCTGTAGTTGCTAGGATCTGTTTTTGCACCTTTTTTGTGTAAAGCGGTGATGTTGGCTGATTTCCAAGCAGATGGCAGATGACCTTGAGCAAAAGAGAGGGTGAAGAGAACAGAGAGAGGGAGTGAAAGAGTGGAAGAACAGGATTTTAGGACCCGTGGGCTGATGCCGTCAGGTCCAGTTGCAGAATCAGAGTCGAGGGTTCACAGAAACTTTTCCACCTTGTCAGGAGGAAAGGACACAGAGTCCAGGAGCAGCTGGGTACGACTGGGTACGACTGGGTACGACTGGGTAGGGTGGGTACAGAGAGGGATGGGTTTGGGACACAAGATTTAGAGGCAAGCACAGAGTTGAGGCATTCAGCTTTTTCACGTGTGGAGTCAGCTGTGTAGCCGTTTGAGAAAAGGGAGGGGATGGAGGGGGAACAAACACCAGAAACAGATTTGACCAGACACCACGAGGATTTGGAAGAGGGAGACAGATAAGAGAGTTCAGTCTTGAGAACGGAGAGATATTGTTTCCTGGCTCTCCTGAGGGTGGACACACACTTGTTTCAGGCCCTGTGAAAGGAAATGAGATTTCCTTCCGTTGGATTTGCTTTCCAGGAGACGAAGGCAATTGTTTCTGGGCAACAGCCTCACCACAAGATTCCGTGTACCATGGACGGGAGGAAGGGTATGACAACTGAAGACGAGATGGGACAAATCTGTGCATGAGAGAGAGAGCAATTTACTTTGGAAGAATTCCCAGGATGAGTTGATGTCAGAGGTGGTAGAGATGGGAGACCAGTCCAGATGATTGATGGCTGCTTGAAGACCGTGCCAGTTGGCCTGAGTGAAATGCCAGACTCGTCGACGCTGAGGAGGTTCCCTGAGAATGGTCAGAGAGATGTCCACTTTAACAAGCACATGATCAGATGAGCCGATTGGAGCAGAAGAAGAGCAGCAGACATTTTCAGGGAAGTTAGTCATAACCAAGTCCAGAAGAGAAGATGCTCTGTTGACTGAGATCCGGGTCGGGAAATTGACAGATTGCGTCAGACCCAGTGAGTCGCAGAAGTCCTTTGCTGAGGAGCCATGGCTGGTGAGACAGATACCCACACCCAGCCAACTGGCATGGTGACAATTGAAATCACCACATATGAGGAAGAGAGAGTTGGGATGAGTTGATAGAAGTTGGTCCATATTATCAGACAGCGAGATGTAGATGGAGTCATCACTGTTTGGTGGACGTTACAACACACATGTGAACAAGAGGTGGGAGCGAAGGGGTAGCCGTAGCCAGAGGTATTCCTGGGGGTAAGGTGGAGAGAGGGCAGTGCAGGGCGAGTGAGAAAGAGAGTTTTTGATAAAGATAGCAACCCGCCTCCAGGACGAGGCTCAGGTCTATCATACCAGAGGAGGGAGTAACCCGGGAGAGATACTAAGAAATCAGAGACATCATGAAGGAGGAAAGTTTCTATTAAGCAGATCACGTCTGGTTTGACAGAAGCAACCTGTATGGAGAGATCAGTTGAGTTTGAACGTAGGCCCCAGATGTTTGAGGTCCATACCGTTAATGAAGAGGAAGGGGGAGCATCGGAAGAGGAAGGGGGAGAACAGAACAGGGGGGAGGAGGGGTAGGGTAAGATGTGGAAGAGGAGGAAGAGGTAGGGAGAGCTGATGAAGGTGTGTCAGAGATTTCAGAATAGCTCGAAGAAAGGGAAGGATGGGATGGACAAAAGGTTTGATGGTGATTGGGTGAGGCACAGAGGTGTTATTTGAGGAGGGGGAAGAGCGAGGCAGAAGGTTGGGGGAGATGGAGGTGAGAGTTGGAAGGGGGAAGAAGCGGGGAGGACGCTTTGAGGAGGAGGGGTGAGAGGGGGGAAATGGAGAAGAAATGAGGGTGGGGAGATTTGAAGGGGAGGAGCGAGGGGGGAGTTTATGAGGGGAGGGGTTAGGGGGAAGTTTAGGAGGGAAGGGAAAAGGGGAGGGATTTGAAAGGGATGGGAGATGGGGGAGATTTGGAGGGGAGGGGTGAGGGGGGAGTCTAGGAGGGGAGTGGCGAGGAGGAGTCTAGGAGGAGAGTGGTGTGGGGGGAGTTTAGGAGGGAAGGGGCAAGGGGGGAGATTTGAAAGGGATGGGTGATGGGGAGGCTTTGGAGGGGAGGGGCAAGGGGGAAGATTTGGAGGGGGGGGGGGGGGGAGGGTGATGGGGAAGTTTTGGAGGGGAGGGGTGATGGGGAAGATTTGGAGGGGAGGGGTGAGATTGGATTTTGGAAAGTGCACGATTAATGGGAAACGAACATTTATTGCAAAATGAGTTTCTTGTGACCTTCAAGTTAAAAATACGTTTAAGGACGCTGGAGGAGGGGGGGGGGGGGGGGGGGAAGGGTTTTTTTTTTTTTTTTTTTGGTATACAAGATCGAGGCTCGTGAAAGAGCTAACATTAATCACACAAAAAGTCAAACCGACACATGAAACACCAAAAATAAGGGAAGCGGTCGACAAGATGGGGAGAGAGGTGGAAGGACACAAACACAACATTTGAGAGCAGGGACATCAGGAGAAATGTGGGAGGGGGAGGGCTTGGGGGGAGGTGGGAGAGGTATAAAGCATGAACACTGCAAGGACTTCCTGGAAAGAAGTTGGAATTTCCAAAAAAAAAAAAGAGTATCTGGGGTGAATTAGTGGGGGTAGAATAGATCAAGATTTTGGATGGGGGAAGATAAGAGATGGTGGTGAACAGCTGATTTAAAGACCTGGAGGGAGGAGTGGGATTGAAGGGAGTGGGGGAGTTTGTTCCAGAGGCGGGAGAAATAGAAGAGAATGATCGTTTTAAGGCCATTTTCCCTGCTGGAGCAGGGGTTAGCCTTGCGGGCCCCATGACAATCATGGTTCCCTGTTTGAGGCAATGTTCCAGAGGCGGGAGAAAAGGGGAATAAAAGAGTGAAGGTGAGCAGAGAGCCTAGATTTTGGCAGTTTAACCACAAGAGGTTTGCAGGCAGTTCTTGTGCGACCTGTAGGAATATTTGGGGGACAGAGCCCAGAGAGAGTTGGAGGAGCAAGGCCAGAGAGGTGTCGGTAGAAGACAGAAAGACCACCAACCTGCCTGCGGTGAGTAAGTGAAAGGCCCTCGGAGGTAGCTTCATCACGGGAGATTCCAATGATTCTGAACGTTTTGGTTTCAATAGCGTGAAGACGAGCTAGGTGTGAGGCAGGAGCACCAGCCCAGAGGGGAGAGCAGTGTTCCATTGAGCTGTGGATGAAAGCCTTGTATGTGGTGAGGAGCTCAGGTGTGCCAAGGAAGGACTTCACACGACGGAGGATGTCCAGTCGGCGACTGGCTTTGGAGGCCAGATTTGAAATGTGGTTTTCCCAGGAAAGATCATGGCAGATCGTGAGACCCAAAAGCTTGAGTGACAGAACTTCTTGGAGAGGATTATTCAGAAAGTGGATGGGAGGGTTGTCCAGTCGGTCTTTTCGGAGAGACATCGTAAGAGTGTGAGATTTGTCAGGATTGAAAGACATGTTCCACTTGTTTGCCCAGTCTGTGATTTTGTCCAGGTCTGCAGAGAGTGAGTAGGCTGCAGACTACCGATCTGAGGGATGAGGAATTGGAGCGGCAGAGAGTGGAGTCATCAGCAAAGAGATAGAGAGGATTTTCAAGAGAGTCGGAGAGATCATTGATGAAGACCAGAAAAAGCACAGGGCCCAGAACACTGCCTTGGGGAACTCCAGCCTGAACAGGAAGAGGAGGTGAGAGAAACCCATTCAGGGCCACACGTTGACTACGACTAGAGAGGAAGTCCGCCAGCCATGCATTGAGATTTCCATGGATACCAAAGGAGGAGAGTTTGGTGAGCAGAGCGGGGTGCCGGACCGTATCGAAGGCACGTGATATGTCGAGGGAGACAGCTCTAATTTCCTGTTTGGCATTGAGGACCTCCATCCATTGTTGAGACAACAGAAGCAGCATGTCCAGACTAGAGTGACCTGGTCTGAAACCAAATTGATGATCAGAGATCAAGCCATTGGAGAAGAGGAAAGATTTCATATCCGAAGGAATGATGGATTCCATGACTTTGCTGATAATTGGGAGAAGGCTGATTGGTCTGTAGTTGCTGGGATCTGTTTTTGCACCTTTTTTGTGTAAAGCGGTGATGTTGGCTGATTTCCAAGAAGATGGTAGATTAACTTGAGCAAAAGAGAGGGTGAAGAGAACAGAGAGAGGGAGTTAAAGAGCGGAAGAACAGGATTTTAGGACCCGTGGGCTGATGCCGTCTGGTCCAGTTGCAGAATCAGTCGAGGTTTGACAAAAACTTCTCCACCTTGTCAGGAGAGAAGAACACAGAGTCCAGGAGCAGCTGGGTTTGACTGGTAAGGTGGGAACAGAGAGAGATGGGTTTGGGACACAAGATTTTGAGGCAAAGACAGAGTTGAGGCATTAAAGCTTTTTCACGTGCGGAGTCAGCTGTGTAGCCGTTTGAGGTGAGGGAGGGGATGGAGGGGGAACAAACACCAGAAACAGATTTGACCAGACACCACCAGGATTAGGAGGAGGGAGACAGGTTTGAGTGTTCAGTTTTGAGACAACACAACAACAACAACATGCATTTTAAGGCCATTTTCCCTGCAAGCGCGGGGGTTAGCCTTGCGGTCCCCATGACAATCTTCTCCATTTTGCCCTATTTTCTGCATCTCTCCTTGTTAACCCCCTTGCCCGCATGTCTTCTTCCACCGTCTTTAGCCAAGTCTTTCTCGGTCTTCCCCGTTCTCTACTTCCTTCTACATTCATTTCCATCACTCTTCTCAACCAGTCACTTTCATCCTTCCTCAACACATAACCAAACCATCTCAACCTGTTCCTCTTCACAGCATCAATCACAGGCTCTATTCCCATCATCTTTCGCAATTCATCATTTGTCTTCCTCTCTCTCAGCGACACTCCGCAAATCCACCGAACCATTCGCATTTCCACCCTTTCCAGGCTTCGTTGCTGCTCTACATTCATGACCCATGTCTCGCTCCCATAAATCATAACACTTCTCACACATGCAGCATACACCTTTCCCTTCAGCTTCAACGACACTCCCCTCCTTATCAGCACGCCACTCAGTTCCCGAAACTTCTTCCATGCACATCTCACTCTAGCAACCGTTGCCGAGTCTGATCCACCTTCTCCATTCAGCATGTCTCCGAGATAGCAAAATGTTTTCACACCTTCCAGCTTCACGCCGTCTCCAAGATCCAACACATTTCCTCCATCTGCAGCTCCCTCTGTGCACACCTTACATTTGAATGTAGCTGCCACACTGGTTAATGACCCTCTCAGACCACTACATTTTTGATGAACCCACTCAGCGCACATTGTACATTGAATGGAGTTCACTCCGACACCCTTCCTGCACACAGCACATGGCCACTTCCCAGTTCTTTCCACCTCACAACATGCTTTACCACTTGCCATCACCTTCGTCTTTCCTATATTCACCTTCAGACCTTTCGACTCCATACTTCCACTTCCACTTCTTCATCTTTTCCTTCAGTCCATCCATACTTTCCGCAATCAACACCAGATCATCTGCATACAACAACTCCCACGGTAAACCCTCCTTTACGGTCTGAGCCAGCACCTCCATCACAGCTACAAATAGTAGTGGACTTAGTACTGACCCCTGATGCACTCCCACCTTCACCTCAAACTCACCACTGTTCCCGTCCTTCGTCCTTACAGCTGTGCGCGCTCTTTTGTACATTGCCATCACAACTCTGATCAACCATTCCTCCACTTCTAACTTCCTCAATGCCCATGTCAATACTTCGCGTGGAACCCTATCGAATGCTAATGTTCAGTTTTGAGAGTCGAGAGATATTGTTTCCTGGCTCTCCTGTAGGTAGACACACACTTTTTCCGGGCTTTGTGAAAGTAACTGAGATTGCCTTCAGTTGGATTAGCCTTCCAAGAGGCAAAGTCAAGTTATTTCAGGGCAACTGCCTCACCACAGGATTCTGTGTACCACGGACGGGAGGAAGGGTATGACAACTAAAGATGAGATAGGATAAATCTGTGCATGAGAGAGAGCAGTTTTCTTTGGAAGAATTCCCAGGATGAGTTGATGTCAGAGGCAGTGGAGATGGGAGACCAGTCCAGGTGATTGATGGCTGCCTGAAGACCGTGCCAGTCGGCCTGAGTGAAATGCCAGACTTGTCGACGCTGAGGAGGCTCTCTGAGAATGGCCAGAGAGATGTCCACTTTAACAAGCACGAATTGATCAAGACAAGCATGAATTAATTGATCGATTAATTGCATAATTAAAATCAATAAATAATTATCATAAAATATTTTCTTAATCAATTGGCTAATAGCATACCTAAACCACCAGTGCTTCATCCGAAGCTGTAACTTTTTGAAAAATAATTAAATAAGTCAGTAATTGAAAAAAAAAAAAAATTAATTCATTAATCAATAAAGAATTAATCGACTAATTGATTAATCAATACATCAAAAACATCCTTTATAGCCACATCACTTGATCACTGTCATGTCCAAATATTAACTTCCTAGCTCAAAAGGTGCTTGAGATATTGCCCAGATACAAAAGAAAAGAAATAATTAATGAAAACAAAGAAATAATAATCATTAAAAAATGAAATAATTAATCAATTTGCTGAAAGAATACCTAAACCACCACCGTTTCATCCGAATCTGTAACTTAAAATTTTTTATTTATGAAGTCATTAATCAAATTATGAAATAATTAATCGATTAATTAATTAATCAATACAGCAAAAATAGCCCTGACAGCTAAATAACTTGGTCATTGTCATATCCAAATATCAGCTTCCTAACTCAAAAGGTGCCTGAGATAATGCCCAGAAGAGAAAGGAAATAAATAAGTACTTAATTAATCGATAATAATTGAATAACTAATCAATTAATTAAAAAACATAAAAATATCAGTTTTTGCCTAAGCACCTGCTCACTATTGTGCCGAAATTCCAGCTTCCTAGCTCAAAGGATGGCTGCGATATCTCCCAGACAAACAAACAAACAAACAAATGAAAAACCGGTCAGAGACCGAGGACTTCCCGGAATGCTTTTTTTTTTTTAATCGGCCATTTTGGATCAAAATGGCAGGAAAATGTATACATGTATATACGCTAAGCAATGGAAGATAACTGAGTAAGTGTATGCATATCTCTTGTCCTTTCAGAGTTATCGTGGTTTGAAATATATTTTCAATGAAAACTTGGCCCCCTGACCTTTGACCCCAAAAATAATTAAAACTAAGCATTTTTGACCATTTTATGCCACATGTTATTTTTCAGGAATTGAATAATGAACATTTTGGTGTTGGTTAGAAGGGAATCGGATAATGTTTGACAGTTATTCGTAAAAAAAACAATTTTTGACCTTGAGTTTGACCTTTAAAGGTCACTCAAGGTCAAAGGTCATGGTGCCAAATGAAATGTCGTTTGTGACTTCCTACATGTCAGTAACAGTAAGTGTATGTATATCTCTTGTACTTTTAGAGTTATAGTGGTTTGAAATATATTTTAAATGAAAACTCGACCCCCCCTGATTTCACGTTTTGGGTGACCTTGAGCTTGACCTTGGGCCAAGAGAGTTAAAAAATGGGCACATTCTATTCCAGGGCAAGGCAAATATGTGTGTAAAGTATGGCGATGCTGTGTGCAACGATGTAGATGTAGTACAGCGCACAGACAGACAGACAAACCAACCAACCAACATACTTGCCGGAATCTATTCCAGCAAGTAACAAGAAACCGGAGTGAAAACCGAGTACTCCCTTTCGGTGCCCGGCAATGATGTCATGCAGCGCCTGGAGATGGCATAGGAAAGGAGCGGCGCACAACAGGGCTAATAATGGCCCGGCAAGGAAATGGCATACAAAGCTTATAAAACATGCATCTTGAATTGGGTTAAAATTGCCTTCGTCAACACAATTTGAGATTTAATAGTTTAGCCGTCGTGATTGAGGGACAATGTTCTACCGAAAGCTTCAGATGTCATGGGTGCGTGAACAGAGAGCAAATGGCGTGTCGATGAAAAACAATGTCAAAACTTGGTCAATAACATACAGTGGGGATGCAAACGTACGAGTCCACTTAAATCAATGCTAAACTTTTACAAACGACAATTTCAAACACAAATTTGTTATAATATCGAAGATGGGTATCAATATTGTTTCGGTTATTATGGTTATTATTCACTGACACTTTCGCTTAGGGCTGGAAGGATGGCCGAGAGGTATGCACACTGGCCTCCAAGTAAGCTGTCAGCTTGGGTTCGAATCCCGACCCAGCTATAAAGTGTCATCACGGTGTTTCACAGACAGGGTGATCCATCAATGTGTGTGCCGTCCCTCGAATGCACGTTAAGCAGTTTACGTTTTGCATCCCACGGTTAGGCAGGATCTGCATCCACACCTCAACCAAAATCGAATCGATTCGTCAATGTCACACACCCAACGTGTCCGCAAAGTTTCGTCCCAATTCATCCACAACGTTTTAAGGTACCCTGCTCACAGACGCATAGCCAGCGGTGAAATCATAACCTCCGACCACCTCTGGTGACCAAGGTAGGGATATAATTTACGTGAGCAGTCTGACGATGCTCTGGAGTGCACTAAAACACTGTTGGGAAAAGATTGACTCAATCATAATCGATAAACTCATTAAATCAATCCCAAATGGAGTTGAGGCAGTTCTCAAAGCAAAAGGAGGTCATACTGATTATTGATTATAGGTTATTTAAGCGTTCATGGAGATCCCTGGAAAGTGCTTTTGGTTTCATAGTACAATGATTACCTGCACCACCTAAGAGTGGACAGAGGATATGTTTTCACTGCTGTCTGACTGTTTGTTTGTCTGTGAGCAGGATATATCAAAAACGTAATGGACGGATTCAGGCGAAACTTGACGGGCAGGTCAGGTGGTTTGACAATTATGAATCGATTCGATTTCAGTGAAGATCCAAATCCGGATCCAGATAGGATGGTTTTTGTTAATTTTCAAAGTGATTCTTGACCATTTTGAGAGATGCGACCCAAAACGATATATAGCACGATGCGTCAAAAAGTTGTGGATGAGTTAGGACAAAAGTTGGTGGATGAGTTGGTCAGGTGACAAGAACAAGCCGATTCAATTTTGGTTCAGGTCCAGATCCGGATCCGGCCTATCAGTGGGATGCAAAACGTAAACTATTCAGCCTGGCGGAGGTTTGGGCTCTTCCGAGTGCTGTTCTCATTTTACAATTATCTAAGACTCAGGGAGGCCACGGTACATAAATCACATGTAGAAACACAGACATTACTCGACGTCAGTGCACATTCACATAAAGTATAAGGATATTCGTTAGCGATGGACAAACATATGTTTGGTGGTGTGTAATGGGATTTAAACCAGAGTTCATCACATGATGAGCCAGGCAGCTCAGGTGGGAACATTAACAGGGCAACCCAATATTGGCACATTTGAGGATGCCTTTGGGCTGCACATGAATCCCTTGAATTGGGTTCGGTTTACCAACACTGATCAATGCTTTATTAGGGATACCGGGCATGGCGCAAGAAGATTGGCTGCAATTCTCACCTCGCTCAAATACAGCCAGGGTGACTGCTATCATGTGCAAGAAGAGGAGCTTGACTGTGACATCATGTGTCGGATCCTTCGCAAAGATGTGCACCAGCTATCATGACAAAAATCACACACCAACACACACACACACACACACACACACACACACACACACACACCAACACACACGCACACGCACACACAAAACCTTTAAAGCCAAGATAAATGAAATGCTACCTTGCCCACAAAGTGAGCACAACAGATAAAGTTCTGCACAATGAACATGTCAAAATCACGTGGTGGATAAAGCTTTGATGTCAAATTAATTTTACTGAAAAAGAGAAGGGAAGCAAAGTTGCTATTTCAGCCAAAAATTTTTGTAATATCCTTCAACATTTGCAATACAATATTGCAAGCAATCAATTGAAGTTTGGAAAAAATAAAAATAAAATAAAAAGGTCTAAATCATCATTGCTTGTTCATCATAAAGTCATTGTCAAAAAACACCAAAAAGTATTGGAAAAAAGAAAAATATTTTTGAAAGGAAAAGCTCAAGAAACAAATCTGATTTCTGTCGCTGTATAAACGCAATAAATGAACGACGTCACATACTGTGCAATACGTTGCCGTAACTCGTGGAATTACTCGCTTTGCAATAACAACTTATAACCCTGTATGGATAGCTTGGTTCTACTCTTGCACTTTTCAAGCCAAACTGAGTTTCACAGCTTACATGAAGCAATATTCCCAAACAAATAGAGCAATTTGCAAAAGTTGAAGTTGAAACAAAGTGTGCTCGGCAATGCATAATTTTTTTTTTTTTTTTTTGGATACTGAATCGAGGCTCGTGAAAGAGCTAATATTTATTTCACAAACAAATCAACCAGACAAACAAAATATACAAAAAGAGGGAGCGGAAGACAAGATGGGGAGAGAAGGGGAAGCACACAACCACAACATTTGAGAGCAGGGAGAAGTGTGGGAGGGAGAGGGCTTGGGGGCAGGAGGCGTGGGAAGGGGGGGGGGGGGGGGTATAAAACACAAGGGGACCGAAATTAGCAGGGTTAGAAAAGATCAAGGTTTTGGATGGGGGAGGATAAGAGATGGTGGTGAACAGCTGTTTTAAAGACCTGGAGGGTGGAGTGGGATTGAAGAGAGTGAGGGAGTTTGTTCCAGAGGCGGGAGAAAAGAGGAATGAAGGAGTGAAGGTGAGCAGAAAGTCTTGATTTTGGCAGTTTAACCATAAGAGGGTTGCAGGCAGATCTTGTGCGACCTGTAGAAATATTTGGGGGACAGAGCCCAGAGAGAGGGCTGGGGGGGCAAGGCCAGAGAGGAGTCGGTGGAAGATGGAAAGACCACCAACCTGCCTGCGGTGAGTGAGTGAAAGGCCCTTGGAGTTAGCTTCATCGTGGGAGATTCCAATGATTCTGAACGCTTTGGTTTCAACAGCGTGAAGACAGGCTAGGTGTGAGGCAGGAGCACCAGACCAGAGGGGAGAGCAGTTTGAGAGTGCTCATTCGGCCATGACAAGTACATAAATAGCATTATGTACGATAATCTGCAGGCCAAGGGGGTTTTTACAAACACGCTAGCGATGATTTATGAAAATAGTGAAGGGGGAGAGGGGAGAGGGCATTAAACTCTTCCATAATCACACAAGTTGCTCATCTATCTCGCTCAATTTTTCACTTATTATATATTTATGATGTCATACTTCAAATTCCTGATAATGACAAAATTAATGAATTGGCTTCGGTCAGTGATGCAATCCACAGTCAGCCGGTAAGATATAGCATCTAAATCTCAGTCAAGAAAGACTAAGCTGGGATAAGAAGTCGGGAAATACTTCTGCAAATAATGGTAAAGGAAATACTTCTGTAAATAATGGTCCCAAAGGTGAAGAACCACTTAAGAAATTAAATAATTCAAATTGTATGGTCACAATGAAAAAATTGTGGGTTATTAGAATGGCCAAAAAGCCAATGAACTATCATTATCATCGACCATGACAGGCTGACAGTATGGCCTAGACTCATGGAGGTACGCACATTCGCCTCTCGCCTGGGTTTGAATCCCGACCCAACAATAAACGGTCATCCGGGTGTTTCACAGGCAGGATGATTCATAAATGTGTGTGCCATCCCTCGGATGGGCCTTAAACTGGGCATCCCATCTGCTGGAATTAAAGGGTGAACGTTAAAGATTCCACGTTGTCCTTCACAAAGAGTAGGTGAGTTATTGCCGGTACCATGAACAAATTACAAATTCCTGCCCTAACCAGCAGAGGGCATTGCGTCAACAGCATAGCCGCAACCTTCAGCCATTGATGCTATCCCACATCCTTGTGCTGCATAAGAAAGATCATTCATGACGATACTTTATTTCAAAAGGAGGGGTTCGGCCATGACAAGTAGTGATTTTTTTCCATGGGTAAGACCATGAATAAATAAATAAATAAATAATTAAAACAAAAGTAATAATTGAATTAAATTATAAATTTTGTTATAATAAATAAACAAAAGTAATAATAATGAATATAAAGGCAAACGTTGATCTCCGAATTTCCAAGGTTTAGCAACAGAATCGGACCTCCGTGCACATATTCTTTGCTTGAAATAAACATAAAACGTTTCCTAACATGAACAATAGGAAATACTGGGGTGTTCCAGATGAAACGCCATCATTTTACACATTTACTATTGAATAATTATTTATGACAAATATAAAACTGGCACCACTACACAAAGGAGAGTCAACGCTTTGTTTCATGGTCTATTCCATGCACCGTCTCCAAACAGAGGGTGATAGTATTTTATTGTTATTTTGATGGGGAATAGCTACTTGGAAATTCTAGACACTTCTTTGTGGAATTGTGACGTCAACATTTTCCGATGAGAGGCCAATGCAGCAAGGATAATGTCTTGGATTACCTCCATTTATGACTCATTGGTAGAGCCATCGAATACAGTTTCTCTGCGAGCTTCAGCCAAGGCATCCTCTGGCCACCAGCAAAAAAATATGTTGATCAATGAAACTTCCTATAGGAGTGGCTCAAGGAACAAGTCTACAAAATGCCCCCCAGGACTGTCTATGATCTGAAACAGTGATCTGGGATTGCACACACAATATCAGCAGAGACACTTTGAAGGAAAAATTATGGATAACAAGTGCATATGGATGTGCGAAGCTTAATCAGAATAGTGGTCATGTCTAACATAAGAAAACATATTACAACTAGAATGGCACTCTGTAGAGACCATACCTCCGCCTGGTTGGCCATATCACTCAATGGTGAAGAATCACTTTAAAAAAAATCTACTAGCCGGATCCGGATCCAGATCCAGATCCAGATCTTCACCAAAATTGAATCGATTCTTCCTTGTCACACACACAACCTGTCCAACAAGTTTCGTCCAAATCCATCCATAACTTTTTGAGATATCCTGCTATGTATCGTTGTTGGCCATATCTCCCAATGGTGAAGAATCACTTTAAATTTTCTAGTAGCCGGATCCGAATCCGGTTCTTCACCAAAATCTAATAATTTCGTCCTTGTGACATACGCAACATCTCTGCCAAATTTCGTCCGAATCTGTCCACAACTTTTTGAGACATTTTGTTCACAATCGAACAGACAAACAGGGGTGAAAACATAACCTCCATCCACCTTTGGTGGCGGAGGTAATAATATATTGTAGCGGCTACCGCTGGGTATACACAATCGCCTTGCACCTACCGAGGACGCGGAGCGATCACCATGCCGGGCTCGTCCAGGACGCCCGGGCATTCCCAGACACGCCCGGGCATGCCCGCTCTCGACTTGCCAGGCTGCGTCCAGGACGCCCGGGCACGCCCCCTCTCGCCTTTCCCGGGCAAACGCTCCGGGATAATGTGTATATATATTGCTGCCCGATAAACGGGCTTTTCAGAGTACCCGAGTTGATTTGACACAATAAAGAAACTCGGACGAATTCCAGCTTTTTGTCGCGTCCATTCTTTCGATTTACGTTGGAGCATAGCTCCTACAATATAGTCGTATCAGTTTTGTTTGTGTCATTTATAGTCGGTTATTTTTAAAAATGTGTAAAATGATGGCATTTCATCTGGACCAAGTTGTACGAGGTTTACTTTGCATGATGTGGTGATCAACACTCTGGGCTAGCGCAGCCACTTCCACATCGTGCTCCCCTGGTGATAATCTAACCTCAGGCCCTCAGTTATTGGCCGCTCCTGGCAAGAAACAAAGCCTACCCTCCCCTCACTGTAAGCCGTTCTTTCCTATATCCCTCCAGGTCTTGCTCAATCTGCCATCTCTCTTCTCTGCCCATTCCCAGCCTCAACCCCCATTCCCTACCCCTTTTTTCCTCTCCCCCATACAACCAGGTCACACACATTCTATCAGAAGCCTACACTTCCAATCTTGAGAAGCTCATCTGAATTTCTTCATCCCACTTTTCTCTCGTCTGTGGAACCCCCACTCTGTGATTAACTTATACGGTACTCTTCCCTTCCATCCTTAAGGACTGCTGCCCATCTCTACCTCATGGTTTCTCCAAAAATCACTACTTTACGAAGCTTTTGTGCACACACTCGTCTTTTGTTAAAGATGGCAGAAGTACCTCGAGTTAATAATAAATCCAAGAGGGTCCAAATTAATTCCCATAGTCGTGGCCAAAAATATTGGCATCCTTGCACTTATCTATCTATAATTCCAGTAATCTCTGTTTGTACGTTTGTACGTTTGTACGTCTGTACGTCTGTTTGTCTGTGACCGCTGTTTCTCGACAACCACGGGTCCGATATACTTTTAACTTGCCAGGTATATTGCTGGGGACCCGAGGATGTGCCTTTTCAAGGTTTCATATTAATCGGACAATTACTTACCGAGCTATGTCCAAAAAACGATTCAACCAATCAGAGAGCAGCGAACGATCGCGTGTGCCGAACGTGGAGGACACACTCTGCCTCGGATGGCACATTTGAGAGCGTATTCATTTATTTCACGTTTGCAAACTATGTTGGCGTTAAACTATGTTTTAAAACTAATAAAACCGAATTTGCGATTCATTCGCTTTCCTGCGCGTTTGTGCACGCGATGGCGATTTCTTTACCAAACTCCGGAAGCCGTTCGCTTTGGACCAAACCATTGCATGTAAATAGAGGGGGGGGGGGGATTGTCACCGTACTCGCAAGCCGTTCGCTTTGGACCAAACCATTTCATGTAAATAGAGGGGGGGGATATAATTTTAGATATAGATATAGTACGGGCAATGCCCTAGTTTCAAATAATGCACCATTTCTTCCAGAAAATTGTTGAAAAAAAAAATTTGGTATCCACATATGTATTTCTTTGGTTTGCAGGGGAACAAAACAAAAAAAAAGCTGAAACAATTACTAAATCTTACCTCATTCCACAAAGAAATCCTAAAATGGCCTGGACGAATATTATAGGCACCTTTTAGAAGTTGTGGTGAATTGCAGGTGCCTGCAATATAAAAATTACTCATTCAACCAGTTTGAAGAGAGAAAAGGAGTCATTCTGCTGTTTTGTGTCACTGTTTGTACTACAATGAGCATGGAGAAAGGAAAGAAAAACCAGAGAATTATCTGAAGAGGTCAGATACAAGATTGTAGCCAAGCATGGACAATATCAAGGCAAGAAGCCCATTGCCAGAGACCTTGATGTTCCTGTGTCCACCGTACACAATGTTATCAGGAAATTTAAGGCCTATGGCACTGTAGCCAACCTCCCTGGACGGGCCGCAAAAGAAAATTGATCGAAGATTGCAGCGAAGGACTGTTCGAATGGTGGAGAAAGCGCCTCGATCAACTGCCAAACAGATTCAAGCTGACCTTCAGACACAAGATACGACAGTTTCAACTCACAACATCCGTCACCAACTCAATGAAATGGGCTTCTATGGTAGGAGACCCAGGAGGTCCCCACTGCTGAGAAAGCCCGACTGTAGTTTGCCAAAACACACCAGAACAAGCCAAACATCTTCTGGGAGAATGTCCTGTGGACAGATGAGACCAAATTAGAGCTTTTTGGTAAAGAACATCATCTCTATGTTTACAGAAAACAAAATGAAGCTTTCGAAGAAAAGAACATCTTCCCTGCAGTCAAACATGGAGGAGGTTCAGTGATGTTTTGGGGTTGCTGTGCTGCCTCTGGCACCGGGTGCCTTGAATGTGTGCATGGCATCATGAAATCAGCAGATTACCAAGGCATTTTGGAGCGCAATGTTCAACCCAGTGTCAGAAAGCGGGGTCTCCGTCGAAGGTCATGGGACTTGCAGCAGGACAATGACCACATACACACTTCAGAAAGCACCCAGGAATTGTTCAAGACAAAGCCCTGCACTGTTCTGAAGTGGCCAGCAATGATTCCATATCTAAATCCCATTGAACACCTGTGGGGAGATCTGAGTACAGCAGTTGGGAGAAGGCACCCTTCAAATCTGGGAGAACTGGAACAGTTTGCACAAGAAGAGTGGGCCAAACTGCCAGTCGAGATGTGGAGAACGATCATTCATGGCTATAGGAAGCGCTTGACTGTAGTTATTTTGTCCAAAGGCCGTGCTACTAAATATTAAGTCTCGGGTGTCAATAATTTTGTCAATGCCATTTCTTTTTATTTTCTGATTTAAAAGGATATATTAAGTTCTGAATCAAAAACAAAGGTTCTGTAATATTAACTCAGTTAATATTATAGAAATTATGAGTTATTTGAAAAAAGTGCAAGGGTGCCAATATTTTTGGCCACGACTGTATGGAATGCCGAGCAGATGTAGTGACGGGGTATTGCAAAAGTTGATCACAATCAAACCAAAGGCTTCCACAGTAATAAGAGTCGTCATATAAACCAGATTTTTACCGTAACACTGACAATAACAATAAATGTTCAAATAAGACCTATGTTTTGATATTTTTCTCATGTAATATGATGCAAAAGACAAAGGCAAAGAAAAATTGAATAGAAGATGAATTCATTTCAGTTTGTCACTCCAAAGGCAAAACTTTCCTCGTGTTGCTTGGTTAATGGTAGTGATAATGGTGATGATGAGTTAGCTGGCCGTTGTCTAATCTTTGTAAAGCTTAGTTATACAGTATATCGAAACTGCAATATATTTGTTCTGGATTACTATTATAGTTATAGTCGGCAACATATTATCCATTTCCTGTGTTCTCACTCTGAAGCATTCATTAGCATGCTGATGCACTTTCAGACATGCTTTCTTGCTCTCCTTCTGGCATAATATCCACTTTCTCTTACTCTATTTCAACTATGAGTCACTGCAGACACATTTTAATTGGCCACCGTAGACCAGGAAGGGCCGTGGGGGGAAACCCAACATGGTGGCTTGAGTGGCAGGTCAGGCTCCACATGACCTCGAGAAACAAACTACAAGTCGATTGAACACCTACGTCCTGCGGGACAGAGTAACAATCAGGAGTGTGGGGAGGAATATTATTTCCCTGACCCAACTCCTTTCTCCTTTGACTAGAAACTGCTATAGTGGCACCCACAGGGCAAAATATCTCAATTGAATGAGTCTAGGCTATGATTAAATAATAGTCTGGGCACATTGTGAAGTGATGTACATGCGGCTGCAGCTCCATCCAATCAAAGTATGTTCATCACTATGTTATAAGAGAATAGGTATACATGAATAGACAAGCACGGTTAGACCAAAAAGACAATCTGAGTTGGTCACTCGGCTCGACATGAGAAGGTAATGGTTGAATCAAATCATGAATTGAAGATCACTTTTCATCACTAGACTTTGTTGCATTGTGTAAAATTGGCAGCACACATGGTGGGGTTGTTGCAAATATGATAAAGAAAAATCTCTGAAGAGGTGAGAATCTAACAACTCTGATTGGCCTGGATGTAGGCCAATTTGATCATGGGTATTGAAAGACCTCACAGAGGTAGAACATGTGAGATTTAAATAAACCATATTGGACAGAATCAGATCAAAAAGAGATGGGTTCACATCCTGAGGAATCTGGTTCGGAAATTCAACTCGATTGGTTTTGGTCAGTGATGCAAACCACAGTAAGATGGCAACCAAATAACAGTCAAGAAAGAGTGAGCTGGGATAAGAAGACAGGGGAAATATTCGATAGATAAAATGTCCTTTATATTGGATGGTCACAGGCCTGGTGTTGGCTTAGCGGTTAGGGTGCTGGCTTGGGATCCGAGGATCCTGGGTTTCGAATCCCGGTCGATCGCTGAATTAACACCAGGGGGGTTGACTCAGCCTGTCATCCTTCCGAGGTCGGCAAATTGAGTACCAGCTCACTGGTAATTCCCTGTGTGTCGCAAGAGGTGACCAACAGGGTTGGCAGCAGGAAGGGCATCCGGCCATAAAACATTGCTTCAAAAAGGGGACCATGGTGCGTCGAAAAAGGCCAACCCCTGCCCTGCGGGGAAAATGGCCTCTAAAGGTGGTTTTTATTTTTTTTATATTGGATGGTCACAATGAAAAAAAATCGTGGGCTTATAGAATAGCCAAAAACTGCTGAATTGTCATTTACCATCATCCATGACAATACTTTATTTCAAAAGGATGGGTTTGTCCATGACAAGTGTGAATTTTTCCATTTTTTCCAGAATTTAGCAATATAAAGTAAAGGCGAAGGTTGGTCTCTGAATTTCTAAGTAATCCCTCCCAGCCACCTGGTGTAATGGAAATTAAGGTCTCCATAGATTAGAAAGTGAAAATTGGGGGTGGGGGGGAAATTTTTGAAGAAGCAGGACCTTGTATATGGAGTGGTCACAGCTAGGGTGATGCAAATAAGAAATTGTTATGCAGAAAGACATGGAGCGAGAAACACTCAATGGGTTTGAGGGACGGGGTGCGATTACAAGATTTACAGACAGAGATAGCAACACTCCTACCAGGATAAGATCTAGGTTTGTCAAATTGCAAGGGGGGGGGGGGGGGGGGGGGTTATTAGGGAGGGAGGGAATCAAATCAGGAACATCCTGTGTGAGAAAGGGTTCTATCAGACAAAAAAAATGATGGAAGATATAGAGGGTCCCTGGAGATATATAATCGGAAGCCAGTTTGAAGCATTCTCATGTTGGAGGTGCACAGAGTGAGAAAGAGGGTTTGGTACAAAGACTGAAGGCTGGGGAAGAATTGGGGGTGGTGGGGAGAATGTGGGTTGGGGTTAGAACATTAGGAAGGAGGAGATTAGTGAAGAAGATAAAATAATCGATTGCTTCTCATAGAGATTAAAAGTAATATCTATTGCTTCTTGTAGAGCTTAAAAACATTAGATTGTTTCTCATAGAGATTAAAATAATTTAATGCTTTTTATAGAGCTTAAAAAAATATACCTGCGATTGTTTCTCATTGAGCTTAGAAACATTTATTGCTTCTCATAGAGGTTAGACAATATACTTGTGATTGTTTCTCATAGATCTTCAAAATAATTATATTGCTTCATATGGAGCTAATAAAATATATCTGCGATTGTTTCTCATAGAGTTGAAAGGAATTTTTATTGCTTATTATGGAGCTTAGAAAATATACCCATGATTGTTTCTTATAGAGCTTAGAAAATACACCTGTGATTGTTTCTCATCGATCTTAAAAATAATTTTTATTGCTTCATATAGATCTTAAAAATACATTTTTGATCGTTTATTGTAGAGCTTCAAAGTATTTTTATTGCTTCTTATCGAGCTTTGAAAATGCACTTGGTATTGTTTCTCATAGAGTTTAAACGTACTTGCAGATGTTTCTCATCGGACATAAAAAAAAAAATTTGATTGTTTCCTACATCTTTTTCAAATACTTTTATTTCTCATAGAAATTGAAGGGAAAGGTGTGTGCTGCATGTGTGAGAAGTGTTATGATTTATGGGAGCAAGACATGGGTAATGAATGTAGAGCAGCAACAAAGGCTGGAAAGGGTGGAAATGCGAATGGTCCGGTGGATGTGCAGAGTATCGTTGAGAGAGAGGAAGACAAATGATGAATTGCTAAAGATGATGGGAATAGAGCCTGTGATGGATGCTGTGAAGAGGAACAGGTTGAGATGGTTTGGTCATGTGTTGAGGAAGGATGAAAGTGACTGGTTGAGAAGAGTGATGGAAATGAATGTAGAAGGAAGTAGAGGACGGGGAAGACCGAGAAAGGCTTGGCTAAAGATGGTCGAAGAAGAAATGCGGGCAAGGGGGTTAACAAGGAGAGATGCAGAAAATAGGGCAAAATGGAGAAGATTGTCATGGGGACCGCAAGGCTAACCCCCGCTCTAGCAGGGAAAATGGCCTTAAAATGCCTGTTGTTGTTGTTGTTGTTTATTTCTCATAGAGCTTAAAAATAAACGTTTAGGCAAACACAGTGAATGAAGGTGAGAATTGATGGCAAAGTGACTCAAACTAACTTCACGAGTCAGTTCCAGTGCAGATGACTGTGGTACTGTGCTGTACATCTGACCCAACATCTCTGAAAGCTGGGGTATCATTGGGCCAAAGTCATCGACAAGGGTCTTCACAGACTTTATGAACACGGTGCAAACAGCCTACAAAACATGAGAAACCCGCTTTAAGCACAGCACTCGAGATATTCCCCAAAAGTCTTTTTAGAAACTCGACCCAAAAGATCAGCATGTTCCCCAATGATGGCCTTACCTCAACTACCTGGCTGTCATTGATCCACTTTGCAAGCAGTTTCTGAACAAGCTGAAAAACCTGTTGAAGGACGACAACCACCTGTTCCAACAGACACAGCAGGCATATATTTGGTTTTCAAATGCTCCACATTAAAAAGTTAATAACTCAAGAAAAAAAGATTTTTGTATTTTTATCAGCAGTTGGAAAAGAAAAACCAGACATTCAAAAAACAAAAGTATGAGGGTATTCAGAAAGTTTCCAGCCTGACCTAGTTAATGATACATTTCGACCCAACCAATCTCAAAGAACAAAGTAAGTTACTCATGATTTGATGTAGAATGAAGAGCTAGTCTTGTTGTTGAAGACTCGTGTTGATCTTTGTCAGCAGACACGTATAACAATGGATGAAATCAACAGGACATTGATTGAGGCATGGTAACAATGATAGGAGGCAAGCAGAATGTGGTGTTTCAGTCGTTAACCCTTCGGCAGAACAAAAGTTAACTTGAGTCAATTTTCCATCATTTCTCACATCTTTTGTTACGATGAAGGGCTAAAATCCGAAATGTCAGCTTTTCCGTGCTTCCCACGGTAGGTAGTTAGCATACCTCAATCGACGTCATGTTGATTTCATCCAATACTCAATATTTGATGTGTTTGTAAACAGTCTGGTGTTTTTGTTCTCAGGACTTCAATACAAAAGCGCCAACGGGAGTCGGTCTGTCGGAGTTTTGAAAAATAGAAACAGCTCATTCATTGCACTCCATCCTCGGATTGTACTTCACTGCGTCAGTGCACTCCATCCTCGATCAAACAATGGGCAGCAAAATGGTCCAAGTAAGATGGGTGACCAGAATGTCTAATCACAAGATACCTCAGCTGGACATTTCCAGAGCACGATGGAATGGCTTGAAGCAAACCTAAACAGCTTAATTAACAGGATAGTTTCACTCGGTATGAGTCATATGGGCTCACCACTTTCATTCTAAGACCAAACAGCAGAACATGCAGGAGAAGCACACATGTTTTCTGTCTCACTGAAAGTTTGAGAAGAAGGCAACAGCTGGAAAGGTGATGGCCACGGTTTCCTGGACAGTGAAGGAGTGATCGTCACTCACTACGTCCCAAAAGGGGAGAACATCAATGGGTTATGGTGATGAACTGCACTGGTGGTGAGCAGCCATCAAGAAAAATCACCATGGAAAATTGAATCAAGGAGTGCTGCTTCTCCAGGATAATACATCACCCGATACAGCCCAGGTGGCAGTGACCGCAGCGATCAACTGTGGTTTTTAAATGCTTCTCCATCCAGCCTGTTCACTAGAGTTTTCTCCATCAGACAAGATTCACCAGATTCTACTTGTTCCCCAAATTAAAGCAAGAGCTTGATGTTAAGAGTTTTTGATGCTGATGACGATGATGATGGTGGTTAAGGAGTTGTTGCTGTTGTTTAGCCCTGGACAATTCTATTGAACAAGCCTGCGGCACGGAGATAGCCGATTAATCTCCCCCACATCTAGGATGGTGTACCCCACCTTCACGAAGGCAGGGCCATGGCAGAGGTAGAGAGAGAGGGAGAGGGAGAGTGAGAGTGAGAAAGAAAACGAGAGAAAGAGAGAGAAGAGGGAATGGGTCGGTCCATGGGGACCGATCGGCACTCTGACCAGACTGCGCTGCCCTGATGAATCCGGGCAGCAGGGAAGAATGGGGAATGCCTGTGGCACCAATTGCATTGGGGGGTACAACCACAACGAAGAGGCATCCCCAATAGAGGTTTGTCAAGGAGTTGCTGGATAAGCAACACAAGGACTTCTCTAAGATGAACATCACAAAGCTGCTGCAGCACTTGTCCAAGTGGATTGAACTCAATGAGGCACTACGTTGGAAAATAAAGAAATAACTGAAAGCAAGTGATGTCACTTTCTGTCATGCAAGAAAAATTCTGAATGTCCCTCCTATTTGAAATTTGCATCATGGTGCAACTTTGAGCTACAAAATTAAGGACTTTCATAGCAAACTGTTCCAGGGAGATATATTTTAATTTCTGCAAGTTAAAAAAAAAATCGAATATTAAAATATGCTGCTAATTATTATTTAGAAAAGGTGTAATTTAACATCCCTTACATTGCTCTGTCATGGCTTTGCTGCCAACAGAAAAGCAATGCCTTTAATTTAAACATCACTGATCAAACCCGAGTGAAAAGCACATGAAAAATAATTTTTTTATTTTAACTAAGTATAAAAAATATATTTGCGTTTAATAACCACTTCCACATCTTCTGACTACAAGGTGCATGTCAATTGCAGGCCTAAATATGGCAAAACACGAGATTGCATAGCGCTTTTGCTTTGGTGAAAAAGTGCCTGGCCCACTTTACTTTACCAGGCAATCTCTAGTTGCTGAATTTACCAGAACTCAACATGGCTCGGGATGAGACAAGTGACTCCACTTCGACCTCTTTTTCTGTCTCCAGCCATTGCAACTCAACCCTAGATACAATCATACTGCAAATCTGGTGAGAGGATAGCTGAGCATAAGGCAGTTGCAAATGGGTCATTTCACAAGTGAAAAAGGATGTATAATTTGTTCTGAAAGGCTTGTACACATGCCTTGCCAAATAGTATTCGCTCACTGGCAAAACCAACAGTGAGAGAAAAAGCTCATGCTGGGTAACTTAGCGCAGGCTTGGTGGGCCAAATAGCCTCCTCCTGCATCCAAGTACCTTGTGTAACTTGCCGAAACGTGATTCCATTATTTTATTTTATTTTTTTGAATTTCTATTCAACCCCACCCAAAGATATGGCCAGTCACTGCCGAGGCATACTTACAGGGTGTGGTCCTTGACCAGGTGGTTTTGGCATGGCGCCCGTGCCATCTTGTTCGGTGTCATTTGGACCGATATTCAGGGTTGTGAACAAATTAGATAAGAGACCCAAAATGTGTATTATCGCTAGCCTATTGGCTGGGGTTTGCTGCCAGGGGTGGTCGTGAAAAAAAGGAAGCATGAGGGGGGAGGAGAAGAAAACCAAAAGGAGAAACATGAGCAACTGAAATTGTGTTTTCAAGGCTGGCAACACTAGAAATAATAATAAAAAAAAGATCAATTGAATCAAACATCAAAATTGAGAATAAACAATGCAGGGAAAATTCACTGAAAAGGATTGAATGCGAGGAGCTCAAAAATTGCATAAAGAAACCAACATTAAAAAAGTTTGAAAAAACAATGTCAATGACCTCAAATGAAGCTGAGTACAAAACAACTTTTAAAAATAATATGCCAGCTTAAAAGAAAAGAAAAAAACTACAAAAAAAAGAAAATTATACAGCTATGTAACGTAAGGTTAAACATCGTAAAACAAGGAAATCATATACTTACGTGATGTTTAAAAACATACCAGAAAAAATAAAATAATCGAAAAATATTTAATGGAGTGCCAAGGCAAAGAATAAAGGTTCAAAGAATGAAACATTGGTTTTGTGAAGTCAAAAGAAAAGTTGGGAACCACTCCTAAGCAGCACTGTTTATAGGGCCCAAAGATGTGGCACCATAGGGGTTACTGCCATGAACCACCATGGTGCGACACAATTTGAACAATACAGAATGCGCAGTGAGATTCTAAAAACAAGAGGTTTGTGTCAATTATAGTGTGATGATCAACAAAATGTACTTGTTTGAAATGAGGACGTTTACTTCAACTAGGCAAACACTCTGCTTCCCAACCAACCAACCATTCTCCATCCCCAGCTCAGGAGTTTTTAAAACAAGGCCATTAGCAAAACATCTCAGACCTTCTTTTTGGACCTTTCCACCACCTTGAAGCATCATCCCCCAAGGCTTCTCAGTGCTGTAACTCAGTGCAACGCCATCCACTCATCCATCATTAGGCTAAGGTTATGTATTGGATGCCACAGGCAAAGCACCTTGAGAAAAGAAAATGGAGCTGCGCAAAGCACAACGAATATTTCTCAACAGGAAGTTATAATGATGTCTTTGTTAAGGCAACTTTTCAGGAATACCCAAAACTCTGCTTCTTGTCCCACTGTCACTACGTTGTCTTTGCCCTCCCCTCTCTCACCTCACTCTTACATGAGCCAAGATTGTGTATACAAAAAAATAAGAAAAGGATTGCAAGAAAAGAAACACCACTTGGATCAGCCATTTAAAGTTTCTAATGAGTAAACACCACTACCGATTGAATTTTGGACTCTTCTCTGCTCCTGTTCATTCAACTGGTATTATTTGCCCTTACAGGCTGACCCAAGAGTAAAAGTTAAAACAAACAAAAAATTGCATCCAGGAAACCATGCATCGCCATTGTCATGCATTCAAAGAATAAGAGTTTTACATATTTCAATTCAACCGTATAGCACTGGGAATAGTTTGTCTCTGACAAATAATTTGCTCCAACTCAATTAATTGCTTTGGATGAAGTTTCGTCCCCTCATTTTATCACCCACAGTGGCCGAGTACAAAACTCACAGGCTGCTCAGCTAGGCTCTCAAGCTGCTGGATGTGCGGCGTGAGGAGAGTCTGGAGGTGGCCCAGAATTTCCGCGATTGGTAAGGGTGACAGCATTAAACCCAGCGCCTGCATGAGCCACATGCACTGGCTGCTCTGTGGACCGAAGGACGGAGAACCGTCATTCCATTGCTCAAATTAGTGACGACTCTTTATTTATACAAATATAACATATTCTTGTTTCCAATACTAAGAGCCATAATCACGTGGAATACATTTTGCAACAAATTAACAATGCATTATGTGGTTGTTCAACAAGGAGAATGAGGGAACTTAACCAACGCACAACTATTACTGTCACATAAACATTGTAATACTTTTTTTATTTCTTTAACAAAGTGCTCAAGGAACTTTGGAAATAAATTGCTTAATTTCTATGAAATCATACCGTCGATCGGCTTCGAAATGGTGAGCAGTGAGAATTCCAAAAGGTGAACACAGACATTTTTGAGAGGACATCAATTATGCCGTTCATGTACCAAAATCATGACACTAAAGGACAGGTCTCAGCACAAAGCAATTTTAGCTCAGCTAAGCTCAGCATTGGCATGTGGGCGGAAATCCAGACTTTAGATCAAAGCCACAACTGACCTATTAAACACGTGGTCTAAAAATGATTCTCGTTCGTCCGCATTATGCTCGCCAAGGGACCATACCTGGTGGATACGGAGACCGAAGAAACAAAATCCAAATTTTGGTTTTAAAGAAAAAACATTCGATCCCACTTTGGCCCCATATCACAAAGCAGATTATCATCCTCATTAAGCAAAGAGACAGAAGCAATAAATGGACAAACAAAAGTACCCTCATCTGTTATGTGGAAAGAGTTTTGTTGTTCTTTCACAGTCACAATTATTATTCCCACCTTCGCGTGCGTCAGCCAGGGAAGATTTGGCCCTAGTCTTTAACGAACAGACCCACCCAGCTTGACGTTAGACTAAGTACTGTTATGTCAGTGGGGTAAAGGAATATCTAGAGTCAGGTAGATCTGTATAGGTAGGTATTCGACTGCCGCGATAGGGAATCTACCCTGTAATAAGTTCCATGTGTAGTCCGGTTTGTCGGGATAAGCTGTATTGATGTCCCCGCTACGGGGGAGCAGGGCGTGCTAAATAGTCCAGGGATTATGGATAAGATTCCTTTGTTCGTCGTCGTCCCTGTCGCCAAACCTTTGTCCCTTATGGTAACGCATTCCTATAAACACTTCGATAGGCCCTTTAGTGCACACAGTAATTAATTCCCTTCCCTTACAACGACTTTGGAAAACAGGCAGGAAGCCAGATCGGGGCACTGACGGATGGCCGCCGCCAGCTACACCTCCGGCAGGCCTAGCAACATCGAGGGACACGAGCTATAACCACGCTACAGGGAACGTGTGATTGGTTGGCGCGGAAGGCGCGAACCTCCAGCCAATCAGGGCGAGCAATACCGGTGCGGGAAGCACTCGGCCAATGAGAGGGCGCGAGCAAAACAGAACATTGGAGGAGAGTCGAGGAAGGTTATATTAGGGTGCGCCGGACGACATTTACCCTCTTGCGCTGCACGTCCCTCTCTGACTAGTCTGAGCTCTGTCTCTCTCTTTCCTCGCTGGTCTCTTGTCTCTGCGCTTCCCTTCTTGGTCTTGGGAGGTCCCTGGTGGTCGTTGGTTCGCCATTTCGTGGTGCTTGGAGCGGTGCTCGGTGCTTTCGGTGCTGTGAGCGGGCGGGACCTCGTGTGCGATCGATTTGGAGCTTGGAGCGAGGCGTCCCCCTGAACTGACGAGGTCGTTCGAGGCCTGGTGCGGGTCGTTCGAGGCCTGGTGGCGCACAAGCGGGGCTGAGCGGAGCCGCGTTTGGACTTTGGACACGACAAGACCACGGACAGTTAAGACGCACCACATTTCACAAATACACGCCAACGCTTTATTTTCCTTTATTTATTCATTCCTGTGTGCGTATTCAAAGTGAGGTGTGTGGGATCCCAATATAGGATTTAGTTTATTTGATTACCGTCGCGTTTCTTGTTATCGGGTTCCGTGGAATAAATCTATTTTTACACATTAAATCTTGGTTGTTCGAGTTCTTTAATTCCCTGCAGGATCGGAGCTGCCGTCGGTTCGCTCAAGGTAAGCGCTTTTGCCACATCTTCCTCTTCCCTTCCTCTTCCCACGAGTCAAAGCAAAATCCGTGTTTGGTCGTCGCCTCCAGTAAATCCGTTTGGTCCATCCCCGGTCCCTGGTGTTAACAGGAGGGATTCACACGATAGTACTTTAGAGCAGGAATTTGGAATTTGGCCAATCTGCCAGCAGTAGCTCACAGTTTGTTGTATGATAATTTGCTGAATTTTATACTCTGTGTCCTATATAATACTGAGCAGGCAGACACCCAGCATGCCACGCTGGGTGCCATAAAAAAGATTTTAATGGCTTTTTTTTTTTTGATTTTGATACAGACAAAAGTTAATGGCAGAAGTTACCACAATTTGAAAACAAAATACATAAACCAGTGTACTTGATTAACATCATCAAAAAAAAGATAAAAAACAAACATTTGAGAGAAAATTGAATATAGTTTGAACACAGAGAATGAGAAGGCCATCTGCAAGGACTTCAGCATAATTATTTAAGTGCTTAATTATGATGTCCAAAATGCAACCCATATATGTACCACCTTTGTTAAACGATAATGTAATTGTTCAATGGCACACTTCAGTTTGTCATGTTTGTACATGAGGCAAGATCAATAATGATTAACATTATTCCGTGAGGCAAGATCATTGTATTAATCAAATAATTACAGCATCAGTTGAGGATGATGCTCCTTATAAATCACCTTTGCACAGGGAAGTGACTTCCACTGCAAGCATGACAAAGTCAAAGCACTGTTTTTATTTTAACATGTGGTTTGTTAAAAGTATATTTAGAAAATGCATCAATTGTAATGATGAGAGGGGGAGAGAGGGGAGAGAGCAGGGGAGAGGGGTGGAGAGAGAGAGAGAGAGAGAGAGAGAGAGAGAGAGAGAGAGAGAGAGAGAGAGAGAGAAAGAGAGAGAGATATACACATATATATATATATATATATTATATATATATATATATATATATATATATATATACAGACTTGGCATTTAATATGGAATATTTTTTTGTGGGGGTGAACTTACTTTTCAAGATGTCTTAGAACCAAAAGTTCATTGGAATTATGTTGAAATTATTCTAGATTTTGTTAATGTGACCTTTAAAAGAAACAAAAACCACATTTGACATTTCGAAACAAATAAATTGATCCTTGAAAGTGATGTAAACTGATTTCGAACTCAATTCATGGACAGTACTGTGTTAAACTTCTGTACGTTTTCCAGAAGTATCTCTTTATTTTGCACATTAGCCAAATTGTTTTTTAACAAAAACAAAAGTTAAATTAAGACTGGGATTACGGACAGTAAAATTACAGTTCAGTACTTCGTGTAACCCCCACGAGCATTCAGGAGAGCACGTACACGTTGAGGCATGCTGTTCACGAGATTTGCCAAGGTTTGGACAGGAATCGCTTGCCATGCAGTGACAATAGCCTGCTGCAATTCACGCACAGAGGTCGGCTGTTGGTCCAAGTGGTTGATTTGACGCGTTAATTCTGCCTACAAGTTCTCTATCAGATTCATATCCGGGGACATGGCAGGCCACTCCATATGCTCTACACCACCGTCAGCAAGAAAGTGTTGGATCATGCGAGCACGATGAGGCCGTGCATTGTCATCTTGGAAGACAAAGTTTCCTCGAAAGGCTGCACGAGCAAATGGAAGCAATGTTTCTTCCAGAATGGCCCTGTACTTGAACTGGTTCAGGTTTCCATTCAGAACAACCAGGTCAGTTTTGCCCCCTGCATGAAAAGCAGCCCAAACGGTCACCTCACCACCTCCAGCTTGGACTCTTGGCACTATACAATCTTTGTTGTAGGCTTCATGCACTTGTCTGCGCACTCGGACGCGGCCATCTTGACGATAGACCAGAAATCTAGACTCGTCACTGAAGATCACGTGATTCCAGTGTCCTGGCTGCCATTGACGGTGCTCTCTGGCCCACTGCAATCGGCGCTGGCGGTGTTGTCTGGTCAGGCGTGGCTTTCTCAGGGGACGCCTGGCACGATACCCTGCTTGAACCAGTCGTTGGTTGACTGGCCTTCTGGATACAGGCACATTTGGCAGTTGCTGCCACTCAGCCCTAAGCCGATTAGCTGACTTGGTACGGCCATTGCGGACTAACCGGTGCAGCTGGCGGTCATCCCTCCTTGTGGTTCTGCGGGGACGTCCTGGCCTCGGTATTGGAGTAGGGACACCCCCTGAGCATTTCGTTTCAGGATCTTTGACACCTGACCTTGAGTGATGCCATACTGCCGAGAAATAGCACGCTCTTTCATGCCATAATTTTGTAAAGCCACCACTCCATGACAAACAGCATTGTCGAGTTGACGGACCATCTCCAGAGGAAGCGGCAATAACTTTTGGAGACGTGCAGCAGTTGTTTTCCACTAATACATAACGCAACAACCCTTGTATACCCGACTGTGAAGCCAATCGTCAAATGCACCTGTCCGTACATTTTGCCACGCCACTTGTGATATAATCCTGTTGTTGACTTCTTGCTGCGACAGACAATCAGTGACATGGTTCTTTTAACAAATAAATTACCAAAGTGTAAAAGAAACTCACCAGATTGATATACTGAGTTAAGAAAGTAAACCCAAGTCAAAAAAAAAAAAAATTCCATATTAAATGCCAAGTCTGTATATATATATATATATATATATATATATACACATATATATATATGATGAGAGAGAATGAGAGAGAAAGAGAGAGGGGGGGGGGGCGAGAGAATGAGAAAGAGAGATGATGAGAGAGAACGAGAGAGGAAGAGAGAGGATGAGAGACAATGAGTGGGAGAGGGAGAATGAGAAAGAGATGATGAGAGAGAATGAGAGAGGAAGAGAGAGAATGAGGAAGAGAGATGATGAGAGACAATGAGAGGGAGAGGGAGAGGGAGAGGGAGAATGACAAAGATGATGAGAGAGAATGAGAGAGGAAGAGAGAGAATTAGAAAGAGATGATGAGAGAGAAGGAGAGAGAATGAGAAAGAGAGATGATGAGAGAGAATTAGCAAACAAGAGGGAGAATGAGAGAAAGGGGGGGAGTGGGGGAGACAGGGGGAGAGTGAGAGAGAATGGGGAATTGTAAAAGCTGAAGAATTATGATTTAAGTTTGAATGGATAGGGGAGATATAGAAAGAGAAGACGCTAACAAGTAATATTATATACATATATTTACGTATACAAACATACACAAACATACACAAACAGGTATTGGACAAATAAGTGGAAACACCAATGCAAAGTCACTTAATAAATAGGGTGTTGGGCCATTATGTGCAGCCAGTAAGGGCATGTATGTGCCATAGCATAGAGTCCACCAGCATCTGGAATTCTGCAGGAGGAATGTGGTACCATTCTTTCACAAGAAAGTAAATCACCTCACACCTGTTTGATGGAGGTGGAAAACGTTGTCTTGGGCGTCATTCGAGAAATCCCATAAATGTTCGATTGGGATCAGATCAGGTGATTGCGTAGCCATGATATATGGATAACATCAGCGTCATGCTCATCAAAACAATGGGTGACCATACCTTCTCTGAGGATGGGGTCATTGGGGTGTCTTCTCTTGCAGCCATGTTAACCATAATTAAAGCTAACCAGGCCTGTGCAGCATTTTATACATAACCCTAAGCATGCTGGGATGTTATTTGCTTAATTAACACATGGGCCACACCTGTGTCGAAGCCATTGCTTGGTGTCCCTCATTTACCCAGGTGTTTCCATTTTTTTGTCCACAACCTGTATTTCCATGCATGCTGTCTATTAAATGCAATAAGTGTACATTTTAAAGAATTATAATGAGGAAAAAATGAAATCATAAAAGTTGTGTAAATGAACCATGAATCTGCACATCATAGCTTCAAACTAAAAAGTTTTGAAAAATAGATAATAAATAAAGTACTCAGATTATATTTTTTTATGCTTTCATTAGGAGATTGGGAAAAATAACTCAGTAAGAGAAAAGATCAATAATATTTGCCAAAAAATAATCACGAGTGTCAATATTGCACCTGTTCCAATTTCATTAAACATTTTCATTAAACCAAACATCACGCAGGATAAATGAGTAAATTCCACAATGATGTATGAAAACTCAATCCATATCTACAATCGAGTTATTAATTAGCTATGACACGCGGGGTTTTGTCACAATACCAAACTCGCACGACTGCAGGTTAGAACAAACTTTTATTTCAACTCCAAACAAAGAAAACATTTCACAAGTTTCATCTTTAGAACTTCCAGCAACAGGTCCAATTAATGGTGATACTTAAGTGTGTTGGAATTCTGTGAAATGTCCAGCTTTGGTAAAAATGTGACAATGCAAATCTTTTGTTCTGTGCAATAGAGAGGTTTAAAAACGATGTAAATAAAAGTATAAATGTGTGATTGCAGGACGAGAAGACACCCACCTTGTGAATCTGTTTTATCAGCACATCCTGTGGAAGAAGAAAACAGATAAGATGCACTCACCGTCACACATATGGCCAATGAAAAACATTCATAAAATTGTGCAGGGTTTGTTTGACCTCCATTGCCTCAAACCAGTTCCTAATTGGCCTTCCATACCACTAAAGGAATCACAGTGGAAGTGAGTGTGCAGACCTCTGCACTTGGAAATGCCAATCGATCAGTTGCAGAGGTTTCGCAACATTAAACTTGTCGATGCAAGAAAAGCCCTAAAAACCTATTTTTAAGGAGAGAGCAGAGAGATTGATGCAGAAAATGTTTCTGCATCAATGAAATATCGGACGAGCATTCCAAATGGAAAGAAACCTAAATATCGGGTAGATCGTCTTGAAGTTTAGCATAAATGCTGGGAAAGTTTTGCAGTGAGTGGATTCTCATTAGGTTTCGACAAAACAAAGCCCAACATTTCATAACAGAGCAGTCATTAAATATGAAGCAAAGCAGCCATCACAATGATAAAAAAGTCTTTGAATTAAAGGACGTGTCTTTCTATCCAGTCGTCCAGAGTCCACCGTTGACAGTGAAAGATGGCCTCAAATGTTAACAGACTTACTCGTTGCCTCTAGCTGCTATTAAGGGGCTCTATTCGAGTTTCCAGCTCAATATAGCAAGCAGGACTAGGGAACTGAAAAAGAATAAATGAAACCCAGTAGGTCTCTTCACCCACTACCTTGGGGGCACTTCCTCCACAGTTTTAACCTCTTCAGCCATTCCCACAAGTATCTCCTTTCTTCCTCTTTAATTCCTTGGTGATATTCTTTTCATACAAGTTTAGTATAAAATTTTAGGTCACAAGAGCTGTGTACTCATACAAGATTACAAGGCAAAATAATAATAATTATTTTTCTTTGTAATTAGTAAAATAATAAGCTCCTGCTAACCCGTTACATGTTCCGTTATTAAAAGGGTCAACACGACAGGAATTACTAGTTATGTTTAAATGATTCAAATTTTTTTTTTTGAAGGTATGCTTCAACGTTCATCATCGCCACAATTCTGTATTTCAAAAACAAGGAAAAACAAAACTGATTCCCAAATGATAAGAATAATTATTATTATTATCAGCAGCAAAACAATTGCAACGATAATGACACACAAGGGATTGAGAAATCAGTTTCATCTTGTTCTAAAAAAGAAAAAGAAAAAAAAAAGCGATAGTTCTAAATGGTAGTTTCTAAAAAAAAAGTTCTAAATGAAGAGCGATATTCTTTTTTTTGAGGTTATGCATTTTGGCATTAAGTGAACTCATGCGACTGAACGACTTCAAAATTCGAACAATTTATTTGTTTTCATTGAAACCTGCATACCCTTGTGTTTGATGTATTGAGGACCTCAGCAAGCTAAGAGATCCCATTCACATCGATACAATAAAAGAGATGTTTGTCTATCTGTATGTCTGTCATCACTTTTCTCAGAGATGGCCAAACGGATCTTTGTCAAACTTTCGGAGGTTCTCACGGAGTGCTGGAGAGTTTTAGACAAAAAAATAGGGAAAGAAAGTTGGACGTTTTTTATATATAAATAATCCCTCTATAATGCCAAGCCTTTGAAACTATTGGAAATGCAATATTAAATGATCCCTGACCCATCCCTTAGTGGGTGTAGGGATGTGCATGTTTGAGGCCCCCACAAAAAAAAATTTGATTTCTTCAAAATGATGACAGGATTAGAACAGCACCGAGCAGCGCTGTGTACCCCTGCTAATATTATATATACATATATATATACAAGGAGGAAAAAAAAGAAAGAGGAGATGGGGGAGGGAGGTGATGGAAGTGTTATGCTGATGCACACAAAAAGAGAAAATCGAAGAAGGGATGGGAATGATAAGGAGATGAGAGAAAGAAAAAAAAAAAAACAGTTGGGTAAGAGAGGGGAAATAATGGAAAGGAGATTGGTAGAATGTGGATAAGAGAAGATGCAAACACTGGTATTTTTGCACAAATAATCTATCGAGGCAAAAATACTAAATTCAGCATCATCCCTCGCATTTCATGTTCTCCACAATAAAACAGTGAGTTGTCTGTCAATATGACACTCCCTCTAAAATAATGAAAGGCCCATGCATCATATAAGCCTCGACCATCTCTGGTTATCAAGTCACAAACAAGCAGTGTCTTTGCAGTTTTGAAACAAAAAAGAGAAATCGGAGATTGCAGACCCTCGCGAGGATGTTTTTCGTGTTTTTTTAAGGCTTTTGTGTTAAAAACAAATATGGCGGCCGAACCACGTGACGAATGAGGTCATCATTTTTTTTCTCCACCAATTTATCACGAGATAACGCTCAAGAAATTTCATCTTGATCGGATGAAGTTTGGTACTTGTCGAATTATGACGTCATAATAGAGGCACCTATGACATGACATCAGCATTAACATTTTATTCCCCATGGAGAGTTCTTTACAATGAGCCATTTCTCAATTTTTTCTATGCAGGGCTTTCGGAGCTATAGAGGTGCAAAGTTTTTCGGTTTTTCTAAGATGGCGCCCATACCACGTGACCTAGGACGTCATAATTATAATTAAAAAATTATACAGGTGGTGTTTAACCTATGGTGGAAATTTCCTGTCAATCGGGTCAACGGTTGCCGAGAAAATCATATTTATTATGTGCGGACAAACAGACAAATAAACAAACAAATGAAGTTTTGTACTTGTTGAATTATCGAATTATGACATCATAATGGAGACCTTGGGCCGAGAGAGTTAAAAATTGGGCACAGTATATTCCAGGGCAAGACAAATATGTGTGTAAAGTATGGCGATTCTATGTGCAACGGTGTAGACGTAGTACTGCGCACAAACAGACAGACAAACAGACAGACAAACAGACAGACAGACAGACAAACAAACCAACCAACATACTTGCTGGAATCCTTTCCGGCAAGTAACAAACAGACAAACGGACCCAAATGCAATACCCTCTCCTCCTGTGAGGGTAACAAGAGAAGTCATCAAATTCAAAATAGATGCGCAACCTACCTGTAAGCTACCAATGACACAATTTAACGAGTCGATGCTAGCTAGCAGCAGCAGAGACATCATTTGAAAGATTTGTTCGACGACTTCCGCAAGATGAAATGCAAAGCATGCTATTTTAACCGAACATAAATTAGCTCGCATTTTCAGCCAGACATATTTTGGGCATTTCTCAATCGGATGATTCGCTTTTCACCTGCGTATGATTAATTTGTTTAATGTGTATAACCCCAATAGCCCAAACCAGAAACGCTTTAACTGATGGCGTTGCGTGCTTAATGATTATGCTTGGTGATATTGGCATATCTACAATCGAGTTATCAGCCAAAAAAATTATAGCAACGTGGAGAAACAGCGAATGTGTTCAATAAAGATTTCAGCACAAAAGCATTGGAACAGAACAAAAGGTCGAAAATCGATTCTTTACACCCATCCCCATAACCCCCCCAAAAGAACAAGACCTTCCTGAAAGTACCGTTACATCGATCTTGCATCCCATCTGAACAAATTAATGTTCCAATTCTTCTACATGATGAAAATGTACCTCAGACACCTGTCGGGAGATGACTCAAAGTCGTTATCATTAGTTGGCCAAGAGAGTCGAGGTAGACTACTGGCAGGCATGCTCACCTGTGCCACAGCCATGATGCTTGGGGCATAAGGAGCCAAGTCAGGCCGACACTCGCGACAGATTTTCTTTAGAGTCGAGACGCTGGAGACTGAGAGATCGGGGTTAGACAGGGCCTGAAGCACGAGTGGTAGAACTCCAGACAGCATAACCGGATGATCCGAAAGCCACTCGGCCAGCGCACCTGTGCAATCAGTTTACAAGGTAGCATATTATAAACTCGTTATGAATCGGAGATGAAGAGAAATAAACAAAGCTAAACAGCAATACATCTTGCAGCAAGAGACCCCAATGCCTAATCTATAAAATATGAGAATTACTTTTTTTAGTTATTCGCTCCGTCATCAAAGGTGGATGGAAGTTATGTTTTTGTTTGTTTGTGAGCAAGATATCTCAAAATGCTATGGACAGATACAGATGAAACTTGGTGGACAGGTTGGATGTGTGACAAGGATTCATTGATTCGCTTTTGGTGAAGATCCAGATACAGATATGAGATTTAAAAAAAAAAAGAAGATTCTTCACCATTGAGAGATGGGGCCAAAACAATATACAGCACGATATCTTTTCTGGGAAAACCACATTTCCAAGCTCGCCTCCAAAGCCAGTCTCTGAATGGGCATCATCCGTCGTGTGAAATCCTTCCTTGGCACAACTGAGCTCCTCACCACATACAAGGCTTTCATCCGCAGCTCAATGGAGTACTGCTCTCCCCTCTGGGCCGGTGCTCCTGCCTCACACCTAGCTCGGCTTCACGCTGTTGAAACCAAAGCGTTCAGAATCATTGGAATCTCCCACGATGAAGCTAACTCCGAGGGCCTTTCACTCGCTCACCGCAGGCAGGTTGGCGGTCTTTCTGTCTTCCACCGACTTGTCTTCGCCCTTGCTCCCCCAGCTCTCTCTGGGCTCTGTCCCCCAAATATTCCTACAGGTCGCACAAGATCTGCCCGCAACCCTCTTATGGTTAAACTGCCAAAACCAAGACTCTCTGCTCACCTTCACTCTTTCATTCCTCTTTTCTCCCGCCTCTGGAACAAACTCCCTCACTCTATTCAATCCCACTCCTCCCTCCAGGTCTTGAAAACAGCTGTTCACCACAATCTCTTATCATTTCCCCATCCAAAACCTTGATCTTTGCTACCCCCCCCCCCCCCCCCCCCGTCAATTCACCCCAGATCCACTTTTTTGAAATTCCGACTTCTTTCCTGGAAGTCCCAGCAGTGTCCATGTGTTTTATACCTCTCCCACCCCTACCCCCTTCCCGTGCCTCCTCCCCCCAAGCCCTCTCCCTCCCACAGATCTCCCGATGTCCCTGCTCTCAAATGTTGTACTTGTGTGCTTCCCTCTCTCTCACCATCTTGTCTCCCGCTCCCTTTATCTTATGTTTTATGTTTCAGTTTGTGTTTTGTGATAAATGTTAGCTCTTACACGAGCCTCGATCTTGTATACTAAAAAAAAAAATCTCAAAACTTTGTGATAGCTTATGACAAAACAAGGTGGATGATTTGGATAGGTGACAAGAACAAGCTGATTAAGTTTTGGTGTGTGACAGGAACGAATGGTCCGGATGCAGATATGGCCTATCAGTGGGATACAAAACGTAAACTGTTCAGCCTGGTAGAGGTATGGTCTATACTGAGTGCCGGTCTAGTTTTCTCCATTAAATCCAAAGGCTGGCATCATATACAAACACTAGCACTCCTAAATTGGAATAACAGGCAGATGATCAGCCAATTCCCTCAATTTCACAAAAACTTGTGCTGCATACCACCAATTAGGCACAATACATGGGGAGTGGACATAAAACACTAACAGCCCTTTCACCAAACACAGAGCAAAATGTTCAATCACAGAATAAGAACTGATGTTCGGTATCACTCAACCGCAGTGCAAGGCAAAGGCAAAAGCCCACGATGAGTTAAACCATCAGGAGTCAATTAATCTCTGCGGAAAAATCAGCAAATCCCTGTTGAAGTAGAACAAAGGAAGAGCTGAAGTCACGCAAGGCATCCTAAGACCATGTACTGTAGTTTATCATGTGCTCAGAATCGCTCTGTTGTTACTCCATCTCGATCGAGGGCTGAACCCGTATTCATTTTCCCCCTAAATGAATGGATTTATCAAGAGAGGAAAAAAATTTACCCAAATAAAAATATATAACAATTACTTTATCCCACTGTTATTGAATTTTTCATTTTCCATCTTGACAATTAAAAATGCACCATTACATCTGCCTGGTGTTGGCTTAGCTGTTAGGGTGCTGGGTTCGAATCCCGGTCGATCGCTGAATTAACGCCAGGGGGGTTGACTCAGCCTGTCATCCTTCCGAGGTCGGCAAATTGAGTACCAGCTTGCTGGGATGAATGATCACGGTGTGTACCCCGGTTTAGAATAGGTACACCGTATCCCTGCGCATCGTAAGAGGCGACCAAGGGTTGGCGTCAGGAAGGGCATCCGGCCATAAAAACATTGCCTCAAACAGGGAACCATGATTGTCATGGGGCCCGCAAGGCTAACCCCCGCTCCAGCGGGGAAAAATGGCCTCAAAACGTTCATTCATTCATTATTCATTACATCTCAAAACTGGGGTTATGCAGCAAAGTTTCCTTCTGTGTCCATCTTGTTCACCCCTTGCGTCCTCTCCTGCCACTTCCCCCTCCATTTATCCCCACACACATTGTTCGATTCGAGCTTAGTTTCCGTTTGAAAAAGGGTTCATCATTGTGGAGGAATACGATCGAAAATGAACATCATCAGATTTAAGAGTCCCACAAGGGCATCATAAACAGCGACACACAGTTAAGGTTGAAGAGAACACTTGAAGCAAACAAACTCGGTCTCGGTAGGAGGAAAATTTATAGCGCTTAGCTCCACATTTTAGAATGATCGACATCGGTTTCATATCAAGCCTTTAAATCAGCATACATTGCTGAATGGTGACGTGCTTGCATGAACACTGTCGTAAAGCCATGTGCAGTTTTCCAAGCAGCAACAGGACCCACCGATTGTGAACATGATGGTGTCGGCGAGTTGCACATTGGACACGCTGATCCGTGGGATGAGGCCAAGCAAGCCGGGTATAACATCGGAGTGATTAACATCCAACGTCTCAGCGATGGACTGGAAGCCGTACAGAATCGCTTCTGTTTGCTACGACGGGGAGGGTAATGAAGGGTGGGAATGTCAGAATGCATTTCCCAAGTGTGCTGTCAAAACAACTTGTGGATTTAAACCCGCATGTGACATCACTTAGCTATTGATGAAGCCTTCAAATTAGCAACCGTCGCAGCTATTAAATTCATCGAGCCCTCGCTTGCCTTAGGTTAGAGAAAAACTGGCAACTGGCAAGATATACGTGAACCAGAAATCATTGGATTTTCAGCACCAAAGCCCCACCGAAGCCAAATTGTTTGTGGTGTACAATATCTGATCTGCATTGAGCGAAATTATTATGATAAATTAACAATAACCCAGGGTAATGTATCACAGGATCATCATGAAACGAGCAGAATACACAATTAACCAAAGCACTGCCAGAAAGAGCTATGTGTTTATAGATTTTGCATTTGGACCTTCAACTACAAATTTATATGTATTTAGTGTTTAGATATAGCACATGCCGTTGCGCTGTCTAGAATGCGTTCGATACCCCACTCGGCGAAAAGCTGTCGGAATAGTGTTGGTATTCAAGGTGTTGAATCACAAAGTGGATGCCGGATGTCCCGTATGCCAGCATTCATTACCACCTTTAGAGGCCATTTTTCCCGGCAAGCGGGGGTTGGCCTTTTTCGGGAACCGTGGTTGTTGTTGTTTTTTTGGTCCCCTTTTTGAAGCAATGTTTTACGGCCAGATGCCCTTCCTGCCGCCAACCCTTTTTGTCGCCTTTTTACGACAAACAGGGAATTACCAGTGAACTGGTACTCAATTTGCCGACCTCGGAAGGATGACAGGCTGAGTCAACCCCCCTGGCGTTAATTCGGCGATCGACCGGGATTCGAACCCAGGATCCTAAGCCGGCACCCTAGCCGCTAGCCCAACACCTGGCCCAACACCAGGCTATGCCAGCATTCATTGACGGACATTAAAGATCCCACAGTGTTTTGCGAAGAGTAGGTAAATTATCACTGGCACCCTGAACAATTTACATATTACTGCCACCCACAAGAAAACTTCCCCCACAAGAAAGGTGGGAAAATAAGTAGCAAGTCATATTTGGTCTTATGTTCCCAGCAGCCATCAAAATAACATGTACCCAAAAGGGGATGGGATGTGAGAATTTTAAGAGAGGGCAGAAAAGTGGGAGAGAAAAGGAGAAAAGAATTGGAGAGAAAGATACATTTTGCAAATGGCGAGGGGGAGAGCAAGATTAATACCGGTGCTGTTTTTTCATACATACTATGGAGACGGACGCTTACTCTCTTGAGAAACTGAAGACATATTGCTATCATGATGGAACCTTTACAATCCACTGACTAACGCTGGCAGACGAGTTGCCCACTTAACGTCCATCAGAGGGATGGCACACACATTGATGAATCAGCATTCCTGTAAACACCAGGATGACAGTTTATAGCTGGGTCGATATTTGGACCCAGAACTAAATTGTGAAACTGCCAAAATCAAGACTCTGCTCACCTTCACTCTTTCATTCCTCTTTTCTCCCGCCACTTTAAACAAACTCCCTCACTCTCTTCAATCCCTCTCCTCCCTCCAGGTCTTTAAAACAGCTGTTCACCACCAACTCTTGTTTTCCCCCATTCAAAACCTTGATCTTTTCTACCCCCGTTAAAACACCCCAAATCCGCCTCTTTCAATCTCCAACTTTTTTCCCGAAATTCCTCGTAGTGAAATTCCTCGTAGTGTTCATTTGCTTTATGGACGCGTGTACCCCTCCCTCCTCCCCCAGCCCTCCCCCTTCCACAGATCTACCGATCTACCGATGTCCTTGTTCTCTACTGTTGTTATGCTTGTGTGCTTCCCTCTCTCTCTCTCCCCCTCTTGTCTCCCGCTCCCTTCATTGCATGTTTTATGTGTCTGTGCATGTTGTCTTGTTCAATGTGTTAGCTCATACACGAGCCTCAATTCTGTATACAAAAAAAAAATTAAAAAAAAATCCCAAATTCCATCAACCACTCCGAGTACGACACCTGCACTTTTCTCAACGCAAAAAAGAAAAACAACTGCAAAGGGCAGACAGAAGGTGTGGGTGATCAAGTGGTATTTTATTTCTGTCGTCGGCTCATTCTTTGTGTTGCATGCCCAGTTACGTTTCCACTAGCCATTTCCGTGAGTGTAACCCCGTGGCCCGGCGTGACCTCTTTTGTCTGGAAGATAAATGCGCAGCCCTCGTGTGGAATCGGAAGCACTCCAGGTAGGGATTTATTGAATGCTTTTTTGTTTTGTGGGCAATTTTCATTATTCTCACTGCAATTGCGTATGTGGAACAGACACTGTGGGAGCAACACCTGCAAACATATCAAATAGCCTTTCAACTTACGCTGTTATTTGGGATTGAACTGAAAAGAAACATTACGAGCGATAAAATGGAGATGAAAGGGAGGAAAGGAAAAACAAACGAGGGTTGGACAGTGTGAGAGAAGTCAAGAGAGAGGGGAAGGTTTGGAGGAGGAGGAGATAAAAGGAAGTGGAGGGAAGGGGGAACTCTTGTGTATGGCATGTGGGGGGATGGGGGGAGGAGATTACAGGTGTGGGGGCAGGGGTAAGGGATGGGTGGGGGGATGGGGGGAGAGAAATTAAACAATGCTCCATTTTGCGTATGAAATAAATATATGGCCCCGACAGCATTTCTCTTCACAGACTAATAAACGGATGGACCTTTCTCAATTGCCATATGTGCTTTTGAAAAGATTACAAATGTGATATATACGACAGAATCCTGTCTGGGTTTTTAATACATCTATCTATAATTCCAGCAATCTCTGTGTGTGTGTGTGTCTGTCTGTGTGTTTGTATGCGACCGCTGTTTCTCGACAACCACGGGTCCGATATACTTGAAACTTGCCAGGTATATTGCTGGGGACCCGAGGATGTGCCTTTTCAAGGTTTCATATTAATCGGACAATTACTTACCGAGCGATGTCCAAAAAACGCTTCAACCAATCAGAGAGCAGCGAACTAGCGCGTGTGCCGAACGTGGCGGACACACTCTGCCTCGGATGGCACATTTGAGAGCGTATTCATTTATTTCACGTTTGCAAACTATGTTGGCGCTATGTTGGCGTTAAACGATGTTTTAAAACTAATAAAAACGAATTTGCGATTCATTCGCTTTCCTGCGCGTTTGTGTACGCGATGGCGATTTCTTTACCAAACTCCGGAAGCCGTTCGCTTTGGACCGAACCATTTCATGTAAATAGAGGGGGGGGTTCTGTGGTCGTTGCGAATGGACCAAACCATTCATGTAAATAGAGGGGGGGGATTGTCACTGTACTCGCAAGCCGTTCGCCGTTCGCTTTGGCGTTGCGAATGGACCAAACCATTTCATGTAAATAGAGGGGGGGGATATAATTTTAGATAGATATATAGTACGGGCATATATATAGTACGGGCATGCCCTAGTAGTCACAAAGCTGGGAAGAGAGATGCGTGTTTTTTTTTTTTAAACATAGCCATAGCGACTGTTTAAAAAGCAAATCATGTGTGTTTGTGGTTTATAATACAGACTTGGCATTTAATATGGAATTTTTTTTTTTTTTTCTTGACTTGGGTTTACTTTCTTAACTCAGTATATCAATCTGGTGAGTTTCTTTTACACTTTGGTGATTGATTTGTTGAAAGAACCATGTCACTGATTGTCTGTCGCAGCAAGAAGTCAATAAAAAAAAAAAAAAAAAAAACCGCCGTTTAGAGGCCATTTTTCCCCGCAAAGCGGGGGTTGGCCTTTTCGGGGACCGTGGTAGTTGTTGTTTTTTTTTTTGGTCCCCTTTTTGAAGCAATGTTTTACGGCCGGATGCCCTTCCTGACGCCAACCCTTTTTGCCGCCTTCAACGACAAACAGGGAATTACCAGTGAACTGGTACTCAATTAGCCGACCTCGGAAGGATGACAGGCTGAGTCAACCCCCCTGGCATTAATTCGGCGATCGACCGAGATTCGAACCCAGGATCCTAGGATCCTAAGCCGGCACCCTAGCCGCTAGCCCAACACCAGGGCTAGCCCAACACGCTAGACAACACCAACAGCAAGAAGTCAATAACAGGATTATATCACAGGTGGCGTGGCAAAATGTACGGACAGGTGCATTTGATGATTGGCTTCACAGTCGGGTATACAAGTGTTGTTGCGTTCTGTATTAGTGGAAAACAACTGCTGCACATCTCCAAAAGTTATTGCCGCTTCCTCTGGAGATGCTCCGTCAACTCGACAATGGTGTTTGTCATGGAGTGGTGGCTTTACGAAATTACGGCATGAAACAGCGTGCTATTGCTCGGCAGTATGGCATCACTCAAGGTCAGGTGTCAAAGATCCTGAAACGAAATGCTCAGAGGGGTGTCCCTACTCCAATACCGAGGCCAGGACGTCCCCGCAGAACCACAAGAAGGGATGATCGCCAGCTGCACCGGTTAGTCCGCAATGGCCGTACCAAGTCAGCTAATCAGCTTAGGGCTGAGTGGCAGCAACTGACAAATGTGCCTGTATCCAGAAGGCTAGTCAACCAACGACTGGTTCAAGCAGGCTATCGTGCCAGGCGTCCCCTGAGAAAGCCACGCCTGACCAGACAACACCGCCGGCGCCGATTGCAGTGGGCCAGAGAGCACCGTCAATGGCAGCCAGGACACTGGAATCACGTGATCTTCAGTGACGAGTCTAGATTTCTGGTCTATCATCAAGATGGCCACGTCCGAGTGCGCAGACAAGTGCATGAAGCCTACAACAAAGATTGTATAGTGCCAAGAGTCCAAGCTAGAGGTGGTGGGGTGACCGTCTGGGCTGCTTTTCATGCAGGGGGCAAAACTGACCTGGTTGTTCTGAATGGAAACCTGAACCAGTTCAAGTACAGGGCCATTCTGGAAGAAACATTGCTTCCATTTGCTCGTGCAGCCTTTCGAGGAAACTTTGTGTTCCAAGATGACAATGCACGGCCTCATCGTGCTCGCATGATCCAACACTTTCTTGCTGACCGTGGTGTAGAGCATACGGAGTGGCCTGCCATGTCCCCGGATATGAATCCGATAGAGAACTTGTGGGCAGAATTAACGCGTCAAATCGACCAATTGGACCAGCAGCTGACCTCTGTGCGTGAATTGCAGCAGGCTATTGTCACTGCATGGCAAGCGATTCCTGTCCAAACCTTGGCAAATCTCGTGAACAGCATGCCTCAACGTGTACGTGCTCTCCTGACTGAACTGTAATTTTACTGTCCGTAATCCCAGTCGTAATTTAACTTTTGTTTTTGTTAAAAAATAATTTGGCTAATGTGCAAAATAAAGAGATACTTCTGGAAAACGTACAGAAGTTTAACACAGTACTGTCCATGAATTGAGTTCGATATCAGTTTACATCACTTTCAAGGATCAATTTATTTGTTTCGAAATGTCAAATGTGGTTTTTGTTTCTTTTAAAGGTCACATTAACAAAATCTAGAATAATTTCAACATAATTCCAATGAACTTTTGGTTCTAAGACATCTTGAAAAGTAAGTTCACCCCCACAAAAAAAATATTCCATATTAAATGCCAAGTCTGTATTTTACAAGCCTGGCTATGCCATCATTAGACTTTTGTACTTTTTTTTTTTTTTTTTACATCGCTGCAGAAACTGCATTTTATTGGATAATTAGCTTCAATGGAGATGCTTTCTCCTTGCCATATTGTTACCATATCAAACATTAAGCAATTTGAAAGCAAAGGGCATCTTGCATACAACAAAGCACAGCTTGACCAAAATAAAGGAGAAAAACCTGGAGCCCAGCCATGCTTGCATTACTGGGTTGCGCGCCACTTGTACAGGGTTTAAAAAAGAAAAGAAAAAAAGAGTGGACTATTTGATCGTTTTATTGCAGAAAAATTACATAATGTACCAAGTTCAGTGATACATTGATGGAAAGCACGCACCATGCCATTTTTAAATCACTCGTTATACTGCTTGGAATTGACATTTTCAATGTGTGCTCTACCTAAGTTCAAACAGACTTTGATCCTGACTCCAAAATTCTCCCCAACTCATCTGCAAATGGCTGAAGTGGTATCCTGATGGTAGTACTCCTCCTCCTGCTTCAGGACAGCCATGGTTTGAGGTTTGTTGATAAAAACCTCACCTTTGGCAGCAACCCAAAATAAAAAATCCAATGGATTCAAATCCAGGCTGTGGGGCACCTACTCATGCTCTGTGCTCAGGCTAATGACACAATTTCCAAACAGCTGGTGGAGCAAGTCTATGGTTTCACCTGCAATGTGCAGTGGGGCACCGTCCTGGATGAACCATGCAAGTCTGAGATGGTTTGGAGACAGTAGTTGAGTGAGATCAGCATGCAATTTCCACAAGACCTCGCAATACCGCTCGCCGTTGACTCTCACCGTCATACCATTGGCGTCCTCGATCCAATACGGTCCCAGCATACCCCATCTGGCATTCAATGCACAGAAGCAAGTGGACTTGGGGCTCTTGAGAGATCTCAGACACCTCTTCAGGAGGCTCAGAACCCCCAGAAGATACTGCTGTGATTGTTGATAGCCCCAATCAAATGGAAGTGTGCTTCATCGCTGAACCACAAGGAATGATCCAATTTGGGTACCTTTCCATTCAGTCACTGAACCAATCAAACATTGTTACTCGTCTTGCCATGTCATTCAGAATTATTTTATGCCTTACAGATATGATGTGGGGGTAGATTTTGAGTTCAGAAGTGAGAATGCACCACACAGATGAGGCTGAGAGCGCCAGTTCTCGGGAACGCCGACGGTGGGATTTCTTAGGCCTTTCAATTGCAGAATCATCCCGGTGTGTACCGCGGTTTAGAATAGGTACACCGTATCCCTGCATGTCGAAAGAGGCGACTAAAAGGGTTGGCGTCAGGAAGGGCATCCGGCCATAAAAACATTGCCTCAAAAAGAGAACCATGACAATTACAACTACATAATGGGCAGGGTACAGCCCGAAGTACCACGTGGGGGAACCCACTCCCTCTCGTCAAAACTCAAGGTGGGGAACCCGATCGAAGCAAAGGTGGAAATCACTCCATTTATGACGACGAAACTTCTGATGCCCGACGTGGAGATCGGTTTCTGAGGTTTGGGACATGGAATGTAGGAACAATGACAGGGAGATCAGGAGAAGTGGTGGAAGTATTGCTCAGAAGCAGAGTGGACATATGTTGTGTGCAGGAGACGAGATGGAAGGGAAGTGGTGTGAGAATGGTGAAGGGTAGGCAGGGACAGAAATACAAGTTTGTGTGGCAAGGGTGCCCAGAAGGTGTGAATGGTGTTGGTGTCCTGTTTTCTGAGGAGTTTGTAGACAGTGTGGTGAGTGTGACTCGAGTGAGTGAAAGGTTGATGATTGTGAAAATGATGATTGGAAAGCTCTTGGTGAACGTCATCTCGGGATATGCTCCGCAGATTGGTCAGAGCAATGAAGAGAAGGACAAGTTCTGGTGTGCGATAGAGAAGCTGATGGAAAACGTGAAAGATGAGGAAGTTGTTCAGGAAGGAGGAGACCTAAATGGACATGTGGGAAGGAGTATGGACGGTTTTAAGGGAGTTCATGGGGGTTACGGATATGGTGTGAGAAATGGAGAAGGTGAAAGGATTTTGGAGTTTGCTGATGGAGCTGATTTGTTGATTTGTAATACTCAGTTCCAGAAAGAGGATAATAAGCTTGTTACATACACGTCAGGTGGGTCGACGACTGCTGGGGCGTAGGCGAGATAGGGGGCACCTAAGGGACACAAAGGTGATCCCGGGGGAGGAGGCTGTTTCACAGCACCACTTGGTTGTCTGCGGCATGAGGGTGAAAGGTGCGAGGAGAGCTCGGCCGGTGAAGTACCAACCGAGAATGAAGGTGTGGAGGTTGAAAGAGGTGACAGTGAGGGAGGCATTAAAAGAGAGGGTGAGTATGGTAGAGGATGATGTGGTTGAGCTTGAAAGTGGTTGGATGTCAATGAAAGATAGTCTGTTGGGAGCCGTTGGTGAGGTATGTGGATGGACAAAAGGACCACCAAGGCACTCGGAAACATGGTGGTGGGATGATGAAGTTGGAAAGAAGATTGACGAGAAGAGGAAGAAGTTCAAGGAGTGGCAGAAGGTGAAGGGTATGGGAGCAGAAAAGGCAGAGCACGAAAGTTATAAGGTAGCCAAGAAAGCTGCAAAGAAAGAGGTAGCAAAGGCGCAGGAGGCATGTAGGAAAATGTTCGGAGAACACTTGGATTTGGAAGAGGGTCAGAGAGCGGTATTCAGGATTGCAAAGCAGATATCGAAAGAGAGGTGTTGAAGTGTGGTGCTGCGCACACAACTTGCTTGCCAAAGAGGTAGGCCACAACGCATTTGATAAAACCAAAAGAGTCTTTCTTACGAAAGCTCAAACTGCAGCACTGAGCGGGCTCGAGCTTAGAGCCCGCATATATGTCCCGAGGCCACGATTAGTCCCCGGGCGTGGCCGCTCGGTCGAAGGGCAGGGCATGTACCATCGGTCCCCGCCTGGGCGCTCGCGCCACCCTCTGGTGCGCGGAATTATTACCCCTTGTGCCCGCCACACGCGCCCCCCCAGAATTCCCACGCACCTGAAGGGTGAGTTTGTGGGGAAGTCGGATGACCCGGCCGAAACGCCCCCTGGCGATGGGTGCAGGGCTGGGGGGTAGCGGGCCGGCGGGTGCCGGGGGTCCGACCGCCGGGTGGCGGCCTCGACGCGGAGGCAGAGCTGCTGGCGGGGGTGCCGGGGGTCCGACCGCCGGGTGGCGGCCCCGACGCGGAGGCAGAGCTGCTGGCGGGGGGTGGTCCGGATCGAGGTGGGCCGGCTTGAGGCGGTCCACGGAAATGCGATCCGGGGCACCACCGATGTCGACCGTGAAAAATTTGGCCCCGGTCTCTAGCACGCGGAAGGGCCCGTCGTACGGGGGCCGTAGCGGTGCCCGGTGGGCGTCATGCCGGATGAACACGTACTTTGCCGTGTGAAGCTCCGGGGCGGCGTGGGAAGGCGGGCAACCGTGGTGTGCCGTTGGCACCGGGGCGAACCTCCTGGCGGTCTCCTGAAGGGCGGAGCGCTGTTGCGCCGCGGACCAAGGAGCCGTGGAGTCGGGGATAAATTCACCCAGTACCCGCAGTGGTTGCCCTAAGACCAGCTCCGCCGAGGACGCGCGCAGGTCATCCTTGGGCGCCGTCCTGAGGCCCAGCAGGACCCAGGGGAGCCTGTCGACCCAGCCGCCGTCACGGAGGCTGGCCTGGAGCGCGGCCTTCATGGAGTGATGAAAGCGCTCGCACAGGCCATTGGCCTGGGGGTGGTAGGCCGTGGTGTGGTGTAGCTTCACCCCGAGCCCTTGCGCCACCGCGGCCCAGAGCTCCGAGGTGAACTGGGGGCCGCGGTCGGACGTGATGTCCGAGGGGGCACCGAACCGGGCAACCCAAGTGGCGATAAAGGCTTGCGCCACCTCAGCCGCAGACGTCGCCGCCAATGGGACGGCCTCCGGCCACCGTGTGGTGCGGTCGACCATGGTGAGGAGGTGCGTGAACCCTCGCGAGGGGGGCAGAGGTCCCACCAAGTCGACGTGCACGTGGTCGAACCGCCGCTCTGGCACCGTAAACGGGGCCAACGGTGCCTGGGTGTGGCGGTGGACCTTTGCGCGCTGGCACGCGAGGCACTTCCTGGCCCAGTCGCTGACGTCCTTCCTGAGGCCATGCCAGACGAACTTCGCCCCGACGAGTTTCTGGGATGCCCTCGCGCCAGGTTGGGACAGGCCGTGGATGGCGTCGAACACCGGGCGCTGCCAGCCAGCGGGCACGATGGGGCGAGGCCGGCCGAGGGAGACGTTGCATCGGAGGGCCGTGCCCGTGGCGTCGAACGGCACCTCGGTGACGCGGAGGCCCGTGACGGCGGTCCGCAAGGCCTGGACGCCGGGGTCGGCGGTCTGGGCCTCCGCCATCCGGGCATAGTCGACCCCGAGGTGGACCGCGTGCACGACGGACCAGGAAAGGCAATCCGCCACAGGGTTGTTCTTACCCGCCATGTGACGGATGTCCGTCGTGTACTCGGACACGGCAGAGAGGTGGCGCTGCTGCCGTGCCGACCATGGCTCGGCGACCTTGGCCATCGTGAACACAAGGGGCTTGTGGTCAATGAAGGCCGTGAACGGGCGGCCCTCCAGCAGATGGCGGAAGTGTCGGACCGCCAGGTGGAGCCCGAGCAACTCGTGGTCGAAGGTGCTGTACCGGCGTTCGTGCGGGCGAAGCTGCCGGCTGAAAAACGCCAGCGGTTGTCAAGCACCACGCACCCAATGCTCGTGCACCGCGCCCACCGCGTAGTCCGACACTTCGGTGGTGAGGGCGATCGGTGCATCGGCCGCCGGGTGCGCCAGCATGGTGGCGTCGGTGAGAGCCAGCTTTGCGTCCGCGAACGCCGCGGCCATCGGCTCGGACCATGCGATGTCACCTTTGCCCGGCTTGCCCCGAAGGGCCTCGTGCAAGGGGCGGAGGAGCTGGGCGACGTGGGGTACGAAGCGGTGGTAAAAGTTTACCATGCCCAGGAACTCCTGGAGCCCCTTGATCGTGCGGGGCCGCGGGAAATCCCTGACCGCCTCCACCTTGGCCGGTAAAGGGATGGCCCCGTGCTCGGTGATGCGGTGCCCCAAGAAGTCGATGGTGGCGACGCCGAAACGGCACTTGGCGGGGTTGATGATTAGGCCATGCTGGCCCAGGCGTTCGAAAAGCGTGCGGAGGTGGAGCAGGTGCTCCTCCCGGGACGTGCTCGCGACTAGGATGTGGTCCAGGTAGACAACCAGGAAAGGTAAGTCGCGCAAGACGCTGTCCATAAGCCGTTGGAACGCCTGGGCCGCATTCTTCAACCCGAAAGGCATTCTCAGGAACTCGAAGAGGCCGAAAGGGGTAATGACGGCCGTCTTCGGGACGTCGTCCGGTTGGACGGGGACCTGGTGGTAGCCCCGGATGAGGTCCACCTTGGAAAACACGGTCGTGTCGGCCAACCGGGCGGAAAAGTCCTGAATGTGTGGGACCGGGTAGCGGTCGGGGGTGGTGGCATCGTTGAGCCGGCGGTAGTCCCCGCACGGCCGCCATCCCCCGCCAGGCTTCGGCACGATGTGCAGCGGAGAGGCCGAAGCGCTGTTGGAGTGCCGCACGATCCTCAGCCGCTCCAGCATGGCGAACTCCGCTTTCGCCACCGCGAGCTTTGTGGGCTCGAGTCGGCGTGCCCGGGCATAGACCGGCGGCCCGACCATGGGGATGTGGTGCTCCACCCCGTGTTTAACGGCCACCGCTGAGAAGGTGGGCCGCGTGAGGGCCGGGAAACTGGCGAGGAGGCGGGTAAAGTCGTCCGCTGCCGGAAGCGTGCAAACTAAACTCGCCGGGACGGAACCCTCCAGCAAGCCGCTTGGCAAGCCGCTCAACGAGCCGCTCAGCGAACAAGCGAGCGAGCTAAAGGTTTCGGCCTGGACGAGCCGTCTGCGCTTCACGTCGACCAACAACCCATTCGCACATAGGAAGTCCGCACCAAGCAATGCCATCGGCACGCTGGCGGTCACGAACGACCATTGAAAGCGCTGCCCTCCGAACCGCAGGGAGAGGCAGCGCTTCCCGAATGTGCGGATGGGTGGACCGTTGGCGGCAAGCAACGCGGGGCCCCGGCCCGCTTGTCGGACGTGGAGGCGGGGATGACACTTACCTGCGCTCCTGTATCGCAGAGGAAACGGCGCCCGGACAAGGCGTCCGTAATGAATAGGAGGCTGCCGTAATGGCCGACGCTCAGGGCCGCTAATGAGCGCCGGCCTGGTCGTTTCCCAACTTGTGAAAAGAGCATGGCGGGCGACACGTCCTAGCCTTGTGGCCGAACCTGGCGTGGAAATAGCACCAGGCTTGCGGCGGCGGGGGCGGCCGCGGTTTTCTCGGCGGCGGTGGTGGTGGGCGGGGCGCGGCAGCGGCCACGAGGGACGCAGTAGCATCTGCCTCGGGATCCACGACGGCAGCACCGTAACTCGACCGCGTGTCGCAGGCCGCGAAGAACTTGTCGGCCTCTCCGGCCCGGGCGCGGGGTTCCCTTATTTTGGAACCGGCCAGCGCGAGGCGTACCTGTAGAGGTAGCTGGCGTAGGAAAAGCGCCCGGAATAAGAAATCCGGGGCTTGGTCACCCAGCAGCGAAAGCATATAATCCATCCGCACGGATGGTCGTGTGTTGCCGAGTTCGGGAAGGTCCAGGAGGCAGTCGGTCAGTTCGATCTCCGTGAGGCCGAACGTGGCGATGAGGAGACGTTTGAGCGCCCCGTACTTGTGGTCGACCGGCGGGTGCCGCAGGATGGACACGACTCGGGCGGCAGTGTCGGGCCCCGAGGGCGGCGACCACGTGGTAGTAACGGGTCTCGTCCGCCGTTATGCCTCGAAGCTGAAATTGCGCTTCGGCCTGCGCGAACCACACATCGGCCTTTGCTTCCCAAAACTCTGGGAGTTTTACCGCGGCGGCGTTGTTGGCCATGGCGTGTTCGGTGGTCAGCTACGGCTGAACCAATCGGGGTCACCAGTGAAGTGTGGTGCTGCGCACACAACTTGCTTGCCAAAGAGGTAGGCAACAACGCGTTTGATAAAACCAAAAGTCTTTATTACGAAAGCTTGAACTGCAGCAGAGCGGGCTCGAGCTTAGAGCCCGCATATATGTCCCGAGGCCACGCCTAGTCCCCGGGCGTGGCCGCTCGGTCGAAGGGCGGGGCATGTATCATCGGTCCCCGCCTGGGCGCTCGCGCCACCCACTGGTGCGCGGAATTATTACCCCTTGTGCCCGCCACAGTGTGATGTGATGGGGGGTGAGTTGCTTGAAGGATGAAGTGGGACAAATCGTTGTGGACCCAGATGAAATTAAAGGAAGATGGAAGAGATATATGGAAATACTGTTGAATGCAGAGAATGAATGGGATGGCAACATAGAGAGTAACCCAGTTTTAGGACCGGCAGAGAAGATAACCGAGAAGGAAGTTGAGGAAGCGATAAAAGCAATGAGGAGTAGAAAAGCGGGAGGGCCGAAGGGAGTTGTATGAGATATGTTGAAGGCAGCGGGAAATTGGGGTGTGAAGAGAATGACAGAGATGTCATCTGGTGGTGAAAGAAGGCCGCATTCCAGTGGGTTGGGAACTGAGTACCCTCGTCCCTCTATACAAGGGGAAAGGTGACCCTCTGGGCTGTGGCTAGTATCGAGCGATAAAATTATTGGAGCATGGAATGAAGGTATTGGAAAGGGTGTTGGAGAGGAGGATAAGGAAGAAAGTGAAGATTGACGAAATGCAGTTTGGATTTATGCCAGGAAGAGGACCGACAGATGCGCTTTTTATGGTGAGGCAGTTGCAGGAGAAGTACATGAAGAAGAGGCAAAAGTTGTTTCTTGGGTTTTTTGATCTGGAGAAAGCATTCGATAGGGTTCCACGTGAAGTAGTGACATGGGCGTTGAGGAAGTTAGAAGTGGAGGAATGGTTGATCAGAGTCGTGATGGCAATGCACAAAACAGCGCGCACAGCTGTAATGACGAAGGACGGGAACAGTGGTGAGTTTGAGGTGAAGGTGGGAGTGCATCAGGGGTCGGTACGAAGTCCACTTCTATTTGTAGCTGTGATGGAGGTGCTGGCTCAGAACGTAAAGGAGGGTTTACCGTGGGAGTTGTTGTATGCAGATTATCTGGTGTTGATTGCAGAAAGTATGGATGGACTGAAGGAGAAGATGAACAAGTGGAAGGAATGTATGGAGACAAAAGGTCTGAAAGTGAATATCGGAAAAACGAAGGTGATGGCAAGTGGTAAAGCACGTGGTGAGGTGGAAAGAACTGGGAAGTGGCCGTGTGCTGTGTGCAGGAAGGGTGTCGGAGTGAATTCCATTCAATGTACAATGTGCGCTGAGTGGGTTCATCAAAAATGTAGTGGTTTGAGAGGGTCATTAACTAGTGTGGCAGCTATATTCAAGTGTAAGGTGTGCACAGAGGGAGCTCAGATGGAGGAAATGTTGAGTTGGATCTTGGAGACGGCGTGAAGCTGGAAGGTGTGAAAACATTTTGTTACCTAGGAGACATGCTGAATGGAGAAGGTGGATCAGACTCGGCAACGGTTGCCAGAGTGAGATGTGCATGGAAGAAGTTTCGGGAACTGAGTGGCATGCTGACGAGGAGGGGAGTGTCGTTGAAGCTGAAGGGAAAGGTGTATGCTGCATGTGTGAGGAGTGTTATGATTTATGGGAGCGAGACATGGGTAATGAACGTAGAGCAGCAACGAAGGCTGGAAAGGGTGGAAATGCGAATGGTTCGGTGGATGTGTGGAGTATCGTTGAGAGAGAGGAAGACAAATGATGAATTGCGAAAGATGATGGGAATAGAGACCTGTGATGGAATAGAACCACAACGGAAGTGACGAATCCGTAACACCTTCCTCAACAAATGACCAAACCATCTCAAACTGTTTCTCTGCATCCACTGTAAATATTTCTGATTCCATGTACTATTATTGTTTTCAAAAGGTTTATTGTCCATGAACTGTGTTCAAAAGGTAAAAAAGTTAATGTTAAAAGAAACAGGAAACAGGAAACCGGATCGGGAACCGGACGACGAGGAGGAAGAAGAGGGAGAAAAAAGGGCGGAGCGAGTGAGTCGGACAAGAAGGAGCCGAGCTACTTGCGGTCTGGAGCGAACGTTGGCGAGCAAGAGTCACTCGTGAACTTTAGGGTTTCCGGGAAAGGGATTCCTGCGACAGAGTTGTCATCGCTGTGACCGATCAACCTGCATGTCAGGTTTTTGGCGGTGGATTCCGAGGAGAATTATCGCCGGGCCGTTACATCTCAAGAACGGGTCGTCGGCCATTTTGACTCACGCAGGACTTGTGCTTTGCTTGCGGTTTCGTCTCTTTTCGACCATTTTCACCGCATTCAGACGTCGATCTGGGGCGTGTGTGTGACGTGGCTTTTTGAAGGTTAATTCGTCCATACCCGAGGGTGTGATCTCTCAGTCGCCTGGAGGGCGCCTTTGGATTTCCCAGTCGCCTTGAGGGTGCCTGTGCCCCGCGTTGGCAGCGGGACTGTTCTTGCCAGCTGAACGGGATTCTGGTCTCGATTGGACATCGTTCTGGCGATGGCTGGAGTGAATCAACTGTGGCTTGAAGCCGGGAATAAGAGACATTGGGGACGTTCTTGTTTCACTCACTTGGAGCACAGCGAGTTATATATTATAAAACTGATGGTACCATCATAGGATATTGATTGTACTTTTGATTCATATTATTGTTGTACTAGCCGAAACCCGTGGAACATCCACGGAAGGGAGGATGTGGTGTATGGATAGAGTGTACCATTATGGATGGCATCGGGGATTTGCTTGTCCGAGTAAGAGTTCGGAAGAAAGATGAGAATGAAGAGTGCGTATATGAACAACGATCGCCGACACCGGCACAAATGCATGCTCTGGATTGTCCACTCAGTGGACGGCTTGCTTTCACCTTCGCCTGTCCAAACAGTGGACAGCTTGCTTCTCCTTCGCCCAGCAGACGCCAATATGATGGCGTCGTAAGATGGCGTCGTATCGGCAGTTAATCGGATGCTTTTGGGCCCCAACGTCGGCTAATTCAGATTTTTTGAGTATGGCTGTACATGATAAACAAAGAGCGCGGTTCGTAGATCGTAAATCCATTAGTGCCGTGGGCATCGGGTCACTGGGTGCGGCGTAAAAGGGATAACAAAGTCGAGTCCTTACGCTATTATTATATAGATTGTTATTCTTGTGTGATCTTAATACAATATTTGTTTGCGAGTAACAATTGGTGTGGCTTCACCATTGATCTTTGACATACAGAATAACACATTTTTCTGCCGTGACTCCTCTCGGGGCTCGGAGGTACACCGTGACCAGGGGGTCGGGGAGCAGCACGTAACAAAGGATAAAAGTGACTGGTTGAGAAGTGATGGAAATGAATGTAGAAGGAAGTAGAGGACAGGGAAGACCGGGAAAGACTTGGCTGAAGATGGTCGAAGAAGAAATGCGGGCAAGGGGGTTCACAAGGGGAGATGCAGAAAATAGGGCAAAATGGAGAAGATTGTCATGGGGACCGCAAGGCTGTTGTGGGTGGCCACTGGGGCCACTGTTGCCTTTATTTTGATTTTCATGCTTGCATGTGCTTGGAAGTGCTCCACAAACATCTGAATGCTCCCAATCGAAGGTCCATTACAGGTGTGAATATTGTAATACTGATAGTATCGTCGGTGCACGTAGGATTTTGTCTGCACGTAGGATTTTGTCTCAAACCACCACGTCACGATTTTCACCTTTTGTTCCACTGTGAACAACACAGTCGATGTCGGGTCATACTGACTACTTGTTAGAAATGGTATACCACCACCACTATAACCTGCAAGAGAGAAGGGTATAGCATGAAAAACAACAGAATATCAGGCTGCTCAAATAGTCCACTTTTTTTGAAGCACCCTGTATTTGGCATTAGGGAGGGGAAAAAATAGATAGTTTGGCAAATTATTGAGAATTCGAAGTATGCAGAAAGCCAATTTATAATATGAACAAAATAGGTACAAAGCTAGAAAATACAAGTTGATGTGAATGCGTCAATGGATATGCCTCTGCACATGATAGATATCAACCCACTGGTACGCTTGATCTCAATTAAAGGTCACATGAAATACAAGTAAATGAAAAAACATGTTGTAGGGATCCACACTTAAATATATATTTTAAAGTTTTAAACCTATTTATTTATTTTTATTTTTTTAATTTAAAAAATTAAATTTGGAAAGATGAAAATGTACCAGAAAAGAGGACCGTGGGCCTAATTTCAGCTCTCTTGGACGTATGGAACCTAGAAACCGAACGGCTCCAAGATTTGAAACGGGACAAAAAGTTCAGATGAAGTTAAATAAAAGTGTGTAATAATTACAGATCACGTAAGAGAGAAAAGAGAAAAGCACATCACAAATCTGTACAAAAAAGAGGCACAACACAAACAATGTGAACTAGAACGGAACTCAGTGGAGAGCATACCTCCACCTGGTTGGCCATATCACTCAATGGTGAAGAATCACTTAAAAAATTATACTAGCTGGATCTGGATCCGAATCTTCACCAAAATTAAATCGATTCTTCCTTGTCACACACACATACAACCTGTCCAACAAGTTTCGCCCAAATCTATCAATAACTTTTTGAGATAACCTGCTATGTATCGTTTTTGGCCCGATCTCCCAATGGTGAAGAATCATTTTAAAAAAGTAAATAATTCTCATATCCGAATCCATATTCAGATATTCACCAAAATCGAATCAAATCGTCCTTGTCAGCCAACCAAACCTCTCCACCAAGTTTCATCCACATCCGTCTACAACTTTTTGAAATATTCTGCTGTGTATAGTTTTTGGCCCCATCTCCCAATGGTGAAGAATTACTTAAAAAAATTCTTGTAGCCGGATCCAAATCCTGATCTTCACCAAAATCGAAACATTTCGTTGGTGTCACATACACTACATCTCTGCCAAATTTAGTCCGAATCTGTCCACAAAATTTTGAGATATTTTCTTCACAAATGGACGGAGAGACAAATGAACAGACAGGGGTGAAAACATAACCTCCATCCACCTTTGGTGGCGGGGTAATAAAAAAACCAAACTCTTGAGGTAGAGATTACTGTCTAAGCACATTGGCATTTTGAGGCAATCGCAATACAGTCGGACCCCACTATTCTCAGAATCCACGTATTCGCGGTTGATAAAATGCGACCTGTTTCACTATTCGCGGAAAGATGACCCGTGAATTCGCGGGTTTTTTTCTTTTCGTGGCTGTGTTCCGCCAAATTGCGGATTTCCACCCCCCCCCCCCCCCCGATTCGCAGCCATGTTCTGCGAATTCGCGGTTTTTCAGGGGCAATATATTTTTTTCACGGGTCGCTAGCGTGACTCATTTATAAAACGCATTTTTAAACTAGCCATGCATAAAGGAGCTGGACATACGCAAAAAAAAAAACCATCTACGAGACGCGAGCATGACCTGCTCCTGTGTTCGCTGCCATGTGTTTTGCGTTTTCATGGCTTTTGCGGGATATCCCATCATTCACACTGTGAACAGCTTCACGTGATATCCCGTCATTAACACTGCAAATAGCTTCACGTGATATCCTGCTGCCGTTCAAAAGTAAACAATGTTTTGCGGGATATCCCGTCATCAACACTGCGAATAGTTTTACGTGATATTCCACCGTTCACAGGTAAAAATGTTTCACGGGATATCCTGTCATTCACACAAAGAATAGCTTCACGTAATATCCTGCCGCGGTTCAAAGGTAAGCAATGTTTCTTGGGATATCCCACCAGCTGCATAACACGTCATCCCTGCAAGTTATTGTCCAGAATGAAAACACTTCACAGTATCTATTAGTGCAATTAGCTGTCTCCCTTTTCCCCATTGAAACAATGGCACGGCATTCATTCGCGGATTTTCATCGACATTCGTATCACCTGGTGTTGCCCTAATGGTTAGGGAGGCGGGCTTGGGATCCCAAGGTCCTGAGTTTGAAACCCGTTTAATTAATGCTGGCGGGGTTGACTCGGCATCCTTCTGAGGTTGGCAAAATGAGTACCAGATAACTGGTTATAGAGAGGCATCACATCAGCGGCAGACATGCCCACAGAAAAATGATGCAACAAGCAGCCGGGTCGCTGCACACGAACCACCCAATGACATTGGTGGGTTTTGTCTCGCCATTTCCGGGACTTTCATCAACCTTCGCGGATCATCATCAAAATTCTCGGGATTTGCCTCACCATTTGGGGATTTTTCCTCGCCATTCACGGATTTTGCCTCACTATTCACGGTTTTTGTTCCTCGCTATTTGCGGACTTTCACGATTCGGGAACATATCCCCCCTTTTTCCCATTGAAATAATGCCCCCCTATTTGTGGGTTTCGCTAAACGTGGATTTTCCAGGAACATATCCCCCGCGAATAGCGGGGTCCAACGGTACTGGAAAGGCACTCGGTAGAGCACATACCTCCGCCAGGCTGAACAGTTTATGTTTTGCATCCCACTGATAGGCCGGATCTGAACCCGTACCTGAACCAAAATCGAATCGGCTTGTTCTCGTCACCAACTCGTCCACAAAATTGCCCGTCCATAACATTTTTCAAATATCATGTTATATATCGCTTTTCGCCTGATCACTCAATGGTGAAGAATCACTTGAGAATTAAATAATTCGATCGGTTTAGAATTGTGAACTGTAGACGAGTGACAAACAAACAGACAAACAGAATAACAAACGCAACCGACCAATATACTTGAAAAATGTTCGATTTTGCAAGTAACAAACAGACAGAGGTGAAAACATAACCTCCATCCACCTTTGGTGGTGGAGGTAATTAGCATGTACAGAAGGAATATGTAGTTGACACGAAGGGAGTGGAAATTATACAAATTATGGGTTTCTTGAAAAGTGACTTCCTGTGGAGCTAATGGCTTTTAAAAGAATATAAGGCATAATTTTTCCTTTTGCGAGTGGAAAACCAATGGAATCAGGTACATGGCAGCGACGTGTTGTCACGTAACCTTAACTGTGGGACTAGACCCACAGGGAGGAGGGGACGAGAAGCAGTGCAGAGTCTTTTCAGAATGAACTGGGGAAGTGGAGTAATATGCTAAACGTCGGAGAAATTCTACCTCCTGAGGATTGCCTTCCGTGCATTATTTCATTATTTCCGTGCATGCCAGCCCCAGCAATGTGCAGAATTCTTCAAGCCAGGTGCAAGGATCTCAACAATTTGAAGCGAAAGTGCAACAATGTGCATTTATAATGCAGCCTAAGCGATTTACTTATGAGTGGGAACAAGCCTTGAGAGAATTGACACTATCAAAAATCTCGATGGTGTTCCATGGGGATCCAGCATTGTACAAGTACGTGATACTAATTATACAACAGACAGAATAAAATATTCACAACATGGTGGTACTGTATTAACGTTTCACCTACACCTCCATCTCTCTCCTGCATCCACATCAAGTTACCAGTTAAGATTTGCCACCTGAAGCTCAGCCTTATTGACCTGGATTGAAGATTAATGTGGATTTGCATCTGGATGCAAAGTTAGCAGATGTTGCTTCACACCTGCCAAGCTGTGGGCTGTGCGGGGGCTGTGAGAAGGCGGCCGAGCTTGTCGTACCAATTTCCCAGCAGCTCGGGTCCCAGGATTTCACACACGTACATCAGTGTGTCGGATATATCCACCCTAGGTCAGGTTAAAAAAATGATTGCAGCTCAGTTAGAGCAACACAAAAGAGGGAAAAGGAAGGGAATATCAGAAAATAGTCACCGCTAAATGGAGTATTTTACTCTCGTTAACAATCATTTCACAAACAATCGGCTTTAGTGTTGTGTCGTTAAATTAGGAATCACAACATCAAAATCATAATCGCTACATCTGTGTAGGTGGTCATAAGCTCTTTATGTCTATACACTCTTGTCTCATAACACACACACACACACACACGCACGCACGCACGCACACGCAAAATGTATTAAATTAAAAAAATCAAAAGCGAGTGATCAGTGAGGTCTTTATTTTACAGTTTACAGCTATAGTAATTCCAATTCCCAAATAGAAATCGTTGGATTAAGCGATGATGGAAATGGTTCATATATTCAAAGAAGCTGGTTATATACAATGGTTGCAGTGTAGTGAGCACTGTTCTTTTTACCCCATGCAGGTTCCAATCAATCAATAGCTGAATGTTTTTCAGGTTTCCCGGCATTGGCAGGTCAAGGGACGTTATTTCCTTTGGAAACATGAACCCCCGTGAGTGGAAGCGAGGCTGCACTGGCTGACTGTTGTTTGCAGATAATTTAATTTGTGGATATTTATAAAGACAGTTTTGTGATTTTATTTTTTTGAATTGTGGCATCAACTTAAATCAGTATACATCAACAAGAAGTACGAAATATTTATACCAGTAAGTGAATGGTGAGAAAAAGCTTTAGATATGTGATAATGCCGTGGGTCCAAATGGATTTTGGATTTTAATGTAAAAAGGTCAAAGGTTGTAAATAAAACTATTGTTAGTCTCACCCCATAGGGGTTGTGAGAATGATTGCAATGCGTGTGGCCGCATCAATCTATTGTTAGAGACACGGGGTTTGGGGTTTTCAACAAGGGAACTACTTGGGCTCCACCTGACCACCGGTCCTGAGCCAACCGATAACGGATAACTCGGCGGCCTGGCAGGTTGCTTTTTTAATGTTAAAGGTTCCAGTCATGGACAATATATTCCTCATCAAGGCCAGGCCTTAAATAAAAGAACTGCATTGATAGAAAAGCGAAGAAAGAGAATAGTCGAAGTTTTTGAGGAAGTAAAAAATTTGCTTTTTGAAAAGGGGAAGGTCGTAAGCGTTTGGAAATACATGGGAAGGTAAAGAGTTCCAGAGTTTGGTCGTGGAGGGGAAGAAACAAACATCATAACGAGCCAGCCTTGATTTGCCAATGGCCACACAATAATCATGCGATGTAGTGGCTTGTCGAGTATTCCGTGATCTTGCTAATGGTGGAGGTACACAAGCAGCAAGTTATTGGGAGCAGAAACCGAAGTAATATCTGTAGAAAAGAGAAAGAGTGCCAACTCTGCAGTGTAATTCGAGCTTGTCGAGTGTTGAGGTCAGATTGGGGAGTTGATAAGTCGGATTATTTTGGATTCAATTCTTTCCAGTAGGTATGTGGAGCTGGAACCGCCCCAGATGTGAGAGCAGTACTCTATACAAGGACGATGCAATCCTTCATATAGGTGAAGCAACTGTTCAGAGGAGAAGACTCCGAGTTTCTTCGAGGCAGACTTAACTATTTGTGTAATGTGTGGATTCCAGGATAAATTTGATGTTACGGTAATACCTAGTAGGTTTATTGTATCACATGGTGCAATTGTGGAGCTTTCAAAGGAGATTGGAGAGTTGAGAGGAGTTCCAGAGAAAGATGGGAAGAAATTGAGTTTTAGAAGAATTGAATTTAACCTACATCCTCTCCTAATTTAACCTAATTACGTAGGGGCTAAAGTGTGGAGCCAATTGATTGGGGAAAAACATCCCGGCCCTCTCCAGTGGCGACTATGCTGAACCAATAGAGGTAAATACATCATAGGCAGATTGGAAGAACATGTGTAGGAGGTTTGTAATGGACAAGGGGGCGAGGAACGTCATGTGGTACATTCAAAGCATTAATGTTTACTCACAGGGTACAGCAGACAAACATTTATTTGAGTGGTGTGGCAAAAGGACAAACAATGGGGGAGCATCCGTGTGGTGTGGCAATGTACAGAGCAAAAAAACACAGTGCAATTCTTATCCGGTTAATAATCCCCTCAGACAATCTTACCCAAATTAACATAATATTGGTTCCAAATCAGATTCACACCCGAAGGAAAGGTAGAAAGTTTAGAAAGACAGAGCAGGCCAAGGCTGGTTCGATCTAAGGCTCACCGCACGAGGACTGATGAGCCCATCGCTTCCGTGTTGGGGGAAAGGTAATGGGTAATAATACGAGTTGAACTCTCTTAGTATTGACTGGTTCCCTGGTTGACACTGTTTGCCTGGCCTGCTGTGGGAAGCAAAGGTCATGCGCCGCCCTATTCGGTCCTAGCTTGATGCGTCCATTGGGAAGATGATTCTGCGTTTGACGTCATCCTCTCTGCGAGTTTGTTGATCCCGAATTACCTTCATTGATTTTTAGGATAGGGCCACGGTCCGGAGCTCCTTACTTAACATTAGGCGGACTTAGAATCGCACCTCATTCGCCACCCAAATGTCCGGTAAGGGCCCGGGTAACATGGTAGACAACAGGAAAATTGTCGGTGATGACAGTAAACTGTGGGAAGGTTAGCGCAAGTTTGCGCTAACAAGCAGCGAGGCTTGTTGGTCAAGGTGCAGTGAGCGCGAGCGCCATTGCGTCCTCGTGCTGGTGGAGATGTTGGTTGCAGCAACGAGGTGCAGGCAGGTGTTTGAAGCGTTGCAGTGGTCGAGTGGAGGATGTCTGGCAGTAGTGGGACAGATGTTGAGACAGAGTGGGTGAGCTGTGGTTGAGGCGGCCTGGTTGAGGCGCTGTGGGTAAATGGTGAGGTTGGTCAATGGTCTTGCAGTGGAAGAAGGTGGTTGTGGTGTTGTGTTTGTGGTGGCATGAAGGTGGGTGCTAGTCCAGTAGAGGTTAAACTGTGGTTGAGGTAGCGTTGTGGTGGTGGGGACAGTTTGAATTTTACACGCGCATTTGAATGAGGTTTTGGCACATATATGCAAATGAGGCAAGACGGTACTTACTCCTTTGGGCTTGAGAACGGCTCCGTCCTCCAAGGCGAAGAAAGTTAGTACAGAAGATGGGGAGAACCCAGAATAATTCCTCACAATGCATATTTCTCTTGAAATCCAAGACAAAAGGGAGGACTGTCAGAAACGTTTAATAATGAAATAACTAACTCAGGAACCCAATGTTGTGTGCCATTATCAGGGATGACGGTTCACAGAACGGGTATGGGACAAGGACAAAATGTTTAGATTTTGGGAAGATCTTGTGACCCAAACCCAAATCTTGTGTCCCAAACCCATCTCTCTCTGTTCCCACCTTTCCCAGTCGAACCCAACTGCTCCTGGACTCTGTGTCCTTCTCTCCTGACAAGGTGGAGAAGTTTTTGTCAAACCTAGACTCTGATTCTGCAACTGGACCAGACGGTATCAGCCCACGGGTCCTAAAATCCTGCTCTGCCGCTCTATCTCACCCTCTCTGTTCTTTTCACAGTCTCTTTTGCTCAAGGTCATCTGCCAGCATCTTGGAAATCAGCAAACATTACCGCTTTACACAAAAAAGGTGCAAAAACAGATCCTTGCAACTACAGACCAATCAGCCTGCTTCCAATTATCAGCAAAGTCATGGAATCCATCATTGCTTCGGATATCAAATCCTTCCACTTCGCCAATGGCTTGATCTCTGATCATCAATTTGGATTCAGACCAGGTCATTCTACTCTGGACATGTTGCTTCTGCTGTCTCAACAATGGATGGAGGTCCTCAATGCCAAACAGGAAATCAGAGCTGTCTCACGACATATCACGTGCCTTCGATACGGTCTGGCACCCAGCTCTGCTCACCAAGCTCTCCTCCTATGGTATCCATGGAAATCTCCACTCATGGCTTGCGGACGTCTTCTCTGGTCGTAGGCAACGTGTGGCCCTGAATGGATTCCTCTCATCTCCCCTTCCTGTTCTGGCTGGAGTTCCCCAAGGTAGTGTTCTGGGCCCTGTGCTATTTCTGGTCTTCATCAATGATCTCTCCGACTATCTGTAAAATCCTCTCTATCTCTTTGCTGATGACTCCACTATCTGACGCTCCATTCCTGATCCCTCAGATCGGCAGTCTGCAGCCTCCTCACTCTCTGCAGACCTGGACAAAATCACAGACTGGTCAAACAAGTGGACCATGTCTTTCAATCCTGACAAATCTCACACTCTTACTATGTCTCGCCGAAAAGACCGACTGGAAAACCCTCCCATCTACTTTCTCAACAATTCTCTCCAAGAAGTTCTGTCGCTCAAGCTTTTGGGTTTCACTATCTGCCATGATCTTTCTTGGGAAAACCACATTTCCAAGCTGGCCTCCAAAGGCAGTCGCCGACTGGGCATCCTCCGTCGTGCGAAGTCCTTCCTTGCCACACCTGAGCTCCTCACCACATACAGGGCCTTCATCCACAGCTCATTGGAATACTGTTCCCCCTCTGGGCCAATGCTCCTGCCTCACACCTAGCTCGGCTACACGCTGTTGAAACCAAAGCTTTCGGAATCATTGGAATCTCCTGCGATGAAGCTAACTCCGAGGGCCTTTCACTCACTCACCGCAGGCAGGTTGGTGGTCTTTCTGTCTTCTACCGACTCCTCTCCGGCCTTGCTCCCCCAGCTCTCTCTGTGCCCGTTCCCCTAATATTCCTACAGGTCGCACAAGATCTGCCAGCAACCGTCTTATGGTTAAACTGCCAACATCAAGACTCTTTGCTCACCTTCACTCTTTCATTCCCCTTTTCTCCCACCTCTGGAACAAACTCCCCCACTCCCTTCAATCCCACTCCTCCCTCCAGGTCTTTAAAACAGCTGTTCACCACCATCTCTTTTCCTCCCCCATCCAAAACCTTGATCTTTTCTACCCCCTCTAATTCACCACAGATACACTTTTTTTGAAATTCCAACTTCTTTCCTGGAAGTCCTTGCAGTGTTCATATGTTTTATATCTCTCCCACCTCCCCCCAAGCCCTCCCTCTCCCACATCTCTCCCGATGTCCCTGCTCTCAAATGTTGTGTTTGTGTCCTTCCCCCTCTCTCCCCATCTTGTCTTCCACTCCCCTTATTTTGTGTTTTATGTGTCGGGTTTGACTTTTTGTGTGATTAATGTTAGCTCTCTCACAAGCCTCGATCTTGTATACAAAAAAAAAAAAGAAAAAAAGATCCAGATCCGGATTTCGATCCAATAATATTTAAGTGATTCTCACCATTGAGACATAGGCAAAAACGTTATATAGCACAACATTGCAAAAGGTTGTGGGTGGATTTATACAAAACTTGGTGGACAGGTTGGGTTTGCAACAAGGAATAAATGATTCTATTTTGGTGAAGATTCAAATCTGGATCCGGATCAGAGAATTTTTAAAAGTGATTCTTCACCATTGAGTGATCGGGCTAAAACCAATATATAGCACGATATCTCAAAAGTTATGGACGGTTTTGAACAAAGCTTGGTGGACAGGTTGTGTGTGTGACAAGGACGAATCGATTCGATTTGGTGAAGATGTAAGTACGGATCCAGATATGAGGGCTCAAAAAAATTTTTTTAAGCGATTCGTCACTATTGAGTGATAGGGTCAAAGATGATAATTATATAACACGATATTTCAAAACGTTGTCGACGATTTATGACAAAACCTGGTGGATAAGTTGGGTAGGTGACAAGAACAAGCCGATTAGATTTTGGTTCAGGTCCGAATCCAGATCTGGTCTATCGGTGGGATACAAAATGTAAACTGTTCAGCCTGGCAGAGGAATTCTCTCTACAGAGTGCCGTTCTAGTGACTTTAAAAATGTTTTTCTCTGCAACCGCTTCTCCAATCGATGCAAAACTTAAAACACAAGAGGAATTACCCATGAAGAACAATTTTTTGACAACGTTGACAATATTGGTCACATGGTATGGCATACATATTGGATTAAAGGAAAAAAATGGACATGTTTTTCTCCAATACACCTCACTGAAGAAAATGGAAACTTGGCATATGTCATCAAATCCCAATGTGACACATAGGGTGATAATGATGACATCATCGGTGACGTAGTATTCAAACCACAATTGGTTGAATCAAACTCCTTGTCTCATGGGAATGTCCACGTACTCTCTCAATGCCTTTGTCTAGGTGAAAACTGTAAATTATGTGCGAGGCAGGAGGGCAGGGAGCAATTGTCAGACCCTGCCCATAAGATCCTAGTCCATGCAGCCCTGGTGATAGGGCCAGTTTTGCCACAAACAGTGGATAAGGAATTTGGAACTTTGGCATGGAGCACGGCCCAGCTAGATGACCCCACTTTGGGGCCGGTGCACGAGTGGGTCCAGACAGTTAAAAGACCTAAAAGACCCAGTGGGGAGGAGGTCACCCCCCTCAGAGTACAAACAAAGGTGTACTGGGCTCAGTGGAACACATGAGAATAAAGGACAACATCCTGTCTCAAAAATGATTGAATATTCCCTCTGATAATATTTTCCTGGCTGGTAATAGTCCCAAACCAATTTAAGACCACAATTTTACAGCAGGTGCACTGTACCCACCCGGGCGGCCATGAAGGCAGAAAAACGACATCTCAGGTTTGCCGGAGGTTTTATTGGGTTAATATGGGGCGTGATATACAAGACTGGTGTCGAGCATGCGATACCTGTACTGCTAAAAAGTGGCCGGAGGGTGAGGGCCCCCCCCCTTCAATTGCAACAGGGGGAGGGGGCCCTTGAGTGTGTGGTTATGGACATTCTAGGACCTGCACCTGCCAAGATAACAGGTACATCCTCGTGGTCATGGACTATTTTACCAAATGGCCGGAGGCCTATTTGCTCCCCAACCAATAAGCCAGGGTTGTGGCACAGGCCTTCGTGAAAGGATTTGTATGTTGGCATGGGCATGAGATTCCAGAAGAGATGCACACAGACCAGACGAGAATTTGAGAGTGAATTTCTAAAAGAGGTGTATAGTCTCTTGTCAATTCGGAAAACTAGGACAACGCCATTAAGGCCACAAACTGAGGGGATGGTGGAAAGTTTCAATAAGACCTTGATTCAACAATTGGCCTTATTTACTTGCCACCACCCATCAGGATGACTGGGACGAACCTCTCCCGTATTTGCTGATGGTCTACTGGTCACCATGGAGCCACCTCATGCTGCTCATGTACATACGGACTCCCGTTGTGCGGTCCAGTGCCAGAGCTCCATGAAAGACCGCCGGGGGAGGGTTATGCACATCATTTGAAGGAGGGCATGGAATGGGTTCATGCCTTCACACGCCACCAACTCCATCTGGCGGGTGTGAAGATGAAGTGCAGGTATGGCCACTGAAGCCAGGCGAGTGGGTACTCTCTCTGGGGATGAAGTTTTGGTTTTGTAATCCTAGGAGGAGGAAAGGCAAATGCCCTAAGCTCACGTCGCCTTGGCAGGGCCTGGGGGTAGTCCCGGTGCAAATCTGTGACGTGGTGTTTCAGATCAAAATGGGCCTACAGGCCCTGGATCGTCCATGCCGACCAACTTCGACCTTACAGAGGCGACAAGATGCCCTCATTTATCACTCCGACCTTCGATGTGGAGGCTAGGCCAAGCACCTCTGCAGACGCAAGATGCTCATTACAGTAAGATAGAGCAGGATAATTTTGGAAACCACATGGGAGCATGGGGGATAGGCAGCCACACATGGGGGCACAAGAGCACTAGGTTAGGGGGAGTAACATTAGCATCAGAGTAATGTTTGAGACGGAGTGTTGGAGATGACTGGCATGTAGTGGGAATGCAGCTAGCTTAGCGACATAGTGCAAGCCAGTTAAGAGGAATGTACATAGTGCAAGGGATGATGGGGTGAGCATGATCTAGACAGTGGGAATTAGTTAGGTAAAATAGTTGTAAATAAAGTAAAAAACAAATGTTCAAACTCACCTGGTATGTATTTGGAGATAAAATTACATTTAGGGCTGTCCCGTGTGAATGTGTTCGTGTAAAATAAAAGGACACAACACATTAGGTGGGACATGTATGCATTGTCGCATTCCAGGGATAGGTGAGGTCAAAGGTACGAGGGGAAATAATTACACCAATGTGCACACATGGAATTGACTGACTTGGTCTGAGTCTTGTTCAGTGAGCGGGTGGTGTTGTGGTTTTGGAAAATGCACCCCCCGGGAGGGAGGAGCGCCTCCATTTACACTGTAGGAATCCCGAGATAGATAATGTGCACAGGTCTAACTTTACATAGACTAAGAAATAACTAAGGGGTTGTTCGGAATGGGAACATTCTTTGTGGTTAATTAGTCTATGTATTTCCGCTGTGGTGTTTCCCCATTTCTAACTATCTCTTTCGTTCAATTCCCATTCAGTTCGTTCCCACCTCCGGTCTGTTTGTTCGCTCGGCTCTTCACTCTTTAATTATCAACCTTAACTTCTGTCCAAACTCTTTCGGACAAACAAATTCCCCATTCGTAATAATTGATCAGCAATAACACTCCAGATCAGCTGTCTTACCTTATTGTACCTCTATACCTTCGTCACCTGGACAGCCTTTAGAAACATGCCAAATGCAAGGACCAGAAAGGCCATATCTTTCAGGCATTCTGGGTGCTGCACAGGAAAACTAGGTACCTTTTCTCGTACGAATGCTTACTGTTCAGGGTGCCGAGTTGCAAGGTGTACATACTGTATGGAAGAGCCTTTTCACGTGAAGGGGGAGGGGGGAAAAGGAGCCTCCCTCACCACTTTGCACAGGCGAGGGGTGGGGGTGAGGGCTCTGTCTAAGTTCTCCTCAGGATGATGGAAATTTCTGCAGCTTCATAGTGGGAACGGCCCCTTGTTGGATGCACACCAATGGGAAAAGCCAGCTCAGATTGGAAGATGCTTGTGCATGGACTGTGCTCGCTTGTAAGCCATGCCCTGCGTGGCAATTATAAAGCCCAGGACATGGCTTGGTTCAGGGCGGTGGTGAGTTGTGGTGAGCAGTGGTGAGCTGTGGTGTACGGCTGTAGTGCTGGAGCGGCTGCAGTGGTGGTGAACTGTGTTGAGCTGCTGTGCTTATGGGGCCATGCAATGGCAGTACGAGCTGCCCTTGTGTGGCCACCTTATTGCCAGCGCTGCCTGCTCAAAGGTTCGCCTGCCGGAGCAAGCTACCCTGGGTCCGGAGTGAGGTGAGGGGAGCACAAGGTGAGGGGGCAGTGACGCCACGGAGGCCCTGGCGTGCGACATGGTCGCCCTCCTCATAATAACCTCGCCATCACACCATGTATTCCTGTTGCTACCTTAATCCATCACCCTCCTCATAATTACCTTCCCAGCCCCTCATATTATTTGGCCCAATCTAGCCTCGCCTGGTTGGATGAGATGAGACTGGGGTCGTTCCCATACACCAAACTGCCTCTTTCGTTCAATTATTCTTTCATATCTTCTTCTTCTTCGCGGATAGTGGTACCATGTTCTGTGTGTGTCGGTAAGATTGTATAAGAATACTCGCTGACGACAAGTCTGCGCTTTTGTACCTTTGTACTTGGTTTGTTTTACTGTAAATACCTGCCTTTTGCCTTTAGTTTTGTTTGGTGAATAAAGAGCTGTAAATAGTGTGCTTTTCACCATTGCTTTGTAATAAATAATAGTTGTGCATTTTCTGTCTGGTTTGCTCTCGTCCCTCCTTTCATCGATCCGACATGGTGTGTACATAGTGGATAGCCGAGAGTTCTGCCCCACTGCCTAGCTTCGGTAGTGGTTAGTCAGCGCTGCACTTCTGTTCCGCTCGGCAGTAATGCAAGTGCACGCTGAGGGTACGATCCTCCGTTAGTTGGTCCACGTCGCTCCCAGGCAGAGATGTCGACTCAAGTCGGTGACTTTTTTTCTTTCTTTTTTTTTGTATACAAGGTCGAGGCTCGTGAAAGAGCGAACATTAATCACACAGAAAGACAAACCGACACATAAAACATATAACATAGGGAGCGGTAGACGAGATGGGGAGAGAGGGGGAAGGACACAAACACAACATTTGAGAGCAGGGACCGAGAGACATGGAGACATCGAGAGATCTGAGAGAGGGCGAGGGCTTTGGGGGGGGGGGGGGCGTGGGAAGGGGGCGGTGGGAGAGGTATAAAACATATGGACACTGCCAGGACTTCCAGGAAAGAAGTTGGAATTTCAAACAAGGTGGATCTGGGGTGAATTAGCGGGGGTAGAAAAGATCAAGGTTTTGGATGGGGGAAGATAAGAGATGGTGGTGAACAGCTGTTTTAAAGACCTGGAGGGAGGAGTGGGATTGAAGGGAGTGAGGGAGTTTGTTCCAGAGGCGGGAGAAAAGAGGAATGAAAGAGTGAAGGTGAGCAGAGAGCCGATATTTCGGCAGTTTAACCATCAGAGGGTTGCTGGCAGATCTTGTGCGACCTGTAGGAATATTTGGGGGACAGAGCACAGAGAGAGCTGGGGGTGCAAGGCCGGAGAGGAGTCGGTAGAAGACAGAAAGACCACCTACCTGCCTGCGGTGAGTGAGTGAAAGGCCCTCAGAGATAGCTTCATCGCGGGAGATTCCAATAATTCTGAAAGCTTTGGTTTCAACAGCGTGAAGCCGAGCTAGGTGTGAGGCAGGAGCACCGGCCCATAGGGGAGAACAGTATTCCATTGAGCTGCGGATGAAAGCCTTGTATGTGGTGAGGAGCTCAGGTGTGCCGAGGAAGGACTTCGCACGACGGAGGATGCCCAGTCGGCGACTGGCTTTGGAGGCCAGCTTGGAAATGTGGTTTTCCCAAGAAAGATCATGGCAGATAGTGAGACCCAAAATCTTGAGCGACAGAACTTCTTGGAGAGGATTGTTGAGAAAGTAGATGGGAGGGTTGTCCAGTCGATCTTTTCGGAGAGACATAGTAAGAGTGTGAGATTTGTCAGGATTGAAAGACATGTTCCACTTGTTTGACCAGTCTGTGATTTTGTCCAGGTCTTCAGAGAGTGAGGAGGCAGCAGACTGCCGATCTGAGGGAAGAGGAATGGAGCGGCAGAGAGTGGAGTCATCAGCAAAGAGATAGAGAGGATTTTCGAGAGAGTCAGAGAGATCATTGATGAAGACCAGAAAAAGCACGGGGCCCAGAACACTGCCTTGGGGAACTCCAGCCTGAACAGGAAGAGGAGATGAGAGAAACCCATTCAGGGCCACACGTTGACGACGACTAGAGAGGAAGTCCGCCAGCCATGCGTGGAGATTTCCATGGATACCAAAGGAGGAGAGTTTGGTGAGCAGAGCGGGGTGCCAGACCGTGTCGAAGGCACGTGATATGTCGAGGGAGACAGCTCTAATTTCCTGTTTGGCATTGAGGACCTCCATCCATTGTTGAGACAGCAGAAGCAGCATGTCCAGAGTAGAGTGACCTGGTCTGAAACCAAATTGATGATCAGAGATCAAGCCATTGGAGAAGAGGAAAGATTTCATATCCGAAGCAATGATGGATTCCATGACTTTGCTGATAATTGGGAGAAGGCTGATTGGTCTGTAGTTGCTAGGATCTGTTTTTGCACCTTTTTTGTGCAAAGCGGTGATGTTGGCTGATTTCCAAGCAGATGGCAGTTGACCTTGAGCAAAAGAGAGGGTGAAGAGAACAGAGAGAGGGTGAGATAGAGCAGCAGAGCAGGATTTTAGGACCCGTGGGCTGATGCCGTCGGGTCCAGTTGCAGAATCAGAGTCGAGGGTTGACAGAAACTTTTCCACCTTGTCAGGAGGAAAGGACACGGAGTCCAGGAGCAGCAGGGTACGACTGGGTATGGTGGGTACAGAGAGGGATGGGTTTGGGACACAAGATTTAGAGGCAAACACAGAGTTGAGGCATTCAGCTTTTTCACGTGCGGAGTCAGCTGTGTAGCCGTTTGAGGTAAGGGAGGGGATGGAGGGGGAACAAACACCAGAAACGGATTTGACCAGACGCCACCAGGATTTGGAAGAGGGAGACAGATAAGAGAGTTCGGTCTTGAGAATGGAGAGATATTGTTTCCTGGCTCTCCTGAGGGTGGACACACACTTGTTTCGGGCTTCGTGAAAGGAAATGAGATTTCCTTCCGTTGGATTTGCTTTCCAGGAGACGAAGGCAAGTTGTTTCTGGGGAACAGCCTCACCACAAGATTCCGTGTACCATGGACGGGAGGAAGGGTAAGACAACTGAAGATGAGATGGGATAAATCTGTGCATGAGAGAGAGCAATTTACTTTGGAAGAATTCCCAGGATGAGTTGATGTCAGAGGTGGTAGAAATGGGAGACCAGTCCAGATGATTGATGGCTGCTTGAAGACCGTGCCAGTTGGCCTGAGTGAAATGCCAGACTCGTCGACGCTGAGCAGGCTCCCTGAGGATGGTCAGAGAGATGTCCACTTTAACAAGGACATGATCAGATGATCCGATCGGAGCAGAAGAAGAGCAGCAGACATTTTCAGGGAAGTTAGTCATAACCAAGTCCAGAAGAGAAGATGTTCCGTTGACTGAGATCCGGGTCGGGAAATTGACAGATTGTGTCAGTCCCAGTGAGTCGCAGAAGTCCTTTGCTGAGGAGCCATGGCTGGTGAGAGAGGTACCCACACCCAGCCAACTGGCATGATGACAGTTGAAATCACCACATATGAGGAAGAGAGAGTTGGGATGAGTAGATAGAAGTTGGTCCATATCATCAGACAGCGAGATGTATACACAAAGAATTAAGTTAAGCACCCCTACACAACGAATTTAGGTAAGCACCCCCTAATATATATTCTTTGTGTATATGTATACATTGGCATATATTCTAAGGTATGTGAGATCAAATAATGATTGGTATGACATTAGCAATTATCCATTGATGAAATGCAGATGAGTGCACTCATCTGTGACGCCCATCGCTCGTGCAGCACGTGTTATCATCCACGTGGTCGTGATTGACGCAAAGATCGCTAGAGGTCTTCTCAGAACAATGACTGTACGTTAGAAAACATAAACGTCATCCACACTGTCCGTGATGGACCTATAGCTCCATACTTAAATTGAGGTGAAAATATGCCTAAAATTCCCAAAAAAGTTCACCTTAAATTATTCAGAATAAAATATTGAAAACGGCATGATTGTTATGTTTTTATGTGACCATAATATCACTTCTCCAGAAAATATAGCAATATCATGGGTATATTACACTGTTTTGACGACAACAAACTTGTAATGTGCGAGGTTGTAAAATAACGGGGGGGGGGTGCTTAACTTAATTCTTTGTGTATAGATGGAGTCATCACTGTTTGGTGGACGGTACAACACACATATGAACAAGAGGTGGGAGCGAAGGGGAAGCCGTAGCCAGAGGTATTCCTGGGGGTGAGGTGGAGAGAGTGCAGTGCAGGGCGAGTGAGGAAGAGAGTTTTTGATAAAGATAGCAACCCCGCCTCCAGGACGAGGCTCAGGTCTATCATACCGGAGGAGGGAGTAGCCCGGGAGAGATACTATGGAATCAGAGACATCATAAAGGAGGAAAGTTTCTGTTAAGCAGATCACGTCTGGTTTGACAGAAGCAACCTGTATGGAGAGATCAGTTAAGTTTGAACGAAGGCCCCGGATGTTTGAGGTCCATACCGTTAATGAAGAGGAAGGGGGAGCATCAGATACAGAACAGGGGGGAGGAGGGGTAGGGTAAGATGTGGAAGAGGTGGAAGAGGTAGGGAGAGCTGTTGAATGTGTGTCAGAGATTTCAGAATAGCTCGGAGAAAGGGAAGGATGGGGCGGACAAAAGGTTTGATGGTGATTGGGTGAGCCACAATGAGGTGTTATTTGAGGAGGGGGAAGAGCGAGGCAGAAGGTTGGGGGAGATGGAGGTGAGAGTTTGAAGGGGGAAGAAGCGGGGAGGACGCTTTGAGGAGGGGGAGTGAGAGGGGGGAAATTGAGAAGCAATGAGGGTGGGGAGATTTGAAGGGGAGGGGTGAGGGGGAAGTTTGGGAGGGAAGGGGCAAGGGGAGGGATTTGAAAGGGATGGGATATGGGGGAGATCTGGAGGGGAGGGGTGAGGCAGGAGTCTAGGAGGGGAGGGGCGAGGGGGCGTCTTGGCGGGGAGGGGTGAGGGGGTCGTTTAGGAGGGAGGGGGCAAGGGGGGAGATTTGAAAGGGATGGGTGATGGGGAAGATTTGGAGGGGAGGGGTGATGGGGAAGATTTGGAGGGGAGGGGTTATGGGGAAGATTTGGAGGGATGGGGTGAGATTGGATTTTTGAAAGTGTACGATTTATGGGAAACGAACATTTATTGCAAAATGAGTTGCTTGTGACCTTCGAGTTAAAAATACGTTTAAGGATGCTGGATGGAGGATGGAGTGCAGGAGAGTTTAGGGAATGTAGAAAAAAGGCACTATAGGAGATGGATATTTTTTTTGGGATGAATTGATTTGGTGAGCAAGTCGAAAGCAGCCTTTTAAAGAAGAAGAAGAAAAAGGTGTTATAAAATATGACGGAATACATAACTTGAGGGGAAAGTGTAAACATTGAAGGTTAATGAGTGAAAACTATCTGGGGAAATGGGGGAGAAACACGTGGTCGAAGAACGAACGAACGAATAAGAATGAATAAACGAATGATAACAGAGAAGGAAAATGTTTTTTTTTTTTTGTTTGTTTGTTTTTTTTTGAGTTGAGATTTACACAAGGAAGTAGGCTATGGGTGAAAAGACTGGGAATACAGAGAACGAAAGTTATTGGATCACAAAAGACGGACCGCTGAGAGAAAAACAAAGCCTCAAGGTTGTACAGTGCACACTGTACAAGGCCTCAAGACACGACACGGCAAACAGACGATCAATTTATGAAAGATAAACACCGAGAAACAACCAAAGTTGCACACAATAACTTCACACACCGAAAGATAAATACAGTTTCGACAAAATACAATTGTGAACAGACTTAACTTCGAAAAACGTGGAGACCGTGTGGAGCTTCGAAAATCCCTGCCGCCGTCTCCGACTTGAACTCGAGTCACAAATTTTGTGACTTACGATTTGACTTGAGACTTTGCCTTGAAGACTTGAGACTTAAACTTGTAGACGTGTTGACAATGAAAGAATGAACACTATATCACAATAAATATATCTCAATGATATGTTTGTGACTAATTTTCATTCGATGTCTGGTAGGATGTGATTATATTTATAAATAAAGACCGCCGGAGTCGCGCGCCAAAGGGAGCACAAACTCGGTAAATAGATCGCGCCGAGCTTAGAAAAGGTATTAGTTGTACAGCTCCCATTACATAGTGAGTGCTGAGCTCCGAGCCTCCGAGCGCACATACATGTGTCGAGTGGAGTAAAAGGAGGTAAATTACAGAGAAAAGCAAGTAGAGCTATAGTATCTTTCATTACAGGGATTTTACGTCCTTGAATTCATAGGCATTTACATATGTATTTTCCATTAGACTCAACCCAGCCCTAAATTATTGATCAACCTGGTGTTTCACATGCAGGGCAATACTGTACATCATTGTGCGAGTCATCCATCAGATGGACGTTAAGCTGGAGGAACCATGGCACTAGTTGTTGGTGGACGTTAAAGGTTGCGAGGTGCTATTCATAAAGAGTAGAAGAGTTATCACCAGCACCCTGAAGAAATTACAATTAGCACACCTGGCCAAGTTGTTCATGAAAGACTTTGGTCAAAAACATTCCCCAGCTGATCTAAGAAGAAGGTGGGAATCATTAAAACGACTACTACGATTACATCCGAGATGTTCATAATGATGCTGTGATCCCAGGCCTAAATATCATGAGAATTTTCACAATGCCTCATAATATCCATGTCCTTCATGAAAAAATTGTGCAAGCTCTTCTATGAGCATGAGACCATGATTACAAAAGAAGACAGTGCACACAGAGACAGGACACCTGTAAATGCGGAAGTTCTCCTTCTCGTCAGATGACCACGTTGCATACTCGGCATCTGTTGGAAACTGTGCTTTGTACAGGAGAACGTCGACAAGCTGGAAATAAACTGGGCGGTAGACCTGGAGGTACATCGTTTTCCTTTCACGTTCTAGTGAGCCAATATCCTCCTGCATTGCATAAACACAAAAAATGTCATGTTACAATCTGGAAGGGGTGGTTAGGGGGGTGGGGGGGAGATGAGGAGTTATGAGGTGTTGAAATGCAATACTATTGTTAGGCCGAGGATAGAAAATCCATCTTAATTGGTCTTTAAGCCAGTGAAATAACTGGAAAACAATTGGTACTTAAAAATGTAGTAATTTGACAGTATTTGTACAACACAAAAACTTCCTGATGGAATGTAACAATTTTAAACAGTGGATCCTTTCCTGAGATTCAGAGCTCAGATCTTGTAAACTTTCTCAAAAGACCATGAATAGTATTATCTTGTAAAAGACAATCGTAATGAAAAGGATTTTTTTTTTTTCATTTTCATCAAAATAGATTATGATAACTCAGTAACGTTAACAATACAGCAAACCCTTAAATATCATGCATGGGGGGGGTGGGGGGTGTAGGGTGCGGGGGTTGCGGTGAGGTGGGTGGGTGGAGGTTACATCGATTCCAAGAAAATGCGGCGTTATTAAAAACCACGGTAGTTAAAACCAATTTCCTATGGGAATAAGGGGGTTAGGTTCCTGGGCTTTGAGAAAATACAGAGGAAGGTGGCAAGCAGCCAAAATTAAACGCATCACAATTCAAATATACATGTAAAATAAGTATAAATCGGCTTTACGATGAAGTCTGCTGTTGCGTTGAAGCAGATTAAAAGTTCATAAGTGGATTAAACGCAGCCCTTCCCTTCTGTAATTTGTACTAAAATCGCCACCTCTGTCTCTCTCTCTCTCTCTCTGATGTACCATACTCCGTCACAGAACGTCGGTGCCGCCAACATGGCTTCCTGAGCAAGGGTTGTACCGGGTGGTTTGCCATTGCCTTCGCAGCAGTAATTATGGCAGGAATTTGGAATTTCGCCATGGTGCTGGCGATATTCTTTGCAAAGGACATCGTGAGGTCTTAAACGTCCACCGACCAAAGCCGACAAATGGGACGCCCAGTTTAACGTCTATCCAAAGGACGGCACACACACTGATGAATCACACTGCCTGTGAAACACCAAAATGACACTTTACAGCTGGTTTGGGATATTGAAACCCAGGCAAGATGGCTTTGAGACGAGTGTGTATCACTAGGCCACACTTTACAACTGGGTTGGGATATTGAAACCCAGGCAAGATGGCTTTGAGGCGAGTGTGTATCACTAGGCCACACTTTACAACTGGGTTGGGATATTCAAACCCAGGAAAGAGGGCTCAGAGGTGAGTGTGTGTATCACTAGAGTCTAGTGACCTAGACTCTAGAGTGGTCTAGTGACTAGACCTTCCTGCCAACTCCAAAGCCCCCACCATTCATCCCCTATTACCGTAATCTCTTAGATTGTTTCCTCTTATAATCTGTTGTGTTTTTTATGAATCCTTTCACAGGTTCTAAACCAGTGAATGAATGAATGAATGAATGAATGTGAATAAATAAATAAATGTAATAAATAATTAAATAAATTTATAAAAGCGAATAAATAAAAAAGTATGGTGTTGGCTTAGCGGTTAGGGTGTCGGCTTGGGATCCTAGGATCCTGGGTTCGAATCCCGATTGATCGCTGAATTAACGACAGGGTGGTTGACTCAGCCTGTCATCCTTCCGAGGTCAGCAAATTGAGTACCAGCTTGCTGGGATGAATGATCACGGTGTGTACCCCGATTTAGAATAGGTACACTGTATCCCTGTGCATCGTAAGAGGCGACCAAGGGTTGGCATCAGGAAGGGCATCCGGCTATAAAAACATTGCCTCAAACAGGGAATCATGATTGTCATGGGGCCCGCAAGGCTAACCCCCGCTTTAGCAGGGAAAATGGCCTTAAAACGATCATTCATTCATTCAATCAAATAAAATAAAAGCACTCTCGCTTCGACCAAGATTCTCCAAAACCTCCACTTTCTAAGTCAAAAGCATCACTTTCCTTGACTTTTTTTTTTGCACGTGGTTCACCACTAGCAACAGTTTCCCTCTTGGGAGCCGTGGCTAATATTTGGAGGCATGGTTAAAAATAATTAAGGGCAATAATAAACAAAAACAGACGGATGGATTACGATTCCATCGAACACAGTGTTGACATGGAGATGGGTACAATACAGCACTGTACGCACTGCATGTCTCACTTACCACCTGCACTGCAGCAGTCCTGCTGATTTACAATTACAGGTAAATTCAAATTATATGTGCAAAGTTGAAAACTGTTAACAATAGTGACTTTTCTCCTTCGTTTTACACTTCAGCATCACAACTCAGCTCAAACCCGACAATCGGTATAAATTAAACCCCGTGATAACTAAATCGGTACATAAGAAGTTACCCGCGATTGGTCAAAACTCACGAATTCAAACCCGCGATATTTATGGTTTTACTGTATTCAAAAATCTATAACTCAAAGTTACCCTGGTTACCTGAAAAATAATTCATTATTACAGGTAAACATTAAGAACTGATAAAATAGCAAAACATGTCCATACCCTTTTGAAAAAGCTTGGCACTGTTATTGTCAGTATATGCTAATAGAGGGCAGCAATGAAGGAGCAGCTGCAAAATGGCATTATCTACTGCAGTGCTACAAAGGGTTAAAATGATGGAGAAAAAGAGGCTGAAAGAAAGAGAGACAAAGAGAAAGCATAAAAGAGAAAGAGAAAAACTTGAGAGGAAGACAGACAAAGAGGAATCAAAAGAGAAAGAGAGAGGGAGAGGGAGAGGGAGAGGGAGAGGGAGAGGGAGAGGAGAGAGAGAGAGAGAGAGAGAGAGAGAGAGAGAGAGAGAGAGAGAGAGAGAGAGAGAGAGAGAGAGGCTGAAAATTGTACATGTGTCTTTCGCAATCACACCTAACTGGGATGTCGAACTGTGAGTTCATCTTTTTGTCCCGAAATTGCAGTGGCAATAATTTGAGTGCCATCAAAAAAAACATCTCCAAGCAAGGAAATGAAGACAATCTACAGTATAAAAAAAAGGTCACAATTATTGTTTCTTGGACAACGAAAGTGCCATACTTTAAAAGGTTATGGAGGAGTATTTTAAAAGCATCGTAATAACACACTAACCGAAGAGTTCAATCCCCCTCAAAATAATGGCCAAACGTCCTCCTTCAATGTGAAACTGCCAGACTTCACAAAAACCCGAGGGCCTCCAGTTGCGTTGGCAAAGATTGGCTGAATCACGCTACCACCATGCATCCTGCAGCTCAGAGCTGGCATTTTCACATTTACATATTTGGTCATAGATATTTTGAAGATCATTTAAATATATATATTAAATAATTAAATATTTTATTAAATTAATATCAATTAATAAATTTGTATGTATATTTTGAAGACTACGTAAAATATGCTATTGATGTTGAGTGGGGCACACTTAAGCAAAATCTTATAAATCGAAATTTTGCTCCTGGTCTTGTTTAACTTACAGAATATAATGTTTCGGAACTAAAATCAGGAATCAGAGGTAAATGTACCTCAATACCCTATCAAACAACCAACGCAGAAGTGAGCTTAATGGTGATGTTAAAATGTACTTTTGTTTTCATCTTTCAAAGTACATAATCAACGGTAAATAATTTCAGGCCTCAGATATTTGAGTGTTGCGCATTATCCAGCATCGCTCATAACTGGCTCGAACATCTTCGACAAAAGCGAATCTTCAGAAAACCCAATTTAAGTTGCTCAAAAACACAAGAATGTGTCAAATATACGGTTCTCGTGGGGAGAAGATGTCATTTGTCAGAGAAGAGACGCAAGCTTCTTCATGCTTTGCTTGGCAATAATCCAATTAATACGACTGCAAGTAAACCTCAATGCGGTGTCCAAAAAGACAATCTATTTTCATGCTGAGTCGCATTCCCCACACACACACCAGTATCGATTCTGAACGGGCAGATAATTAACGAGTTCTGGTTGTGGCTGGATGCGACAACTGTCGCTACCGCCTCGAGTGACCAAAAGCAAACCACCATGGATCCATTAATTCATCGAGGCATGTTCTCAGCTCAAATTGTGCCCGAGTTCAGACCATAGACAAAAAAAGCAAACTGCTTTGCTTTGAAAGTAGACTTTCTGGCCAAAGTCCTCTTTTCCGACTGTCTTTCCATTTCCAACCGTCTTTCAACATTCCAAGATAGAAACTCCCATGATTACTTTCAAAGCGTTGCCAGTGGATTACAATTAAATGTTATCTTTAAACATGCATATATGTATATATATATATACAGTCACGTGAAAAAGTAAGTACACCCCATGTAAAGTTTTGACTTTTTCAACATATTTCAACATACAGCTATTTGATCTTCATTTCAACAATATTGATAGATAAAGGTGATATAATATAACAAATATCATGAAACATTTACATTTTGTAGTCCATTGTATAATTTAAAGAAACATAAATGCAAATTTCGCATGTGGAAAAAGTAAGTACACCCTTGGCTCTAATAGGTGGTATTGCCCCCTTTGGCAGAAACAACCTCAAGTAGGCGTTTCTTATAACTGCACATCGGATTTTTATGTGAAAAAACAAAAAATATTTTTTCACATAAAACGGCTTTTTTGCGCGCAAAAAAATTATTTTGCTATTTTCGGAGAAAAACAAATTTCGCCCTTTTTCGGGAAAAATAAAATAAAATGCCCTTTTTGGTCGAAAATGTCTGGCAAAGCTAAAACAAATTAGGGAATTTTTCGAAATTTTTAACTGCTATCGAAATTTTTAACTGCGATCAAAATTTTTAACTGCGATCGATCTCAAAAACAAAACGTTGCGTCCACTTGCGTGCGTTGCGTCCCCAGCGTGTACAGCAGTGAGGCGGTGTACTACAGTGAGAGAGTGTACACAAAGTGTGAACAAGTCTCCTATCAAAATGAGTGCTGCTCTTCGTGACAAGTGGCTGAAGGAATTCAATGCTGGCGGCGATGGGGCCACCTTCAAGTACGTGTCGAGTGACACGGCTTTCTGTCGAGCTTGTGAAAAGACTTTCCGGGCGAAGCAGAAGTCTGAGCTGGCCCAACATGTCCGAGGAGACCGCCACAAGAGCAACTTGTCCTTGAAGAAGAAGAGGACGGTTACGCAAGCCACCATGGAGGACTTTGGTGGCGGAAAGAGGCACAAGTGCGACGTCGTGGCTCAGGAGCTGTGCCAGGCCATGCTGGCCGCTGGCATCCCATGGTCGAAATTGGAAAACCCTGCCCTCCGGTCGTTCCTGGAGAAGCACATCACTCTCCAGATCCCCGATGAAAGCTGGATTCGAAAGCACTACCTCGACAAGTGCTACGACGAGGCCTTAGCGGGGATCTGTGCCGACCTCAGACAGCAGCCCATCTGGCTGTCCGTCGACGAGACGACCGATTCGGCAGGTCGATATGTGGCCAACATCATCGCGGGACGCTTGTCCAAGGAGGGGTACTTTCGTCCCCACCTCGTCCAGTGCATGTTTCTGGAGGAGACCAACTCCGGGGAGATCGTGCGCGCAGTCAATGACACGCTGCGCTATCTTTGGCCTGATTTCAAGCCGGAGTGCCTCAAGGTCCTCGTCAGCGATGACGTGGAAAGGTCCTTCTCCGTCTACAGAAACGTCCTCACCGACCGCCGACACCGCCTCACCAAGGAGAACATTACCAAGATAATGATTTCAAACACCTACTTTAACCGTTCCTAAAAGGGTCTTCTCAATTTCTTCTAGTCCTCTACTTATCAAACAATGCGGTTGCAATAAAGGTACCTGAACGTCATTTTTCTACCTGTTACTAGCCCAGAGTGCTTAATGTTGTGCAGGAAAAAGCTTACCATTTTTTGTTCTTTTTTTGACTGATTTCTGAAAAACTTGGTAATAATAAAAAATGCAATAAAACGGGGGGGAAAAAAAATTCGGGATTCTTTCAGATAAAAAAATTTTTCCCCGCTTTTCAAAACATAAAAGGCCTATTTTCTTAACATAAAAATCCGTAGTCTACTTATAACTGTCTACCAGTCTCTGACATCGACTGGGAGAAATTTTTGCCCACTCCTCCATGCAGAATTCTTTCAGCTGTGCGATGTTTGAGGGGTTTCTTGCATGCACAGCTCGTTTCAAATCCCCTCACACCATCTCGATGGGATTTAGATCCGGGCTTTGACTTGGCCATTCCAGAACCCTCCATTTCTTTCTTTTCAGCCATTCCTTGGTGGATTTACTGGTATGTTTAGGGTCATTGTCATGTTGCAAGGTCCACCTTTGGTTGAGATTCAACTTTCCGACAGATGTCCTCACATTATCCTCAAGCACCCTCTGGTACAATGAAGAATTCGTAGTGGATTCTATGATGGTGAGCTGCCCAGGTCCTGATGCAGCAAAGCTGCCCCAAACCATAATATTTCCACCACCATGCTTTACAGTTGGTATCATGTTCTTGTGGTCAAATGCTGTCTTTGGTTTTCGCAAAACATGTCTTCTGGTACTGTGGCCAAATAGCTCTACCGTTGACTCATCTGTCCAGAGCACATTGTTCCAGAAGTGCTGGTCTTTGCCTAGGTGTTCATTGGCAAACTTTAGTCTTGTCCTGATGTTCTTTCTGGACAGCAAAGGTTTCCTCCTGGCACACCTCCCATGCAGACCAAATTTGTGCAGCCTCTTTCTAATGGTAGACTCGTGCACTTTGACATCAACAGTGGCAAGAGCTACAGGTAGGTCCCGTGATGACATTCTGGGGTTCTTAGAGACTTCTTTCAGCATCTTGCGGTCTGCTCTCGGGCTGAACTTGCTTGGGCGGCCTGGCCTGAACAAGTTGGCAGTTGTTTGAAATCTTCTCCACTTGTAGATGATATTCCGGACAGTCGAATGATTGATTTCAAATTGTTTGGAGATGTTTTTAAATCCCTTCCCAGACTCTTAGGCATCTATAACCTTCTTTCTGAAGGCCTCAGAGAGCTCTTTTGATCTAGGCATGGTGACGCCGCACACTTCAACAACAAAGAGCAAACCAAACTAAATGTCTGAGGTTTAAATGAGAAAGATTCCTCCAAGATACTCTCCAATGATGTTCTAATCATTTGCACCTCAGCTGGTGCACCTGATTCTAATTTTCGGTATTTGAAGTAGTGAAAAATGTAGGGGAGTACTTACCTTTTCCACATGCGAAATTTGCATTTATGTTTATTTAAATTATACAATGGACTACAAAATGTAAATGTTTCATGATATTTGTTATATTATATCACCTTTATCGATCAATATTGTTGAAATGAAGATCAAATAGCTGTATGTTGAAAAACACGTGACTTTTTCACGTATATATATATATTATATATATATATATATATATATATATATATATATATATACTGTATATATATATATATATTGTTATGAATTTGGTAATGCAACATCTAGAGCTAGGTAGATCTGAATAGGTAGGTATTCGGCTGTCGTGACAGGGACTCTACATGTAATAAGTTATTGATGTTCAGGCGGTTGTCGGGGTAAGATGTATGAGTGTGGACCTACCTGGAGGTTCGAGTGTTAAATAGTGAGGGATTAAAGGTAACGCCCCTGTGAGTCTCACCTAGTAGTCAAACCTTTGTCCATTATGGCACTGCAAACCACATAAACATTAGTTAGGTCCTTAGCGCAACATTAAATAATCCCCTTTCCCTGACAAGGACTTCGTATTAAATTGGCAGGAAACCAGGTCAAAAACACCGCCATAATTGGCCGCCACCGTGTACACCTCAAAAGGCCTACAAACCTGGCCGGCACGTGTTATGCCAGGACCGCGGGGTCACGGACGGGAGATGTCAGGAGTCGCATGCCGCAGAGGGCGTGACCTGGGCGAGTTGGGAGGCTTTGATTGGCTGAGGAGTGCGCCAATGTGACGTCATCGGCCACCAATATAGGCGACGGTCGGACGCCATTTCAAGACACGGACACACACGTCGATGAGCGATCAAGTCGGAAGTTGAGTTGAGTCGCAGAGTTCGTTGTTACAGTTCCGTACCAGAGTTCGTGGCAGTTGGCACAGGACACGGTTCATTGAACATTCGTGACCACAGCTCGTTGCAGTTGGCAGTTGGCACTTGGTTTTGGTTGCTTCGTGCAGCCCTGCGGTGGACCGTTGGAGCAAAGGAGCTCGTGGTGTGTGTGGGCCGTTGGACCGACGAGGCCTGGTGGCGCTTGGAGGCGGACGCAGAGGGCCGTGGAACTTGGAGCGAGGTGTGCGATCGGGCCGAAAGGAGCGGTGTTGGACGGCAGCCACAAAGACGACGAAAGACCAGATAAGCCCGAATCCGCGTACATTTTGAACGACGTGACGTGTTCTTTTCGTAATTAATCTCCCTCGTTTTGTGTTTGATATCAGTCGTGTGGGGACGTCCCGATTTAGTTATTAGTATTACCGGCGCGTGTTTTTTTCACTGTTATTACTTTTCAATAATAAATCCTTATATTATTTTCTGTACATATTTGAACGCAGTTTCCTGGGTGTTTCATTTTAATAGATAAGGCTGTGGAGCTCGTTGCGTCTGGCCTCCCGCGCGTTTAACTTTGTGTTGAGCTTGAATCCGCCATTGAGTTTTCGCCTCGGGAGTGTGAAGTCTCGCAATCGGTCATCCGTGTTACCCTACGGTGTTCACCAAGGGTAGTCACGCGACAAGTGGTGTCAGGAGTGGGATTTGAACCCGTCGGACAAATTTTTTTTGTCCGCGGCGAGACATCGACACGGTCGGGCGTACATTGCGTCCGACGTTCGAATGAAAAATTTGTATAGGCGAGGCGGAGAAATTTAATAATCAATTGGGCATACGGAGCGCGATATCGCGTCTTCGTCAAATTTAAATTGTGTTTTTGGTATTAAAATAAATACGCGCGCGGGAAACAACCTTCCGAAAGGCGGATGTCGGAGGTCGACGAAATGGAGGTGCGCAGCGAGGCCTCCGTCAGCGTCGGGAGTGAGCCGGAAATGGGGGATAAGGAGGATAGCGTTGGAACTTTCCCCGCCGGTGGGACGGCCCCGATAGATCTCCAGACCATAGTAAATTTATTAAATGCTCAGAGGGCCGAGGGTGAGCGAAACCTTGCAGAAATTCGGGGAGACATGAGGGCTCAGAGTGAGCGATTGGGGAACCGGATGGATGCTCAGGGTGAGCGATTAGAGAACCAAATGGGGGTAATGAGGGACGAAGCGAGGGCTCGGAGTGAAAAATTGGGGGCAAGGAGGGACGAAGTGAGGGCTCGGAGTGAAAAATTGGGGGTAATGAGGGACGAAGCGAGGGGTACCGGTGAGGGGTTAGACAACGGGAGAAAAGAGGTGAAAAATGGGTTAGAGGGGTTAGAAAACAGTATGGAAGGAAAAATTGGGGAAATGGCACAGCAGCTGGGGGAACGAATTGATGGCATAGAAGGGAGAGTGCAAAACCAAATTACGGACAGACTGGGGAAATTTGAGGGTAAAGTAGAAACTCAAATGGGGGCACAGGAGAAGCCAAAGGTGGCAAAAATTGAATCGGAACGGGGGGAAGCTAGATTGGGAACAGGAGAGAGTACGGCCCATGCAGATGTGCACGGGGCTCAGGAGCCGGGAATGGCAAAATTGGGAATTGCACAGGGAATGGCAATTGAAGTAAATGGGGAGACCGCAGGTCCACAGGTGGATGGGGAATGTCCACAGGTGGATGGGGAATGTCCACAGGTGGATGGGGAATGTGTACAGGTAGAGGGGGAATGCCTGCAGGTAAACGTGGAGAGTCCACAGGTGAGCGGGGAAGGAAATTTGGAATGTGAGAGTTGTAATGGGGAATGTTTCCCACATTCTGGCCTGGTTGTTTATCGGGACCGTGTGGATGTCACAACACCCCAACCGGGGGATGAATTTGGAATTGTGCAGCACCAGGGCGGTGGTGCAGAGCAAGAGGGGGTAGAGTTTTTGGGGGTCCATGCGATAGAGCCGGACCGGGTATTTATTGGGGATATTGATCAAAGCCTGGCGGGGCCAGGAATGATTTGTAATGATGAGGATGATTTGATCCAGCGGCTGGAGACCTGTGACAGTCCCATGGAGGTAGAGCTTGTTCAGGCCCAAAGGAGCCTGGGAGATGAGGTGAGTTGGTCCGAGGAGGTGGTTGGAATGACCGAGGGGACGCTCACTGTACACTGCTATTTGGAAACAGAGGCTCCAAAATTGGACAACCAGTTGGGGGAGTGTGTTGGCTCCGGGCTGGATTTGGATCTTGGAGGATCGGGAGATAGAGCTTCTGGAGATTTGGTCCCTGTAGGGAATTTGGGTCAACTGCAGGGAGGGGCAGAACAACCGGTGGTAGAGGTTGTTCCCTGCAGCTGCGGTTTGGCGGTGGGAATGAAAATTTGTAAAATAAAATTTAAAATAAAATTACAATGGGAACTTGATTTGGAGCAGCCATGGTTGGGATTGGTCCCCGGGCTGCGGGATTTGGACATGGAGAGGTCATGGGTGATGGCCTCGGGCAAAAGTTGCCCCTTTCAAAATTTGGGTATGCCGGCCAGCTGGGGGGCTGTGATGGCGAGATTTGGACGTGGGGTCCAGCCTTGGGTGTCGAGGTACGACCTGGGTCCCACGGGGGGTCTGGTGGAGTGTGGCGTCCCTTGTCCGTCGGGGCGCCGTCCGAGCTGGTGGCTCGGGCCGGCAGGGTCACCGGACCCTGGTGGGGGTTAAGACCTCCAGGGAGGTCCGAGGTGGGTTCTCAAGCCTGGGATGGCATTTATTGAGGACCACTAGGGGGAGGTGTTGTGGGTCGCGCTTTGGTGGTGGCACTGCGGATGGCCAGCTTGGGCCTGATGTAGTGATCACCCGGGCATGCGACCTGACACCCTCTCCCTGAGACTTTGGGACAACTGGCATGTGATGACCTGCCATGCCGTGTTGGTCGATGGACGCGGGTCAAACCGAATGGACAGGGATGGAGATAGCCTGCCGGACAACCATTGGGGCATCTGTGGAACGTGATGGTGTGAGTGACCTTCCACAGATGCTCCGTTATGATTTATGGACTCTCGGGTTGGGAAGAGAGCCATGGGGATGTGAATCGGGAGATGTGTAACGAGCCGAGCATATGGGCCATGCTCGGCTGGCATGTGTATGGCAAAGCATCCTTCTTTGGTGAGGTTAGTGAAATGTGACAAATGGTTGGCATGGGTAATCTGTGGGTTAGATGGAAATTTAAGGGTGGATTTTGAAATGCCATGGTGGACACTGTACAGTGACGCCATTATTGATCCAGGTGTGTAGACCAAAGTGTTGGAGGCTGTGATGAAATTAATAGGGTAGCAAGGCACAGCTTTCAACTGGTTGCGGGGGCAACTGTGCTGATATTTGGGACGCGGGATGATGGGGATGTAGTTGTGTAGCCTGAGGGTCAACGTGGTGCCGTGCGTGTCCGAGGTGTGTGGACCATGTCTTCTGGGTGGGTCTCCTGGTGGAGCATGGCTGTTGACTGGACCTTGGTGTGGTCAAGTGTGGGTGAGCACTGGGGGGCTGCAGTTCTGTAGTCGGACTGGGGGATGATGGGGAGGTGCAGGGGACGTGGCTGTAGGGATGCCACGCACTGCGACCGTGCCCCCCAGGGCCGAGGTTGTGTGTGCGGTAGTGTGTGTTGTGGCAGCAAGTGCTCACCACATTGGCCAGCTGGGGCTGCTGCAGCTGTGTTCCTCGCAGGGGGGCCGAAGGATGGATGGTGGGTCGCACCCTTATGGACACTCATGGGCCATGTTGGCGTTTTGACTGCTCACCTTGTCCCGGTGACCCTTGCACGGTAGAGGTGCAGAGCTGTCGTGGCCACAGGTAGTTGTGTAGTGATGATCACCGTTGGATGCGGATCCACATACCTGCCAGTGTAGTGGGGACAAAAGAGAAATTTGGAAGTATTTGGTAGGCCCAATGTGAAATTTTGGGATTGTGAAGGGTGGATGACGCTCTTGAACCTGACCAACCTGTAACTACCTGCACTTGAGGTGAGTGTTTTGAGGAGTACTGTCCCAGGCTTCAGGATTTGCTTTGGGAAATTGGGGACATGTAATTTGGAGTTGGGAGGCGGGTGAGAGTGATGACATGGCCGGTGAGGGGATGGAATGGGAGCCACAGTGTCTTGTGGGTGGCGTATGTTTTTGTATTGTGGTTAGGTGTTTTGATGTGGTCGTGAGAGTGGAACCTGGAGAGTGTGTGATGATTATTGGAGATAATGAGGGGTGATAATTGTGCTTTTGGAAATGTGCTTTTGGGAAGATGTGATGGTTTAAATGTGAACTGGGGGAATTTCACATGTGGCAGGCCATGGCAAGCCTTGTAACACCTTTTACACCATCTATGAATTGTACTGAATTGTGCTGAGTTGTGTGGAGAATTGAATGGCAGCGGGGGAGGAAGTGTGTTTTGGGGACCATGGGTGGGGAAGGTGTGTGTGTCCGCAGGTACAGAGCAAGCTCTGAGGAGCGATGCCTGCGGGCCCCCCTCTGCGGCAATTACCCCTGGCAGCCGGTGGTAACTGGAAATTGGAGCTCGTCGGTGGAGGGTCTGGTTGGGCGCCGCGGGGTGAGGAAGTCCCCCGGTGACCCGTGTTGCTGCGCGAAAGCAGGAGGCAAAGGAGCCTGGTGTGTGTGGAGACCCTCACCGGCGAGGTAACGGCGGAAAGGGGCTGTTGGGCTGTCATGGGGCCAAGAGGTAAAGGGGGGGGGGGGCAATGAACTTGTAAGTCGGTTGACTTGTTTTTGGGACTGCGGGCACCACAGCCTGATGTGCCCCCCACCATCTTTTTGTGCGGTACCTCCCCGCTGCCTAGTTGAGGAATGCACACACACGTGAATGACATCAATGCCATGGTCCTGCAGGGGGTGTATTGAAATAAGTGCTTTGTTGATTTTTGAAATGCCTTGATGACCTATGGAATGAGAATGAGTGGTTAAGGGGTCTGTGTTGCATGAATGTGGGCGAAATCCACCGAGCCGTGTCACTCACCTGTAACATCTGGACAGGGCCCGTGGAAATTTAGGGGGATGCATTGGGGATGGCCCCGCAGGTAAGGTTGTGTCTTGTGGCATCCACCGGGGGACGCGGTCTGTAGACCGGGGTATGTACAAAGGTTAGAGTTTTGAGTTTTGGAAAGATGGTTAAGTTTTGTGGTTAAGTTAGTGTTGTGTGTTGTTGTTTCCTCCCTCCACAGGAACAACGAAGAAGATGTACATACTTGCATGATGGTTAAGGGGTTCAGCATGTTAAGGAAGTGTAGGTAGGTAGTCCGACTCACTTCCCACAGCCCTTCCTGATTTATTTCATAGGTTAATTAAGTGTGTGACAGTAAGTGTTAAGGCTGGAATGGTAGCCCTGCGGTGAACCTTGCAGGAGCTACGGTTCCAGGGGGGGGGCTGTGTTATGAATTTGGTAATGCAACATCTAGAGCTAGGTAGATCTGAATAGGTAGGTATTCGGCTGTCGTGACAGGGACTCTACATGTAATAAGTTATTGATGTTCAGGCGGTTGTCGGGGTAAGATGTATGAGTGTGGACCTACCTGGAGGTTCGAGTGTTAAATAGTGAGGGATTAAAGGTAACGCCCCTGTGAGTCTCACCTAGTAGTCAAACCTTTGTCCATTATGGCACTGCAAACCACATAAACATTAGTTAGGTCCTTAGCGCAACATTAAATAATCCCCTTTCCCTGACAAGGACTTCGTATTAAATTGGCAGGAAACCAGGTCAAAAACACCGCCATAATTAGCCACCACCGTGTACACCTCAAAAGGCCTACAAACCTGGCCGGCACGTGTTATGCCAGGACCGCGGGGTCACGGACGGGAGATGTCAGGAGTCGCATGCCGCAGAGGGCGTGACCTGGGCGAGTTGGGAGGCTTTGATTGGCTGAGGAGTGCGCCAATGTGACGTCATCGGCCACCAATATAGGCGACGGTCGGACGCCATTTCAAGACACGGACACACACGTCGATGAGCGATCAAGTCGGAAGTTGAGTTGAGTCGCAGAGTTCGTTGTTACAGTTCCGTACCAGAGTTCGTGGCAGTTGGCACAGGACACGGTTCATTGAACATTCGTGACCACAGCTCGTTGCAGTTGGCAGTTGGCACTTGGTTTTGGTTGCTTCGTGCAGCCCTGCGGTGGACCGTTGGAGCAAAGGAGCTCGTGGTGTGTGTGGGCCGTTGGACCGACGAGGCCTGGTGGCGCTTGGAGGCGGACGCAGAGGGCCGTGGAACTTGGAGCGAGGTGTGCGATCGGGCCGAAAGGAGCTCGTGGTGTGTGTGGGCCGTTGGACCGACGAGGCCTGGTGGCGCTTGGAGGCGGACGCAGAGGGCCGTGGAACTTGGAGCGAGGTGTGCGATCGGGCCGAAAGGAGCGGTGTTGGACGGCAGCCACAAAGACGACGAAAGACCAGATAAGCCCGAATCCGCGTACATTTTGAACGACGTGACGTGTTCTTTTCGTAATTAATCTCCCTCGTTTTGTGTTTGATATCAGTCGTGTGGGGACGTCCCGATTTAGTTATTAGTATTACCGGCGCGTGTTTTTTTCACTGTTATTACTTTTCAATAATAAATCCTTATATTATTTTCTGTACATATTTGAACGCAGTTTCCTGGGTGTTTCATTTTAATAGATAAGGCTGTGGAGCTCGTTGCGTCTGGCCTCCCGCGCGTTTAACTTTGTGTTGAGCTTGAATCCGCCATTGAGTTTTCGCCTCGGGAGTGTGAAGTCTCGCAATCGGTCATCCGTGTTACCCTACGGTGTTCACCAAGGGTAGTCACGCGACAATATATACTGTATATACTGTATATATATATATATATATATATATATATATATATATATATATATATATATATATATATATTGTAACGAATGTGGAAACGTTACAATGTGAACGTTACAAAAGTACGGTAACACCCTGTTAATGTAAATAATGGTCGCAGTCGGCGTCCTAGTTAATTGCATGAAACTTACACGCAGGTCACGATATATCTTTTAAATAGTGTATTTCCTTATTCCATGTAGGCTAAATATGTGTTTTCCCACTAGATTGACTTTGCATTGTATCAAACAAAATAAGCGTAGGCCCTTCCAATTTCCCCAAAACCTCCCTTCCAATTGCCTTCCGCATTTTGGGCGGTTTTCTTCAAACCACCATTGGCCACGAGGTAGGGTTGGGGAAGAAAGGCGTGTCTCCACCTCGTCATAAGAGGGAAGGAGTGAACCAGCCCTAACAGCCAATCAACACCGCGGTGAGCGACCCGGTAGGCGTGCCCTCGGAGCCGGCGGCTTGATTTCGCCCGAGGTGATAAAAGCGACTGTAAGGGACTGCTTTAGGAGATGACTAGAGAGAGGCCTTGGGAGATGAGCAAAGAGACTGCACCAAGAGGCGGTGAGATGCGAAACGCTCCAAGCCAAAGAGGAGAGGTACTCGGCAAGGAAACCAGCTTTGGAGAGACGCGCTGAAAGGAGGGAGACGGCTCCACCCCAAGAAGAGGAGCAGGTGTGCCGAACCAGCGCGTGACGTCTACCGCAGCGGATACACGACGGAGGGTTTCCCGCCAAAACCGCGAGGAATTGCGAACTGCGGCCTCCCGACCTTGCCTCCCTCTCAAGCAATCCATCTCAAGCCCTACCTGCCTGCAATATCCCCTGTGTAAGTGTGAACGTCCTGTCCTACTCGTTGTCTTGGGGCTAAGTAAAAATGAATAGTGTAAGTTAACGATTCGCTGTGTTACTGCTTCTTCCATCCATTGCTTGTGTGTGTATAATAAAATCTGTTCTTCCTCCGTATTCTTCTTCTTCTTCTTTTTCCTTCTCTTTCGGTCGCTTTAGAGATTTCCCGATTGAATATCTGTGGGGCGATCTGGTCAACGTCGGGTGGAATCGGGTTTTAATCGGGGAGTAACTGTTCGGACGCGGTTAAATACACCACCGCTCGGTCAATATAACATCTAAAAGCCGCGTCTGTAACATTTGGTGTCAGGAGTGGGATTCGGACCTGGGACTAAATTTGTTAGGCCCAAATTTTGGAACACCAATTGTACCATTAGGGTAACAATTGGTGTTGGGAAGTAGAATTCGATCCGGAGCGCGTTTCACGCGCTCAAAATTATAACGGCGCAATTTGATTTTGTTTTACGAAAATATAAAACCCGAATTTTGAGATCGCGCCATGGACAATCAAGGCGATCGGATGTCGGTGGGAGAGATAGACAGGGTGGAATCGACCCAGGACCTCGGGGAAATGTATGTGGAGGAAAGGGAGGAGGAGAAAAATGGCAATGTGGTTGCGGAGGTTTCAGACGCACAAAATGGCGCTCTCGCGCACGTGGTTGAGGTGGTCGCGGAACCAATGAGCGCGGCCCAAATACAAGCCTTCATGGCCCAATTCATGGTGGAAATGCAGAAAAAAAACGACAGTATGGAACAAATGGAAAGCAGAATGATGGGGGCCCTTATGGGGCAAATGGGGGTAATGGGGAACCGGATGGATGCTCAGGGTGAGCGATTGGAGGGCCAAATGGGGGTAATGGGAAACCAAATGGGGGTAATGAGGGACGAAAGGAGGGCTAACAGTGAGCGATGGGGAAACCAAATTGAAGCAATAACCAACAGAATGGGTGACCGCATGCAAAAATGTGGGGAGACCATGGATCGCATGGTGGGCGAAAGGGTCCCAGGGGTGCACAAGGAAGTAACGCGGGTCGAGAAGCGCCGGTTGAGCGAAGCGGAGGAAAGCACGGGTACAATGACGGGGGTAGAAATCGCGACACGGGGTTTGGAAAAGCCGGCGACCGCTGAGGTAGAGGAGGGTGTTTTATTAAAGCCAACGGTCGCCGAGGTTAATAAAGAAAAAGCAGTAGCGGGAATTAAAATTGAAGAGATGACGGAGGTAGCCCGAGAATTGCAGGGAGAAATGGATTATGTACAAAGTCCCTGCTCACATCACGATGCTGTGCTTAACCCGAATGGAAGTTTGCAGGTTCGCGTGGAGAAAAGGATCCCCCAGGTGAGTCGTGCTGTATATTGTGCGGGTAGATTTTGCAGGAGGATGTTTAGCGACAAAAGAATTTTCGCGCGCTTGGGATCGAGGAAGCACCCGGGCGTTGGTGAAGGGTCCCGTGTGAGTGGAAATGGCACGCGTGTGAGGAAAAAGTGTGCGTCGGCGAGTGGGTGTGTTATAAAGTGTGGGAGTGAAACCGAGTGCGAGCGAGAATGCACGTCGGGGTGTACGGAGTGTGACACGAATAGTGAGTTGGTGGTGGCGCAGGTGCGAGAGGGCACATCGGAGCGCGAGTGTGAAACTGAGTGCGAGCGAGAATGCACGTCGGGGTGTACGGAGAGTGACACGAATAGTGAGTTGGTGATGGCGCAGGTGCGAGAGGGCACATCGGAGCGCGAGTGTGAAACCGAGTGCGAGCGAGAATGCACGTCGGGGTGTACGGAGTGTGACACGAATAGTGAGTTGGTGATGGCGCAGGTGCGAGAGGGCACATCGGAGCGCGAGTGTGAAACCGAGTGCGAGCGAGAATGCATGTCGGGGTGTACGAAGTGTGACACGGAGAGTAAGGTGATGGTGGAACGTGTGCGAGGAAGCACACCTGAGTTGGTCATGGCGCGGGTGTGGGAGAGCCCATGTGAGCGCGTTAGTGGGTGGATGCAAGAGTGCACGCCCATGGTGAGTGTTACGGAGGAGAGGTGTGGACCAAAGTGTGCGCGAGAGGTGTGGTGTGTAACAGGGAGAGCGTTGGTGGAATGTACGGACGGCGTTGGAACGCCAGGTTTTGTGAGGGTGAAAGGGGTAGCGTATGTTTGTAAGCATGCAAGTAAAGCACCGATGGTAACCGGTTTAGTGGTTAGAGCGACGGATAGCCGATGCGAGCACTCGGTGCGAGGGGTGCTTGGTTGGGTGCGAGGCCCGGCGCGGATCGATGCTGCGTCGCTTCTCTTCGAAGCGTCGTTGCCGATTCGGGCTTGGCCCCGCCCCGCACGGTCGAGTCCGGGCTTTGCCGGGCGAGGCGACCGGTCCGGTTCAAGGGCGAGTGGGAGGAGGCGGAACGGTGCCCCCTCGTGGGGACGGGGTTCCGACCGGGGGAGATTGAGCCATCGGGCCCGGGACCGCAAGGTGCCGCGCCGAGATGGTGCGTGGAGCCTCGGTCCAACCAAACCACCTCCCTTGAACCGAAAGCCGGACGGATTCAACCTGCAGGCAACCAAACCACCCGAATTCATTGCTCGGCTTTACGAAGCCGAGTTTAATGATGTCATGACGCACCGAGGCTAGGATATAGCGGACTGTGATGATGGTGATCGTGATAGTGATAGTGTTTTGATCCGAAATTTAGAAAAGTGAATAGAATTGGCAGTAAATGGAAAATTTTTGAATTGGTTGGAATTTGGACGAACAAAATTGATAGTGGAGAGACCCCCGATGTGGTGGGATGGCAAATCCACCATCCCTCACAGAGTGGGGGCAAATGCGCAATAGATTATGGGGTGTATGGCAGTGGAAACTAGCCCGGGTGGGTTAGGATATTAATAGGGCCCTAGCGAAGATGACATTAGGTAACGTTAAGTTTAGTTAGTGACTGATACCTGTAGTGGGGACGCAGGTAGATTAGTGTGGATTATAATGACGTGGGAGCGCAATAGTTTAAAGGGACGACTGGGAAGCGCAAGTTTCAGAGGGGAGTAGTTAGCTGAGATGATGCCGTGTGTGTGAGGATTGAACAGGTGAGAATGGAACAGGTGTGATTGCACAGGTGTGCAACTGAACAGGTGTGTGGAGCAGTGTATGAGGGAGTAGTGGTGATTGCGTGTTGTGTTGACCAAATGGTCCAGGAAGAAAGGAGGGTGCAGGTGGCACCAGGTGTGAGGGCACAGGTGTGCAACAACAGGTGTATGTGGCTGTGTGGAATAAATGGTAGTGTGGAATGTCTGGACTAGTGGAATGGATGGTCGTGGAGTGAGAATGGTGGAAATTGTGGAGTGGAGTGGATGGTGCGAAGGTGTGAATGGGGGAAGAGTGGACCCCCATCACGGATACCCGGGGCGGGTAGTGTAAGTGTTAGGTAGAGGGTACAGGTAAATTGTGGTTGGATATTTGCATCTGTGGTGCGGGTGACAGAATGGTATTTGGATGGGTGCATTAGTGTTGTGGAAATGGCTGGGCGTGTAGCCTGTTAGTGTGTGTAGTTGTTCGGGCGCTCCACCACTGTGAGGATGTCGGCCAGGTGAGGCCGCAGGTGGGCTCTGGGAGCCGGTAGTAGTTGTTGTGGATGGGGCCCGAGGATCCGGAGGACGGACCCGGGTAGCCCAGTGCCAGAGGGCACCATGGGGTGACAGAGCCAGGAGAGGGGCTGTCCCCAGTTAGTTAGGTTAGGGTGAGGAGCTAGGTAAGCTCGGGTGGCAACTACAGTGGTGGAGGTGTGCAGGTGGGTAGACCTGTTGGGAGAGCTAGACGTCGCAGCCCAGAAATTGTGCGAGGGCACCGGGAGATGAATCGGGGGAGTGAGACCCCAAATTGAGAAGCACCACAGTTTGGTCAATGGGAATTGGTTATTAGAACCCATAGTGTAAGTTGGCCAATGGATTGGCAGGGAGAGACCCCGGGTAGTGTAAAGTGTGTTAAAGTCATTTAGAGGATAGTTAGGATGAAGGATCTCCTCGCACCATCTGCATCCACTCACCTGAGGTGACAGGTACTCCACACCATGCCATGTTTTGATTATTTTTTATGATGCAAATGTTTGGATTGTGAGACGCATCATGACGTGGATGTGACATTGTGCGTAATTCCATCTCTCCCTCCTTATGAGGATTGATGATGAATTGGTGATGGCAAATTTTGAAGTAAAGGGATTGTGGAGACGAATTTGGTATAGGGGAAATATGGGGAAGACATGACAGTTGTGACGAATTTGTAAATGGGTAGATTTTTGTACATATGGGGTAAGGGTAGGGTAGGTGACAGGGGGGTGACGTACGGTAGGGACGAGCTTTCTCACTTCGCCCTCCGTACGCATTTCACCTTGCATTGCCTTATTGACGTGTACCCTTGTGACCTTACCCCTCGCTCAATTGTCTTTCTTTTGTCTCCCACATGACCTGTGCGCCATTGGGTGCCGATGGGAGCGTGCGTGAGGTGGCCATTGTGCGCCCGAGATTCCCAGAACCAGCATGCATTGCGTTGATGTACCACTGTATGGACCGCTGTTCTGCGGCCAAGTACAACTTGATGGACCCCAGGTTCTGGGGCAGGGCACCTCTGTTGGAGACCGGCCATAGTGGCCAGGGAATCTTGCTTGCGGACCTCGGTAAGGTGGCACCTATGCCAAACAGGTGGACCACCCTTAGTTGGCCCCTGAGGCCCTAAATAAAAATGGACACAAGTTGTGCTTTTTATTATTTCCAACTAGGCCGCATGAAGCCAGAAGACGTCGGGAAGAACATCGGCCCAGCAGAGAAAGAGAAGACCACCACCAGTTGTTTTGTTGTGTTTATTATGAACGACGGTGACTGCGCACCGGATGGTGCTTTTGGGTGCTTTGTGGTGCTTTGTGGTGTTTGGTGCTTTTGGGTGCTTTGGTGGTATTGGTACTGGTGCATCGATGCAATGCGTGCTGTCTCCTCCCTCCCAACAGGAATTTCTTTCTCTTGTTCCCTAAAAAGAAAAAAAAAAAAAACACAGGTCCTGGGTTGCGTTGTAAATAAGAAATCACGTCATTGTAAATAATGCTCCCCACCGTAAATGTATAGTTTGAGAATAATTCCGTAATTCGGTTAGCTGTGGGCTCGAGTCTGTTAGACAGGATGCAATGCAATAGGGGGACATACTTATTTGTGTTTTAAGATTGTCACACTCAGGGTCAGGTTAATTGTAGAGGGAATTACACCTACGTGTCACACTAAGTTAAAGTTTAATAGGCCCGAGGCCGGGCCTGAAGAAAGGAGGGTGCCGTGTAACGAATGTGGAAACGTTACAATGTGAACGTTACAAAAGTACGGTAACACCCTGTTAATGTAAATAATGGTCGCAGTCGGCGTCCTAGTTAATTGCATGAAACTTACACGCAGGTCACGATATATCTTTTAAATAGTGTATTTCCTTATTCCATGTAGGCTAAATATGTGTTTTCCCACTAGATTGACTTTGCATTGTATCAAACAAAATAAGCGTAGGCCCTTCCAATTTCCCCAAAACCTCCCTTCCAATTGCCTTCCGCATTTTGGGCGGTTTTCTTCAAACCACCATTGGCCACGAGGTAGGGTTGGGGAAGAAAGGCGTGTCTCCACCTCGTCATAAGAGGGAAGGAGTGAACCAGCCCTAACAGCCAATCAACACCGCGGTGAGCGACCCGGTAGGCGTGCCCTCGGAGCCGGCGGCTTGATTTCGCCCGAGGTGATAAAAGCGACTGTAAGGGACTGCTTTAGGAGATGACTAGAGAGAGGCCTTGGGAGATGAGCAAAGAGACTGCACCAAGAGGCGGTGAGATGCGAAACGCTCCAAGCCAAAGAGGAGAGGTACTCGGCAAGGAAACCAGCTTTGGAGAGACGCGCTGAAAGGAGGGAGACGGCTCCACCCCAAGAAGAGGAGCAGGTGTGCCGAACCAGCGCGTGACGTCTACCGCAGCGGATACACGACGGAGGGTTTCCCGCCAAAACCGCGAGGAATTGCGAACTGCGGCCTCCCGACCTTGCCTCCCTCTCAAGCAATCCATCTCAAGCCCTACCTGCCTGCAATATCCCCTGTGTAAGTGTGAACGTCCTGTCCTACTCGTTGTCTTGGGGCTAAGTAAAAATGAATAGTGTAAGTTAACGATTCGCTGTGTTACTGCTTCTTCCATCCATTGCTTGTGTGTGTATAATAAAATCTGTTCTTCCTCCGTATTCTTCTTCTTCTTCTTTTTCCTTCTCTTTCGGTCGCTTTAGAGATTTCCCGATTGAATATCTGTGGGGCGATCTGGTCAACGTCGGGTGGAATCGGGTTTTAATCGGGGAGTAACTGTTCGGACGCGGTTAAATACACCACCGCTCGGTCAATATAACATCTAAAAGCCGCGTCTGTAACAATATATATATATATATATAAAAGTATCTGTAATCTGGTTCTCCAAACCTAATGAGCGAACGTCATGATGTCATAGTCATGCATGTCCGCATTGCCTGCAAAGGTCCAGGGGAGCCATCTCGCAGTGCGTCATTGTGTTATGGATCTTAAATTCAGATTCTGTCACAAGTGCATGCAAAACTCAGTTACCAACCTGGTTTCGCCCTTGTTGGGGCTTCATCAGGGCAACGCAGTGAGCCTTCCATACACACTTGTAACTCTGAAAACCTTTTGGTTTTTATATCAGTCATTTATGCGACTTCATACTATCAGTGGAGAACCGCCAGTAAGGTGTCCTATGCAACTGATGCTGCACCTTACTGGGAGTGATAAGCACCGCCTCCCACACGGCAACATTATCTCGGGTATCCACTCATTATATGGAGTCGACCTGGATGCGGTTGAGAGCCCGCTTGGAGTTTGCAAAAAAAAACACCTATAATAATAATAATTCATTTATTTTGTATAGCGCTTTTCCAGAAGCCCAAAGGCGCTTTGACAGAGTGGAAAACATAATGCATAACAATACATGAAAACAACAATTGCAAAAAGACAAGAATCAAGAAAACAAACAGCAGCGATATACGGCATATATATAAGACAAGAATCAAAAAGACAAGACAAGAATCAATAGGGAAATATTTAAAGCAAAAGGAGGGAGAAGGAGAAGAGATAGTCAGGGGTTAAATGCTGTGGGTTGAATGTTGAATGCAGCGTTGAACAGGTGGGTCTTTAGTGATGTTTTGAATGTGGTGAGTGAGGAGGAGTCTCTGATGGTGTGAGGTAGTGAGTTCCAGAGGGTGGGAGCAGCGATGGAGAAGGCCCTGTCCCCCCAGGATCTGAATTTGGTCCGGATGGAGGGGGTCAGGAGGTTGGTACCAGCAGAGCGGAGGTTGCGGGTGGGAGTGTGTCTGGAGAGGAGGTCAGCCAGGTAGGATGGGGCCAGGTTATGGAGGGCTTTGTATGTCAAGAGGAGGATTTTGTACTGGATTCTCTGGGGGATGGGGAGCCAGTGAAGCTTGTAAAGGACGGGGGTGATGTGGTCACGGGTCCGGGAATGGGTGAGTAGACGGGCAGCGGAGTTCTGAATGTATTGGAGTTTATTGGTGATTTTTGAGGGTGAACCATAGAGGAGGCTATTGCAGTAGTCCAGACGGGAGGTGATGAAGGCGTGGATGAGGGTTTCTGCAGCCGTGGAGGAGAGGGATGAGCGGAGACGGGCAATGTTTTTCAGGTGAAAGAAGGCTGACTTTGTGATCTGTTTAGTGTATTTGTCGAAGGAAAGGGTTTGGTCAAAGATGACGCCAAGATTCCGGATGTGAGGGGAGGTGGATACTGGGATACCGTCGATGTTGAGGGCAAAGTTATGGGTGGATTTTGTGAGCGTTTTTGGGCCAATGATGATTATTTCAGATTTATCACAGTTAAGCTTGAGGAAGTTGATTTGAAGCCAGGATTTTATTTCAGTGATGCAGTTTGTCAGGATAGAGTGGGTGTCGGTGGAGACGGACTTGGTGGAGATGAAAAGCTGGATGTCATCGGCGAAGCAGTGGAATTGGAGACCATGACGGCGGATTAAGTGACCGAGCGGGGACAGGTAAAGGATGAAGAGGAGGGGGCCAAGAACTGAACCTTGGGGGACACCTTGGGGGAGGGGAGCAGTGGGGGATTTGCAGTTATTGATGGAGATGAACTGGCATCTGTCAGAGAGGTATGATTTAATCCAAGAGAGGGCAGTGCCGGTGACGTTAAAGGTGGATTCAAGTCGGGTGAGGAGGATAGTGTGATCGATGGTGTCAAAGGCAGCGCTGAGGTCGAGGAGGACGAGAATGTTGAGGTTGCCAGCGTCAGAGGAGAGGAGAAGGTCGTTGGTGATTTTGAGGAGAGCAGTTTCAGTACTGTGGTTGGAGCGGAATCCGGATTGGAATGTTTCATACAAGTTATTGGCAGAGAGATGATGTTTGAGTTGAGTGGCTACAGCGCGTTCCAAAACTTTTGACAGAAAGGGTAGGTTGGAGATGGGTCTGAAGTTGTTTAGGGTGTCAGGGTTTAGACCAGGTTTTTTTTAGAATGGGGGTAACAGCAGCAATTTTGAGGGAAGGTGGGACGATGCCTGTAGACAGGGAGGAGTTTAACCTATAGGACTCTCGGACATATACATATATATAATTTTATATATATATATATATATATATATATATATATATATATATATATATATATATATATATATATATATATATATATATATATATATATATATATATATACAGTGGAACCTTGACTTACGCGTTTAATTCGTTCTGTGACCGAGCTCGTAACTCAATTTGCTCGTTTCTCAAATCAAATTTCCCCATTAAAATGCATTGAAATGCTATTAATCCGTTCCAGCCCGCCAAAAACCACACCAATTTTTTTTTAAATATGCAGTATATATAAAAATATCTCGCGCTTTATATTTCACCTGTATGCAGCATACAAGTTGGCAGGATGGCCTGGACTGGAGGTACGCACACTTGACTCTAAACTGTCCAGCCTGGGTTTGAATCCCGACCCAGCTATAACCTGTCATGTCGGTGTTTCACAGGCAGGGTGATTCATCAATGTGTGTACCGCTAAACTGGGCGCCCCGTTTGCGTCCCATTAGTTGTTGGATGTTAAGGATCTCACCGTGTCTTCCACAAAGAGAAGGCGAGCTATCGCCGGCACTCTGAACAAGTTGTGGCCTGGCATGCTCTTCTCCTCTGCCGTTATATACGTCCTCCTCCGCATCTTTTTCCAGAAGAGCCCTGTCTCGTCACAGTTGAAGATTTGCTGGGGGATGTATCGTTCGGCTTCTATCAGTTCGGCAAAAGTTATAATAAAATCTTCAGCTGCCTTCACATCTGCCTCACCAAGTCGACAACACGCACACCTCGCTCATGTTTTTCGACGATTGCGTGTTTTATATCCAAGCACATCATCCTCTTCTTCTTCTCAGTACTGCCCTTGGCACTCAATTACTTAGGACCCATGGTTAAAACTAAGAAATTTTCCAAAATAACCAACATGCGAAAACAAAACAGCAGCGATATACGGCAGATATGCTTGCACGGCAAGATAACCACGTGACCGGAACCCACCTGGTGGCGGCTGGCGTAAGCTCCAAAATAACCAACATGCGAAAACAAAACAGCAGCGATATACGGCAGATATGCTTGCACGGCAAGATAACCACGTGACCGGAACCCACCTGGTGGCGGCTGGCGTAAGCTCCAAAATAACCAACATGCGAAAACAAAACAGCAGCGATATACGGCAGATATGCTTGCACGGCAAGATAACCACGTGACCGGAACCCACCTGGTGGCGGCTGGCGTAAGCTCCAAAATAACCAACATGCGAAAACAAAACAGCAGCGATATACGGCAGATATGCTTGCACGGCAAGATAACCACGTGACCGGAACCCACCTGGTGGCGGGTGGCGTAAGCTCGTAACTCAGATCTCGGCTCGCATCTCAAAGCAATAAACCGCCCGAGCGACGGCTCGTATCTCGGAAAACTCGTAAGTTGGTGCACTCGTAAGTCAAGGTTCCACTGTTATATATATATATATATATATATATATATATATATATATATATATATACATATATATATATATATATATATATTGTTGCGGATATGAGGATTGTGTTTTTTTATTGCGTTGTATTGTATCGTAAATTGTTGTGAAATATTGCTTTATTCTGGACCCTCCTTACTCCAGTTATGTATAAAGGTCAAAGGGCGTCCCATAATTAGGTCATAAACAATCACGTCAGCCAATCATAGATTTCCCCCTGGTTGATAGTTATATCTTTATTATGTGTATTAGGGTAAGGCCTTGTCTTCCATTAAGATGACACTCCATTGGACCAAGTGAAATAGAGTAGATTCCTTTCATTCCCCATTCCCACTCCCAAAAACTTTCATTGCCAAGCCTCGATTGCCAATTACATCCCCTCCAAGCCTCCATTGCCAACTGCACGGGGCACAGGTTTATTACAGCAGTGGGTTGCCGATTTCACCCCAATAGCCGCCATTAAGCATGTGCTCAGCTCGGGGTCAGAGGGCCTGTGCCCACCAATCAGGGCCGAGGCGAGCTGACCGATGGGCGTGTCCTAAAGGCCGGCAGCTTGATCGCCGGAGGCGCTATAAAAGCGCGCGCGCAAGGTACTGCCAGAGGATATCCAGGGAAGCACAAAGCCTGCTATTCGTCGCCTTCCTCGCCAAAGTTGGACCAAGAAAAGGAGTTAACAGCAAGAAGCCTGGAGAAAGCACGTGACGTCCACGCAGCAACACAGCAGCAACAACAACAGCAGCTTCAGTAACCGCAGCTTGGGGCCTGGACGGCAGTTTGAGCGGGGCCGCGAAGGAACGGCGGCTGCCAAACGCGCCGATCGTGCGGCAGCATCCTTGGACCTTCGTTTCCCTCCAGCCATCCACCTCCTGCCTTTCCATCCTTTTGTGTACGTGAGTTTGTTCCGTGTGTCTTGTCCCTGGGTATTTAATTTAGCTTGTATAAGTTAATAATTGCACTGTGTCTCTAATATCTTCTGTAAATTATTTTCTTATCTTTCCTTCTTCCTTGGTTACTTTGAGCATGTAAATAATAGGAATAAATTTAGTAGTATTTCCAACCTTTTCGTCTTCTTCTTCTTCTTCTTCACATCCGTGTCGCTTTTGTCTTTACCATATTGAATATCTGTGGCGCGAATTTGGCCAACGTTCGGGAATCGGGTTAGTCGGGGTAACTGTTAGGGCCGCGGGGCCATCCGCTCGGCAAACCAACATCTTATCCGCGGTCCGTAACAATTGGTGTCAGGAGTGTCGGATTCGGACCTGGGACTAAATTTATTTAGCCCAAATTTTGGAACACCAATTGTACTATTGGCAGTAACAATTGGTGTCGGGAGCGGGGTCGGACCCGAAGCACGCTTAACACGCTCAAAATTACAAGCTGCTGAAATTTGTTTTAAAGAAAAACCCAAATTTTGAAATCGCGCCATGGCTAGTCAAGGCGATCGGATGCCGGTGGGGGAACTAGAGGAGGGGTTAGGGGTAACCCAGGATCAGAGGGAAGAAATGGAGGAGGGCAATGAGGAGGTGGTTGAGGAGGTTTCAAGCGCGCAAAATGGCGCTCTCGCGCACGAGGTTTCAGGCGCGCAAAAAGGCGCCTCGCACGAGCGCGCGGTAGCCGAGCCCGCTGTATCAGCGGGCTTTAACATGCAGCCGTTTGACATGCAGCAGTTCATGGCACGGTTTAGCGAATACATGGCAGAGTCGAAGTGCGACAACGAAAAAAGAAGCAGGGAAATGAAGAAAATGGGTGAGCAAATGAGGGACGAAGCGAGGGCTGATAGTGAGCGAATGAGGGACGAAGCGAGGACTGATAGTGAGCGAATGAGGGACGAAGCGAGGGCTGATAGTGAGCGATTGAGGGGCCAAATGGGAGCAATGAGGGACGAAGTGAGGGGTACCGGTGAGGGGTTAGACAAGAAATTTGAGGGGTTAGACAACGGGATAAAAGAGGTAAAGAATGGGTTAACGGGGTTAGAAAACACAATGGACGGCAAATTGAGGGAAATAGGGGAGCAATCCGCCCGAGAAATCAAACAAATGGGGAACCAGATAGAGGAGGTGAAAATCGGGCTAGAAGGTAAATTGGATGCTCAGAGGGATGAATTAGAACAAATGAGGGTGGCATCTACAAAAGAGATGGAGGAGATGAAAGAGGAGATACGACGAGGTGTAAGCGAGGAGGTCTCGGGGGTATGCGAGGAGGTAAAGCGAGGTGAAAAGTGTATGGAGAAAGAGGTGAGAAATGGGACGGCAAGGTTACAAGGGGGCATAGAGAACCTGACGCAGGAGGTGGAACAGCTGACGGTGGGACAGACTGAGTTAGTGGAGCAGGTACAAAGGAACACTGCGGTACTAGGAGGGTTAAAAGCGACACAAAAGGACATTAAGAACGAATTAATAGCGACACAGAGGGAATGTCAGATTGTACGTGAGGGACTGACAACGAGGTTGGACGAGGTGACAGAAGTAATGGAGACGAAGGACCGGGAGGGGAGGACGCACATAGAAACGGTCAAGATAGCCTTAGAGGACGAGATAGAGGAGACGCACCGGGAAATAAAAGAGGTGAAGCAAAAGTTAAAGAAGGTGGAAGAGGGGGTGAGTGAAATTAAGAAGAGACGGACAGAAACTAAGAGAGAAATACAGGAGGAGGTGATGGAATATGTACAAGGTCGGTGCTCAAATCGTGATGATGTGCTCGCTAACCAAATAAAGAGTTTGCAGGTGGCGAAGGAGGTGCGGAGACGAGGTGCCAAGGTGAGTGGCGATATACGTGGAAATGTACATGATTTGAGAGGAGCTTCAGTCGGCTTGGAGGTTGATTTGGATCCGGGTGTTCGTGAGAGGCCGTTGGTGAAGTGTGTGACAGGTACGGTGTGCGAAGGAGGAGGTGTGCGAGAATGTCAGACTCTGGGGTGTGTAAGGAAAAAGTGCGCGCCGAGGAGTGAGTGCGCTGTCGAGAGTGAGTTGGTCGTAGCGCGTGTGCGAGGGGGCACATGGAAGCGCGGGATGGGGAGTGTTACAGAGGATGTAACGAGAGAGTGCACACCTGTGGTGAGTGTTACGGAGGGTGTACTGGGAGAGTGTGCGCAAGAGGAAGCGTGAGAAAGGTGTGTAACGGATGGGTGCATGGGGAAAGAGTGCGCTGTCAAGAGTAAGGGAGAATGCACGCCTGTGGTGAGTGTTACAGAGGATGTAACAGGAGAGTGTGCGCAAGAGGATGCGCGAGAAAGGTGTGTAACGGACGGGTGCATGGGGAAACAGTGCGCTGTCAAGAGTAAGGGAGAATGCACACCTGTGGTGAGTGTTACAGAGGATGTAACGGGAGAGTGTGCGCAAGAGGATGCGCGAGAAAGGTGTGTAGCGGACGGGTGCATGGGGAAAGAGTGCGCTGTCAAGAGTGGTGGTGAAAGTGGTAAGAGTGACACGGAGCGTAAGTTGGTTGTGGCAGGTGAGAGAGGATGTCCACCTGGAATGGAAGGATGCACACCTGGAATGGTAGAACGCGTGTGGGAATGCACGCTGGAGTTGGTCGTGAGGCACGTGGTTGGGTGTGCAAGTGAGAGCGCACCTGTGATTGTCACAGAGGAGGTGACCGAGGAGGGGGCGCGAAGAGGTGTGTTGGTGAGGTGTGCGAACGACGAGTGTGTGCAAAGGTGTGCGGTGGTCAGGTGTGTGACCAAGTCTGTGAGTGAAAGAACGAGTGCAATAGCGAAGTAAGCGGGGTGTACGGGCGGCGCTGGAGCACCGAGCTCGGTGAGGGTGAAAGGGGTAGCGTATGCGTGTGAGCATGCAGGTGAAGCATCGACGGTAACCGGGTTAGCGGTTAGAGCGACTTATAGCCGAATCGGGCCCTCGGTTCGCGCCGGGCAGCTTCGCGTGCCGCGAGGACCAGCGGGGATCCGAACCACGGCGGTTTCGAAAGAACCGCCGTACGCGATCCACGACGGGCCGCGCTTTGAACGGCCGCGTCCGTGCTCCACTAGGCGGAGCGGGCAGCCCGATAGGAAGGGTCGTCATGGCGACCCCTTTTTGTTGAGGCGTTCCGGCAGGTCGAGATCGGGCCATTGGACGGCTCTGTGCCGAGATGGTGCGTGGGATCTCGGCCCGGGTAAGCGTCCTTCCCTGCACCGAGTGCCGGACGCATCCAACCGCCGGCACCAAAGAACCCGCATTGCTCGGCTGTACGAAGCCGAGCTTTGGAAACGAATTGGCGCACCGAGAGGCACTAGTGAGTAGACTGATGACGAGGATAGTGTTTTGGCCCCAAAATTAGAAAAACAAAATTTGATGATTGGCAGTAATGATTGGCAGATGATGGGGGGTAGTGATTGGCAAATTTTTGATTGGTTGAATTTGGTGTGCAAAATTGGTAGTGGAAGATACCCGATGTGGTGGGATGGCAACTCTGCCATCTCTCACAGCGGGGGCAAAGGAGCACTAGTTTTATGGGGTTTATGGCAGTGAAAACTAGCCCGGGAGGGTTAGGATATAATGATAGGGATCTAGAGAAGATGACCTTAGGTAACGTTAAGGTTAGGTAGTGACAATGATACCAGTAGTGGGGACGCAGGTAGATTAGAGTGGATGATAATGACGTGGTATGTGCTTAGTTTAAAGGGAAGACGGGGAGCACTAAGTTAGCAGGGCAACAGGTAGATTAGATGATGCCGTGTGTGAGGAACAGGTGAGATTGCACAGGTGTGCAACTGAACAGGTGTATGGAGCAGTGTGTGAGTGAGTGATTGTGATTGTGAGTTGTGCTGACCAAATGGTCCAGGAAGGAAGGAGGGTGCAGGTGGCACCAGGTAAGATTGCACAGGTGTGCAACAACAGGTGTATGGAGAATGGTTGTGTGGAATACATGGAGTGTGGAATACATGGAGTGTGGGATATATGGAGTATGGAATGGATGGTCGTGGAGTGAGTATGGTGGAAACTGTGGAGTGGAGTGGATGGTGTGAAGGTGTGGATGGGGGAAAGGAGGATGGACCCCATCACGAATAACCGGGGAGGGCAGTTTAAGAGTTAGGTAGAGGGTACAGGTAAATTGTGGTTGGATATTGGCATCTGTGGTGCGTGGTGGAAGAATGATGGTTGAATGGGTGCATTAGTGTCGTGGAAATGGCTGGGCGTGTAGCCTGTTAGTGTTAGTGCGTGTAGTCGGATGGGCACTCCACCACTGTGAGGATGTCGGCCAGGTGAGGCCGCAGGTGGGCTCTGGGAGCCGGTAGAGTTGTTGTGGATGGGGCCCGAAGATCCGGAGGACGGACCCGGGTAGCCCAGTGCCAGAGGGCACCGAGGGGTGACAGAGCCAGGAGGGGCCTTCCCCAATGAGATAGGTTAGGTGAGGAGCAGGTAAGCTCGGGTGGCAACTACAGTGGTGGAGGTGTGCAGGTGGGTAGACCTGCTGGGAGAGCCACACGCCCCAGTCCTGAAATTGTGCAAGGGCACCGGGAGATGAATCATGGGAGTGAGACCCCAAATTGATCAGCACCACAGTTTGGTCAATGGGAATTTGGTTCTTAAAACCGCATCGAGTAAGTTGGCCAATGGTTTGGCAGGGCAAGACCCCGGGTAGTTTAAAGAGTTAATGTCAATTAGAAGGATAGTTGGGATGAAATCTCTTCGCACCATCCACATCCACTCACCAAGGTGACAGGACTCCACACCAGGTTTTGCGGATGATTTGGAATGAAAGACGCATCATGACGTGGGTGAGACATTGTGTTTATTCCATCTCTTCCTTCTTGGGAGGGATTGGAAACGAATTTGGCATAAAGGGGGATAGAAGAGACAAGACAGTAGAGACGGAATTTGTAAAGTGTAAATACGGGGAGGGGCAAGGGTAGTGTAGGTTGACATGGGGGGTGATGAACGGCTAGGGACGAGCTTTCTCCGCTCGCTCTCCCGTGCCCCTCATGTTTCATTACCTTGTTTTGACGTGTACCCATGCGCCCTTTCCCCCGCTAACCTCTGCTTTGTCTTTCCTCCCCACCCATGGACCCATATCCTTTGTTGAGGGGAGTGTGCAGGAACCCTGAGCTGTGCGGCTGTACTTTTGTAGTAGATATACCAAGTAGATACCCTTGATGCATATCCTTGTAAAGAACCGATCGACGTGTGCATGTGCACATGTGCATGGATTTGCAAATGCCTGCCTGTACATCGTCGTTTCTGCGTGTATCGCATCGTCCAAAAATAAAGAAACAAGCAACTTCGGCCGCTCGAGGAAAAACGGGGCACGCCTACGACTCGGAGGCGAGCGTCGATCCCCGGGACGGCCGGGTTCACGGAACCCTGAGCTCGTTTGTTCATCACAGACGACACGACACGACCACCGGTGAAACTGCTCGGACACGTTGGGTAAAGCACGCCGTGGTGAAGCGGGCCGCGGAGCCACTCGGCACACAAGCCAGCTCACGGTCGACACGTCTGTGCCGGTCACCCCGTTCGAGGAGAAGACCCGACCGATAGAAAACAACGGAGGGACTCCCGACAGGGAGCGGCAAAGATTCAGGGCGAAGCCGCAGCCTCCTCCAGTTATTTACTCTACTTTTACGAATTACGGTGTTTGTCTTCATTTCAAGGCATTTTTAAAACATTACGTCCGGTTTATGTCAAAAACCGAGTTACGTCACGGCTTATGGAACCAATTAATGACGTAGGCTGGGGTATTACTGCATATGTATGTATGTATGTATGTATGTATGTATATATGTGTGTGTGTATATATATATATATATATATATATATATATATATATACTTGAACACTGCAGAACACTTTCAACCTTCTGGTTAGCAGTACTGGGACAAAATATACACTTAGCCCCACACAGGAATTTAATTCCTGTTTATAAAAATGTGTATATGAGTTAATCTCGAATGCATTTCTACATACTAGGGCATGCCCGTACTATATCTATATCTAAAATTATATCCCCCCCCCTCTATTTACATGAAATGGTTTGGTCCAAAGCGAACGGCTTGCGAGTACGGTGACAATCCCCCCCCCTCTATTTACATGAAATGGTTTGGTCCAAAGCGAACGGCTTGCGAGTACGGTGACAATCCCCCCCCTCTATTTACATGAAATGGTTTGGTCCAAAGCGAACGGCTTGCGGAGTTTGGTAAAGAAATCGCCATCGCGTGCACAAACGCGCAGGAAAGCGAATGAATCGCAAATTAGTTTTAATTAGTTTTAAAACATAGTTTAACGGCAACATAGTTTTCCAACGTGAAATAAATGAATACGCTCTCAAATGTGCCGTCCGAGGCAGAGTCTGTTCGCCACGTTCGGCACACGTGATAGCTCGCTGCTCTCTGATTGGTTGAATCGTTTTTTGGACATAGCTCGGTAACTACTTCTCCGATTAATATGAAACCTTGAAAAGGCACATCCTCGGGTCCCCAGCAATATACCTGGCAAGTTTAAAGTATATCGGACCCGTGGTTGTCGAGAAACAGCGGTCACAGACATACAGACATACAGACATACAAACATACAAACATACAAACATACACACAGAGATTACTGGAATTATAGATAGATACTTGCATACATATACATACGCATACATATACTTTTGCTCACATCTGGGATCTGCCTAGTAGGCATGTAAGACATCGGCCATTATAAAGCTCCCAGTGTTAAGTGTGGAAATTTTCTGAGGAGATTTTGGTTGGCTGAATAGCGCATAGGCTGTCACCGCGAAAATGATGGAGGTCCTTGGTTCGAGTCTCGTGTTGAGTCAGAGTTTTTCACACTTAGCCCGACGCAGGAATTTAATTCCTGTTTATAAAAAATTATATATATTTGAACACTGCAGAACACAAATCTCCTTTTTAGCACTTTCAACCTTCTGGTTAGCAGTACTTGGACAAAATATTATGGCATTTTATGTCATCACGACCAATCAAATTTGCCTCTCACAGATCCTGTCCACGTCCTCATTTCTCAAGACTGTATGGGGTGATGCGTTCCGTGAACTCTCTAGTTACAGAAGGTTATCCTGAATGACTATGGCTGTTTTTCTTCTCCTATAACTGAAGATTTAAAACACTACCACAATTAAGCTGGATCCCTGGTGTTGGGCTAGCGGCTAGGGTGCCGGCTTAGGATCCTAGGATCCTGGGTTCGAATCTCGGTCGATCGCCGAATTAATGCCAGGGGGGTTGACTCAGCCTGTCATCCTTCTGAGGTCGGCTAATTGAGTACCAGTTCACTGGTAATTCCCTGTTTGTCGTTGAAGGCGGCAAAAAGGGTTGGCGTCAGGAAGGGCATCCGGCCGTAAAACATTGCTTCAAAAAGGGGACCAAAAAACAACAACTACCACGGTCCCCGAAAAGGCCAACCCCCGCTTTGCGGGGAAAAATGGCCTCTAAACGGTGGTTTAATTAAGCTGTAAAATTTCCCACAACACATGAAAAACAGTACAACTTTGAATCTTTCCTCAGTAAGCATCATATTATTGCGAGCCGTTCCTACTTATGCTTCACGAGAGCTTCTTGGGTTATGTGAATCAATCATTTTTTAAATCCTGGAATAAAATTGGACTTGATAAAAAATTGCACATCGTCCTCAGGACCTGTCTTGAATAAAATTGGCAAAAAAGAAAATTGATTGCTAATGAAGATAAATCGTTCTCAACACTTCAGTTCTTCAAAGCTGCTGCCCTTTGCAACCTTACATGGTTTCTCTTGTCCCCAGTGGAACTTTTCTACAGTCGCTCATCCCCTTATACATTTCCTGCTTGCTACCCCTTCAAAAACTATCATGGACTTTTGTATTTCACCCGCTTCCCTTGATTCTTCTGTTTGGCTGAAAACCCCTCACCCTCTATTGTTCAGCTTTTCCATCATGGAAGGAGGAAGGGAGGGAGAGAGAAGGACACAAACAAAGATAAATAAAGAAAGAGAGAAAGATGGAGATATAAATGGAGAGACCAATATAGATAGAGAGATACTCAACATGCTGAGGTCATTACAGAAATGTTTTGTCAACAAGGAAGCAAAGAAATATAATCTGCAACTTGTGCAATAACATCCACCTTCGGTGTTTCACCATATTGATGAATCGGCATTGTTGAAATTAATAAAGCTCCCCACAAGAATGGCATGTTGAGTTGCTAGCCTTTCCTTCACTTACCTGCAGCGTGTACCAGAAGGTAAGGGTAAGAGAACTCGTCATCTCATCCACCGGATAGTGCCCAGGGATACCCGTGCAATACATCACCATGTTTACGAGTGCCAAGAAACTCTGCCAGTGTGCTGTCTGCTCCAGAAGTGTCCTATGCACATTTGCAGTCAAGTGATAGGGGGAGGGGGAGGTTATTAAAACACCACAGGATGAACACAATGTAATAAAACATTTTTTTATGATTAAGCATCGTGCATACCTCATTGGGGTTAAAACACCACAGGATGAACACAATGTAATTAAAACATTTTTTTATGATTAAACATTGTGCATACCTCATTGGGGTTAAAACATACTCGACCTATACATTTCATTGCCTGCAGTGAATGGTACCAAAATAGGATAGCAGGCTTTGTGCCTCCTTTGAAAGGGCCGCGTATTCTGTGACGTCAGTTTGTGTCAGATTCATGGTCTAACCTTGAGCCACAAAGCTCCAAAATGAGGAGGCTATGAAAGGAGCTGTCAATATGGCCCGAGTACAAAAAAGGGCAACGGTGATGTTGTTGTGAACTGCGTGTCAGCATCACGAGAAAAATAATTATCCGAGCCCACACATCGACAGAATGTCATGGAGCACAAAGTGCAAGTTGCTGTCTCAAAGAGACAAAAGTAACAAATTAATAATGAATACAGTATGGGGTCCTTCCACACCATGAAACCGCTGTTCATTTCACACAGGCTTTAATCGGACTCCAAACCACCACAGCACAACCGCCATTAGCCTTCCTCCCTTCCTCCCCCCTCATACTTCCTTCCTCCTCAATTTCCCCCCCTCCCTTCATTTACTCCCACATCAATTTACATAATTTAATCCCATGCCCTGGTGTTGGCTTAGTGGTCAGGGTGCCGGCTTGGGATCCGAGGATCCTGGGTTCGAATCCCGATCGATCACTGAATTAACGCCAGCAGAGTTGACTCAGCCTGTCATCCTTCCGAGGTCGGCAAATTGAGTACCAGCTTGCTGGGATGAATGATCACGGTGAGTACCCCGATTTAGAATAGGTACACCGTATCACTGCGCATTACAAGAGGCGACTAAGGGTTGGCGTCAGGAAGGGCATCCGGCCATAAAAACATTGCCTCAAACAGGGAACCATGATTGTCATGGGGCCCGCAAGGCTAACCCCCGCTCTAGCGGGGAAACATGGCCTTAAAACGATCATTCATTCATATTCATCAACCCTTCATAAGATCTCCCTTACTCCAGAACACCACAATGAAGTGTGAATTTTGTTGCCCTATATAACACATAGAATCATAATATGAATACAAAGACCAGCAGTGCTGAAAGGTCCTAATATTGAATCTTACTATAATTCACTAAATGTCTGCCCATCTGTCTGTCTGTCTGTCTGTCTGTCCGTCCGTCCATTCGAAGGTACCGCAAAAATGGCTGAACCGATCGCAACGATATTTTGGGTGGGTAAATCCTGGGATCTCGTGGAGTAAAATAGGGAATATTGTTTTTCCAATTTCAGCTTTGGCCTCCAGCATTTTCAGGTTTGGACTCCTGCATAACGTTATTTTCCCGGGTGCCGCACAAACGGCTGCACAGATCGCTGCACAGCTGCACCGAACGGCTGCACCGATTGGACTCGGTGACCTCGGACAAAGACCTTTTATAAGGACATGGGTTGAATCCCTGCTTGAGAGAATGCCAGCCCCCTTCCCGCCATTACGGTCGTCTCTCCAACTCACAATCCCACGAGATATGTGGAAAGGACGACCCAAAACCAATTATCTTCTTTTTGATTCGTATATAAACATCATTAAAAGTAAATAATGACCTCGGCCAAAGTTCAAACGACGTTTATCTCTACACGAGAGAATTCCACAAAGCTATTTGGGCGGTGTATACGCTAACAGATCTCAGTCTCCATCGATCTTGCCAAGGCCGTAACACCTATCGCTCAAAATCCTTTTAACTGTTGACTTGGTAGTTTTACAATGAAGGAAGCATTAACAATGTTGTTTAAAGTTTATTTTGTGATTAATTTGTGATTGGAGATATGTTGTTTGGAATGAAAAAAGAGATATCGAGTTCAAGTGAATGACGACATGCCGTGATGGTTTCTACTATCTAAACGTGAACTTCGCGGATAGCCATATGCAGATTCGCCACGGACCCACGATCGATGTTTCTACACGTGAACATACCCATTTGTTTGCGAACGGATACGTTTTTCAAGGAAGTCATTCACAAATTTGCTGTCCATGTCTGACATGTGACTGAAGGTGCTACAGGAATGTGGAATTTATTGGTTTCATGCTTTAGCATTTGCCGTATCTGCATTGCCTGTTGGCTTGTGGCCTCCCACCCGTGTGTAGCACGGGTATTTCTCTAGTGGAATTAAAAACACCACCTAGTGACGCGAGGGGCAAATCAAATTGTTTATGTGACGCCTCAAAACAATTCACAGTAAAACAATGGCAAACTAAGGAGATTGGTTTTTCCATTTGCCATTTAAAAAAGTCATGTCACTGTCATCAGCAATAAATTGCGAGAACCTTCCGATTAACTGGTCGGTTGCTAGTCGATATAAATTGGGAAGGCAAAATAAATTGCTTTGACTGGAAAAAGAAGAACCGCAATTATCATTGGCTAATAATGATATAGCGTTTGATTTACATCCACTCCCAGACAATGTGAGTAATGCAATCTACTGATGAAAACATCGGTCCCTGGTGCTTTGCTCAACTGCTCCATGAAATAACGGACAAGACTTCAAAAGCCTCGCAGAGAAATAGCAACAATAGCAACAATAGCAATAGCAATAGCAATAGCTTCTCATCTTCCATATGCAAAAGGCAATCTCTGTTGAAAAGAGAGGCTCAACTGGGATGAAAGCAAACGATTCCAATCAATCCCGTTGCTCGGATCGCCTCGAGCCAGCAGCTGCTTGGCTCGGCGTCTGTAGAATGGCACCAGCGACAGTGCATACGACAACCATGCAATTCAGTCGTGGCCAGGGCACTTTGGTTCTGATCAATAGAAACCCGGACCAAAGGCCGGCAGAAAACAGCGCACAGTGATAGGGCAGTGCTGTACATTATGCAAATCAAGGTTGTGGATAAAACGAGGACGACGGCAGAAACTAAGCACGTAACTTGCAGAATGTACTCTTTTGCTGTTAAGAATCAATTATGAGCCCTGGAGGAAGAATGGCGGCCATTAGACTGTTCTGCTGCACTATTACCTTGACAAACATGAAAAACATCACACAAGAAACAAGTCGGCTATATCAGTAACCAATTTTGAAGAGTGGCAATTAAATTACCACTCTTCAAAACAATCTTGCTTGTGATGCAAAACTGATTTGTTCTTGGAGAATAGATATATTTTTTTAATAAATGGAATTGCAAACATTTAAACTATTCCTCGATTCATAATACTGTCAAATACTGGATTCAAAATCTTGTATTGACCGAAACTTAAATCAACTGGAAAATTCGCGCCCAATGTTTATTCACATTCCACATTATTATCCTGTTCACCTTACTTTAATCTTGTGCCGGAAACAACAATCTCATCACAACCTCACTGTGGCCTTGACAGTTCAGAAGAGGCAGGAAATGTGTTTGCCAGCTTTAATAAAATCAAATTCCCGTAAGGAATCGATAGATTGACTTTCTGGCAGAGATGTGCATCCGAGCTTCGCCTGTTACATTCTGGAGCCGGTACAAGACTTGTGCAGCTCATATATTAAACTTTTGATATACGGACTGAGGTTTTCGCATGCAGAAAGTGCCAAGCTTGAAACAGCTTTCTGTGACACCACCATGACAAAAGAGATGAAGCAGCAAAAGTATCAAAGAAGAAAAGGAATAAAATGTTTCAAATAATTATCTTCAGAAGAAAAGGAAAAAGCAGGTAAGCGTCAAAGAAGAATGCCCAAGAAAGAGGAAAACAAGTCACAGAAGCCAGAATTATGTCACCAGTGATGATTATATACCACTGAAGAAGAGGAATACTACATGTAAATGTAATGGCAGCTATATTTTGCCGATTGGTCCATTTTCCCCTGTTGTTTTGCTCTTCCACAAGCAACGATAGCTGAATGAAAAAGGCCCAATAAAGTAGATTACGCAACAATGAAGGAAAAATAAAAGGAGGAAGACTTACCAAGTCCTAAACTAAACTAAATGAAAGTGTAATAATACAGGTAAAATGTTTTTGTAAACAATGGCGAGGCTCATGCAAGGGATAGGAAACAGTTCGTAGAACAGAAAAGCTAGAACATAGTGCAAAGTGGGAGAGCACACCAACAGCCTGGTAGAGGAACACAACAGAACAATATTTAAAGGAACGCAAGAGGGTGAGGAGGACACAGGATGTGACCAAATAAACTACAAGCTCAAAAGGAGCAAGGAGGCGGATGAAAGAACAGGGATGAAAAAGCAATGGGAAAAGAACCAGAAAAGAGAGGGACAAAAGGACGGGTGGGGGGGGGGGGGGGGGGGCAAAATAACCCTGAAATGAAGAGAGGGGTAGATGGGTTTGAGCAGGATTATTGAGGGTAGAAAATATCATGAGTATGGATGGAGGACGACTTGAGGTGGTAGTCAACAGCAATGGGGAAGGAGGAACAAATGGGGTGGGAGGTGCGCATTGAGCTCACCAATTAAGTCGCCGGAGGTATTATGTTTTCGGGTTGTCCGTCTGTCCGTCATAGGTTTTCATTACTGTGATAATTTGAGAACGGCTGAAGGGATCTTAGTCAAACTTGGTGCAGGTATGTATAATGAGGTAAAGATGAACTGATTAGATTTTGGGGTCAAGGTCAAAGGCAAAAGGTCAGAGGTCATGCTACGTAAAAATCCTGTTACCTCGATAACTTGTGAACCAGTAATGGAATTCTGACCAAATTTGGTACAATTATATATTGTGATGCAAAGATGAATTGATTTAATTTGAGGGTCAAGAGGCCAAAGGTCAAGGTCTATTAGGTTTACAACTTGAGAACGGCTGCAGGGACCCAATTCAAACTTGCTATAGGTATGTATAATGATGTAAAGATCAACTGATTCGATTTTGGGGTCAAGAGGTCAAAGAACATGTCATGTTAGGTTACAATTATTTTGTTGCAGTGGGAACTTGAGAACAGCTGAAGGGATTTAAACGAAACTTGGTACAGGTATGTATAATGATGTAAACATGAACTGTTTAAAGTTTGGGGCCAAGAGGTCAAAGGTCAGGTTAAGTAAACATTATGTTGCTGCACCAACTCGTGAACCATTGATGGGATTTTGAACAAACTTTGATTTGATTTTTTGACTTCGATTTGATATTCTGATTTTTGGTACATGTATGTATAATGATGTAATAATGTGGGCGGAAGCATGTTGGTCGACGTCGTGACGTTGAAGAGTGTCGTTCGTTCTAGTTCCTTCATTATCTTGCTAATCCGTGAATATTAAATAGTCATTAAGTACTAAATAGTCATCAAGTCAAAAGCACTATATAGTTGTACTAAATTTTGACATGCATATTTGTTGTATGATACTAGAATTTGCTGGTGACTTCACTACACAACAGCAACTCTACATAGGCTCTCTCTCAATTTGTCATTTTCACTCTGCACGCATGTTCTCGAAACAATAATAATAAATACAGTAGAAGATGGTCCAGAATGATGGCACAGACTGGTCAAGGCTCAGTTCTTGACCACACTATAAACTGTCAGATTGGTACTTCGCAAGCAGAGAGTTCCATCACAAAGTAGGCCATTCCTCATGCGGGATGTTAAGCCGGTAACCCGTCTGCCAGCATTAGTTGCTGGCCATGGCCATTAAAGAAGCTGCAGTGTCTTTAAATGAAGAGTAAGTGAGATGTTGCAGGCACCCTGTACAAATTCAAATGAATGTCCTGACTCTCGTCAACCTGACTGGGCAAGCATCTCTAAAGGCAGTCAACATAGCCATATACCACAAACAGACAGAAGATTCAGATGAGGGAAAGGTGTAGCCGAGCAGGGATTAAGGAGGAGGATTGGTAGTACTTGGTAGTAGTTATTTCCTTAAAGTGAATGTCTGGCATATTAAGTGAAAAGTAATTAATTGTGATATTAGATATGCATCGCATATGTGATAGATAGACGCCATCTATCTACCCTGATGTTCATGTCTAAAATTTGTGAGATCTGTCTAAATGTGCTTTAAAGTGCTCACCAGGCCCCCAGGCACAAGGGTCTTTGGGAGAATAGGATAGGTGCCGTCAGCCACAGCCCATTACCTCAGAGCTTCGGGGGGATGAAGGATCGCGGAAGGGTCGCTCCGCTCCCAGATTGGGCTCCGGCCAGATTGTGAACAGTAGGGGAGTGGCAAAACTTGTCAGGGCTGTATGTGGGAGCCAAAGACTTTAAAAACCTGTGCAGCAAGGGGGATTTGAGGAGTTTCCAGAGCCAAACACAACAGAAGGCTTTGTGATTTCGCCAGGCTGTCCTGCTGCACCATGTACCTCCCCAGCCAGGCTATTCTGCTGCACAACATTCTCACCCATGCCTCCTCTCCTTCTTTCATTGTGTTGTCAAGCACCAGGACAGCGTACTGACAGTCTGTGGAGGGACACGACAGGTCTCCCGCCCTGCACTTTACCAGCTGTGCTACGCCGGCACACTTCGAGTATTTCCTGTCATGTCTGTCTCTTATCCGAGTATATCTATACTAGCGGGGTCACCCGTGGGAATCCCACGGGCATGGATGTGTGTGACATTTCGACATATTGAGTTATATGCTGCACATTCATTTTTACAAAATGGTTACTGGCAAGTCATCAGATCCAGAAATGGTGTGATGAACACAATTTATTTATTTCACATAATATGTGACCCCTCACTCCTCTCCACCTGACACTCTCCTGTCTCCACCTGACACTCTCCTCTCTCCACCTAGCACTCCTCTCCTCTCCAAACCCTCACATCCCTCTCCTTTCCAATCCCTCACCTCTCCAATCCCTCACACTCCTCTCCTCTCCAATCCTTCACACGCCTCTCCAATCGCGCCTCACACTCCTCTCCAATCGCGCCTCACACTCCTCTCCAATCGCGCCTCACACTCCTCTCCAATCGTGCCTCACACTCCTCTCCAATCGTGCCTCACACTCCCCTCCAATCACTCCTCTCCAATCGTGCCTCACACTCCTCTCCAATCACGCCTCACACTCCTCTCCAATCGTGCCTCACACTCCTCTCCAATCGCGCCTCACACTCCTCTCCAATCGCGCCTCACTCGCCTCTCCAATCGGCTTTCCCCGTCTCGTTTCTCTCCTTTTTCTCCCGTCTCGTTCTTTTTCTTGCTCCAAATCGGCCCGTCGGAATCGGAAATCGGCCCGTCTCGCCCGTCGGCCCGTCGGAATCGGAAATCGGCCCGTCGTGCTTTTGTGCTTGTGCGTAAATAAATTGTGTTCATGACACCATTTCTGGTGTTGGGCTCGCGGCTAGGGTGCCGGCTTAGGATCCTGGGTTCGAATCTCGGTCGATCGCCGAATTAATGCCAGGGGGGTTGACTCAGCCTGTCATCCTTCCGAGGTCGGCTAATTGAGTACCAGTTCACTGGTAATTCCCTGTTTGTCGTTGAAGGCGGCAAAAAGGGTTGGCGTCAGGAAGGGCATCCGGCCGTAAAACATTGCTTCAAAAAGGGGACAAAAAAACAACAACTACCACGGTCCCCGAAAAGGCCAACCCCCGCTTTGCGGGGAAAAATGGCCTCTAAACGGTGGTTTTTACACCATTTCTGGATCTGATGACTTGCCAGTAACCATTTTGTAAAAATGAATGTGCAGCATCAAACTCAATATGTCGAAATGTCACACACATCCATGCCCGTGGGATTCCCACGGGTGACCCCGCAAGTTTGCATTGACGTTCGTCGATGGACTCGTTCGCCCGTCTCATTCGTTTTCTTGCTGCATCCTGTTCAAGTCTGCGTTCTTCATCGATCGTCTCATTCATTTTGGAAATAGAAGTTTCCACGCAGCGCATGAATTGTCACGATCCTCAAGAGGAATTTGTCTCGTAATCATCAAATGATAAATGGCAAGTAAATTATATTGTGGAAAATTAAAGATTTCAAATAAACCTATTTAAAGTGTATTCGCACATAACTAATTTTAAAAAACGAAGAAATATCTCTCGGTAATTTCCTGAAACATATTTTACTTCCGGCTAATAATGTTGAATTAAATAAAAACGAAGAAATATATGTCGGCATCATTGTTGACGTTTTTGTGACGACTGTCATCAAACGAAAAAGTAATATATCTTAACGGAAAAGCAAAAGCGAATTTTTAATATATATCGACACGTTGCCGTCGGTGTCATGTTGGGCGGTGTATGATACACCATGACGCGATTTTTAAAAATATATCTCTGCATTTTCCCGCGTGTGTGGAATGTTCTCAATTATTGCTGACACCGAGTCCAAAACCATCGATAAAAATGAAATCATATGGTGAGTTAGATTGGAGATAAAGGCGTGAGAGAGACTCAATGGCCTTGAAGTTGAAGTTACAGGCGTTTGAGAATTCATTTCGTTCTATAAACGGCAACTTTCATTGGATTTCCTTCCCGTTTTTTTTCAACCGAGTCGAAAACTATGTTAGCGACTGTGAAAAATGAAATGATATATCGAATTTTTAATATGTATCGACACGTTGCCGTCGGTGTCATGTTAGGCGGTGTATGATACACCATGACGCGATTTTAAAAAATATATCTGCATTTTCCCGCGTGTGTGGAATGTTCTCAATTATTGCTGACACCGACTCTAAAACCATCGATAAAAATGAAATCATATGGTGAGTTAGATTGGAGATAAAGGCGTGAGAGAGACTCAATGGCCTTGAAGTTACAGGCATTTGAGAATTCATTTCGTTCTATAAACGGCAACTTTCATCGGATTTTCTTCTCGTTTTTTTTCAACCGAGTCTGCGACTGTGAAAAATGAAATGATATATCGAATTTAAAATAGATATCGACACATTGCCGTCGGTGTCATGTTGGGCGGTGTATGATACACCATGACGCGATTTAAAAAAATATATCTCTGCATTTTCCCGCATGTGTGGAATGTTTGTGGAAAATTAAAGATTTCAAATAAACCTATTTAAAGTGTATGCGCACATAACTAATAAAAAAAACGAAGAAATATCTCTCGGTAATTTCCTGAAACATATTTTACTTCCGGCTAATATGTTGAATGAAATAAAAACGAAGAAATATATGTCGGCATCATTGTTGACGTTTTTGTGACGACTATCATCAAACGAAATAGTAATATATCATAACGGAAAAGCAAAAGCGAATTTTTAATATATATCGACACATTGCCGGCGGTGTCATGTTGGGCGGTGTATGATACACCATGACGCGATTTTAAAAAATATATCTCTGCATTTTCCCGCGTGTGTGGATTGTTCTCAATTATTGCTGACACCGAGTCTAAAAGTAAAACCATCGATAAAAATGAAATCATATGGTGAGTTAGATTGGAGATAAAGGCGTGAGAGAGACTCAATGGCCTTAAAGTTACAGGCCTTTGAGAATTCATTTCGTTCTATAAACGGCAACTTTCATCGGATTTTCTTCCCGTTTTTTTTCAACCGAGTCTAAAACTATGTTAGCGACTGTGAAAAATGAAATGATTTATCGAATTTGATTTGAAATAAAACTGGGGGAGAGCAAGACACCACGGGCCTACAAAACAGGACTCAAAGCTATGCGAGTTAATAAAATGGTGGATATTTGTTTATAGCCACTCCCAGAATGGGTGGAGCTATGGGTGGAGCTACTCTGCAAACCGAGTAAGCCACACCCCGGACAGACACCCAACAGATAGACAGACAGACAGACAGAATCATCTACGGCTATTATAATATAGATACTCAAGAAATATGGATTTGAGATCAAAAGATGAAAGAATGCAGAAGGTCAGCTTTTATTTCTTGGTATTTATATGCATATATGTTTTGCAATTGTAGAACAATAGCACTTTTTATGTTCAGTCCCCTAATGTTAGGTAAGCATAAGTATTGGAACAGATTAACTTAAAGTAAATGAAAGCATACAAAACGCCTCGACAACATATGCAAAAAAAAGGAAATAAATAACTAAATAAAAGAGATGGTATCTTAAACTATCAACATTTGAAAATGGTCCATCAAGTCCATAAAATAATTACTTGCGAATCCTCTTCATCACTATCCCCATCAATAGGATCATCTTCATCCTCACTGTCCTTTGCTCGATTTGCTCGATTGAGGCAATTCCCATAGCTACAGAGAGCAGTGCAAGACAAGTTATTTGCCACACAAGGACACCGTCTACTCTCACACTTTGACTTCTTACAATGACAATGTGGAAGCTTAATAGTCTCCTCTGGTGCTCGAGTCAAGTTCATCCAGTCTATGACCAGGTTATCATCTTCCATCTGCCAGCCTTGATTAAGAAGTGAAGGGATGTCCATATTGCATACCGATGACGTTCTCCATATGGCAGCTTGGTAATTATCTCTCTGCTCATGCTTCTGAAGAGTCTGGGTTCGGAGGCATAGCTCATTACAGGGTCTTTGTATGCGGCTTGAAGTGCTTGCACCTTGCTTAGTTTACGGACGGACATTCGTTCTGTGAGTAGAGCAGGGGACAGGTGAATGCCTCCAGCTTTGACAGTATTTCATTAGAGGGTGAAAATTCTGCTGCAATGAACATGTCAACAGACCTCTCTACCTCCATGATCTTCGACACTTTTATCTTCCTCTTCCCATAGAAAACACTTACACGATCATATTCTGTGAATGAAATGCAGTCCAAGAAGGGCATTTCATCTCTGTGGACCGAGTTCCTCAACAAACTTATTCACATCTACAATCCTACTCACTTTCTGGACTGTCTGTAAATAAACGTTCCTCGCAGCTCAAACTTCAGTACATAGACTCAGTGATGGCAATAATAAAACATCCGTATCAAGACTCTTGATTACGTTTCCAGCTTGTCTAGCTGCATACTTGCTGTGTAGAAGCAAACTGCATCCTGCATCCTCGTGATCACATGCTAGTTCCTTGATTTAATACAGCAGTATCAAATGGAAGACCAAATACTGCATTGGAGTCATCAGGAGGAACTTGGATAGGATTTGGGTTTCAGCCGCTCCTCCTCTACCCTCAAACACGTACAGGCGCAGTCAAGTGAGCCTTACAAAAAAAACCTTCTGCAATAATTAACTTCTCCCTAGACAGATGGATAAAGAAAGAGACAAAGAGTAAAAGACAAAATAAATGAAAAAGCAAGAATTAGGATGGATAAAGAGAAATGTGAAAAAGTATAAAGAAATGTGAAAGGAAGTCGGGAAGAGCCCGGATAGATAGATTTCAGCAGTTACTCCCCAGGCTCAACCGCAGCAACATGTACAAAACACAGCAACAGGAACATCACCACCTCTGACAGAGAGCGAGTGGCATTCACTTCCATGAGTAAGAAAAACCTTGGGTTTTCCATGAATTGGTGCAGCTCCATCTTTCCATGCAGCGAACAGGAAATTGACAAACCCCTCCTTGTTTGGCCCATGGTTGCTTTCTCCATATAAACACCACCAACACTCGCCATCCCTCAGCACACTGTCTAAATTTCATCCCAAGTGCTCAAGGGAAATTATGAATTTCTTTATTTTTTCGACTGGTAGATATGCCTGCAGCACTCCGTATGTTGCTAACTCAGCGCCGCATGCACACAAAAAGTAAACATTTAGTGCCGGTGTTGTTTATCATTGTATTTGATTGGTTTACTTTTATGGTATACTTGATTTTTGTCCGATCAAGTATACCATTAAAAAAATTAAAAGATGCCTTTTACATCATTAATTAATTGTTCCGGTTTTTTTTAAAGTTTCAAAAAAAAAAAAAAGTGCAACTTTGGACAAAAACACCAAGCCTATTTGACACATTAATCTGTTGATACATCTTTTGATGCGACATTTACATAATGCCTCAGAGGTAGTGAACGAAACAAAGAAAAACCGAGGTGTCCCATGGCCTAAGCGGTGATTGCCACATTGTAATATATAGAACATCATTTGCCTCCCTCCCCATATTCCCCACAAACCACACCTGGCATGGTTCTGTCCAAGTGCAAGAACGACCCTGCAGAGGCCGTGCGTACTCTCCATATCACCATTTTGTACCGCCTGACGCAGCAGTTCCTCTAGCTGCAGAACGGCGGGAACCAGTTTGAGCAGTGTGTTTACATATCTGTAAAAATAATGGGGTAGGTGGAAGAACACAGTTTGAGCATAAGATTACAAACTATAAACATAGGGGCAATACCCCCTGGCGCTCACCTGGTCGAATAAACAGTATACTACACTGACTAAAGGTATTTTAAACCAACTTGAATGGTTTCTAGAAGACAGGGCAGCAGGTAGAATCATACTAACATAATCATAAGACTTTAAACAAACAAACAAAAACAAAAACCTATTTTGGGGGGCAACCGCTACCTCCCCCACCACCACCTTCCCATCCTGTATACCTCCTCAAAACCCAATTTTTCTAATGCCTTGAACAAACATTGGTACATCAGAAGTGATAAAGGTTGTGGTGAAGTTTCATTGAAATTGTGTATGTTGTTTCAGAGAAAAGAGAAAATACCTATTTTGGGGGGCAACCCCCCAGTAGACCCCTCACAGGCCGATTTTTTTTTTTTTATACTGTGAAGAAACTTTGATACAACACGGGTGATTAAGGTTGTGGTCAAGTTTCATCAGAATTGCGTGTGTATATTCTGAGAAAAAGCAAATACCTATTTTGGGGGACAACCACCCCACCCCTCCACACACACACACCCCCACCCCCCCTCAGGGCCCGATTTTTTTTAAATGCCGTGAACAACCTTTGGTGCATCACAGGTGATGAACGTTATGGTCAAGTTTCATTCAAATCGTGTGTGTAGTTTCAGAGAAGAAAGCAAATATCAATATTTTGGGGGGGGGGGGGGGGTGGCGAGGGGGGGGGGGTGAAACCTGGACCCACTTTGACCCCCCATAGACCCCTTAAACTTCGATTTTCTTCGTGCCGTCAACAAACTTCGGTACAACACGGGTGATGAAGGTTGTGGTAAAGTTTCATCGAAATAGTGTGCGCAGTTTAAGAAAAAAAAGCAAATTCCTATTTGGGGGGTCAAACCTGGATGCACTTTGACCCCCTGGTAGACCCCCTTAGACCCAGCTTATTTTTAATGCCGTGAACAAACTTTAGTCATAACATAACAAGTATCATTTGTGCCAAATTTGGTTGCAATCCCATCAGCGGTTTCAGAGAAGAAGTTTCAAGTGTTTACGGACAGACGGACGGACGACGCGCCATCGCATAAGATCCCCTGAACTTCGTTCCAGGTGAGCTAAAAATAGAAATGTAGTCAGAGCACAATGATCAATTCAATCATTTGTTGATGTTCCCAACTGAGCACTTGACTCACAGCATTGTGATCCCAAGAATAGAATTATTGAGAATGGATGAAGCTGTGTTTTTTTTAGAATCATTTATTAGTCAAGTAATGTTTGTATGTACTAGAGGTGTGCGGTATTACGGTATTACGGTATACCGGTATTACGATTACGGTATACCGGTATTACGATTACGGTATACCGGTATTACGGTATTACGGTATACTAGAGGTGTGCGGTACACCAAACACCCCCAGTATGTTTACATAATGTACTCAGAATGTACTAATGGGACGATATGATATGGATGGGGTATGATATGCTGTGATCAACAACATTTCTTTCAAAAATGACAAAAATTATGAGGTGTATTCCCAAGATCGTGCCGCAGCCCATTGCTCACTGGAGGTGGTCTGACATGGGTACTCCCGCCCAGAGGGTGGGAGTGCGAGCTAGTATGAACAATGACTGGCTGAGTTGCATTCTGTGAAAAACACAGAACTGTCCACTGCCTAATATAACATCAGCTGCTATGCTGTTGACTGCAGCATCAGTAAGCCCTCATGGCTTTTGAAGATTTTTTTTTTGGCAAGATCATCAGCCGAGGCCACTTAGGCCGAGGGAAAGGAATCAATCTGTATAGATACATAATACACACAAGGTGGAAAAAAGGAAACATTTGATCATGCTGAGATTTTCTTAATAACATGGCTGTGAATAAATTTCAAATTTCCTTTGATTGCTTGTGCTACAAACTTTCTATTATTTAGAGGTATTAAACATCATGGGGCAATTTAACATCGAGCAGCGCATCTGTATTTATGGCAGTCCGTTGAAAAAAAAAAAGGACTCCATCTGTGCCTTGCTACATCATCAAGTCAGGAGGTTGTATTTGTATTTAAGCCAAACTGGTAATGGTCATAAGTAAACTATCTTGCAGTGTGCCATCCTGATGATCCCATAATAATGGCAAAACCTGGGACGGCAGCCCTGCATTCATTAACTCATCACCATACAACAACACAACATGCATTTTAAGGCCGTTTTCCCTGCTAGAGCGGGGGTTAGCCTTGCGGTCCCCATGACAATCTTCTCCATTTTGCCCTATTTTCTGCATCTCTCCTTGTTAACCCCCTTGCCCGCATTTCTTCTTCCACCATCTTTACCCAAGTCTTTCTCGGTCTTCCCCGTCCTCTACTTCCTTCGACATTCATTTCCATCACTCTTCTCAACCAGTCACTTTCATCCTTCCTCAACACATGACCAAACCATCTCAACCTGTTCCTCTTCACAGCATCAATCACAGGCTCTATTCCCATCATCTTTCGCAATTCATCATTTGTCTTCCTCTCTCTCAACGATACTCCGCACATCCACCAAACCATTCGCATTTCCACCCTTTCCAGCCTTCGTTGCTGCTCTACGTTCATGACCCATGTCTCGCTCCCATAAATCATAACACTTCTCACACATGCAGCAAACACCTTTCCCTTCAGCTTCAACGACACTCCCCTCCTCGTCAGCACGCCACTCAGTTCCCGTAACTTCTTCCATGCACATCACACTCTTGCAACCGTTGCCGAGTCTGATCCACCTTCTCCATTCAGCATGTCTCCGAGGTAGGAAAATGTTTTCACACCTTCCAGCTTCATGCCGTCTCCAAGATCCAACTCAACATTTCCTCCATCTGCAGCTCCCTCTGTGCACACCTTACATTTGAATGTAGCTGCCACACTGGTTAATGACCCTCTCAGACAACATCATTTTTGATGAACCCACTCAGCGCACATTGTACATTGAATGGAGTTCACTCCGACACCCTTCCTGCACACAGCACATGGCCACTTCCCAGTTATTTCCAACTCACCACATGCTTTACCACTTGCCATCACCTTTGTCTTTCCTATATTCACATTCAGACCTTTTGTCTCGAAACATTCCTTCCACTTGTTCATCTTTTCCTTCAGTCCATCCATACTTTCCGCAATCAACACCAGATCATCTGCATACAACAACTCCCACGGTAAACCCTCCTTTACGTTCTGAGCCAGCACCACCATCACAAGTTCTGGTGTGCGATAGAGAAGCTGATGGAAAACGTGAAAGATGAGGAAGTTGTTGTGGTAGGAGGAGACCTAAATGGACATGTGGGAAGGAGTATGGACGGTTTTGAGGGAGTTCATGGGGGGTTACGGATATGGTGTGAGAAATGGAGAAGGTGAAAGGATTTTGGCATTTGCTGATGGAGCTGATTTGTTGATTTGTAATACTCAGTTCCAGAAAGGGGATTTTTTTTTTTTTTTTTTTTTTTTTTTTGTATACAAGATCGAGGCTCGTGAAAGAGTAAACATTAATCACACAGAAAGACAAACCGACACATAAAACATATAACATCGGGAGCGGTAGACAAGATGGGGAGAGAGGGGGAAGGACACAAACACAACATTTGAGAGCAGGGACCGAGAGACATGGAGACATCGAGAGATCTGAGAAAGGGCGAGGGCTTTGTGGGGGGGGCATGGGAAGGGGGCGGTGGGAGAGGTATAAAACATATGGACACTGCCAGGACTTCCAGGAAAGAAGTTGGAATTTCAAACAAGGTGGATCTAGGGTGAATTAGCGGGGGTAGAAAAGATCAAGGTTTTGGATGGGGGAAGATAAGAGATGGTGGTGAACAGCTGTTTTAAAGACCTGGAGGGAGGAGTGGGATTGAAGGGAGTGAGGGAGTTTGTTCCAGAGGCGGGAGAAAAGAGGAATGAAAGAGTGAAGGTGAGCAGAGAGCCGAGATTTCGGCAGTTTAACCATCAGAGGGTTGCTGGCAGATCTTGTGCGACCTGTAGGAATATTTGGGGGACAGAGCACAGAGAGAGCTGGGGGTGCAAGGCCGGAGAGGAGTCGGTAAAAGACAGAAAGACCACCTACCTGCCTGCGGTGAGTGAGTGAAAGGCCCTCAGAGATAGCTTCATCGCGGGAGATTCCAATAATTCTGAACGCTTTGGTTTCAACAGCGTGAAGCCGAGCTAGGTGTGAGGCAGGAGCACCGGCCCATAGGGGAGAACAGTATTCCATTGAGCTGCGGATGAAAGCCTTGTATGTGGTGAGGAGCTCAGGTGTGCCGAGGAAGGACTTCGCACGACGGAGGATGCCCAGTCGGCGACTGGCTTTGGAGGCCAGCTTGGAAATGTGGTTTTCCCAAGAAAGATCATGGCAGATAGTGAGACCCAAAATCTTGATCGACAGAACTTCTTGGAGAGGATTGTTGAGAAAGTAGATGGGAGGGTTGTCCAATCGATCTTTTCGGAGAGACATAGTAAGAGTGTGAGATTTGTCAGGATTGAAAGACATGTTCCACTTGTTTGACCAGTCTGTGATTTTGTCCAGGTCTTCAGAGAGTGAGGAGGCAGCAGACTGCCGATCTGAGGGAAGAGGAATGGAGCGGCAGAGAGTGGAGTCATCAGCAAAGAGATAGAGAGGATTTTCGAGAGAGTCAGAGAGATCATTGATGAAGACCAGAAAAAGCACGGGGCCCAGAACACTGCCTTGGGGAACTCCAGCCTGAACAGGAAGAGGAGATGAGAGAAACCCATTCAGGGCCACACGTTGACGATGACTAGAGAGGAAGTCCGCCAGCCATGCGTGGAGATTTCCATGGATACCAAAGGAGGAGAGTTTGGTGAGCAGAGCGGGGTGCCAGACCGTGTCGAAGGCACGTGATATGTCGAGGGAGACAGCTCTAATTTCCTGTTTGGCATTGAGGACCTCCATCCATTGTTGAGACAGCAGAAGCAGCATGTCCAGAGTAGAGTGACCTGGTCTGAAACCAAATTGATGATCAGAGATCAAGCCATTGGAGAAGAGGAAAGATTTCATATCCGAAGCAATGATGGATTCCATGACTTTGCTGATAAATTGGGAGAAGGCTGATTGGTCTGTAGTTGCTAGGATCTGTTTTTGCACCTTTTTTGTGCAAAGCGGTGATGTTGGCTGATTTCCAAGCAGATGGCAGTTGACCTTGAGCAAAAGAGAGGGTGAAGAGAACAGAGAGAGGGTGAGATAGAGCAGCAGAGCAGGATTTTAGGACCCGTGGGCTGATGCCGTCGGGTCCAGTTGCAGAATCAGAGTCGAGGGTTGACAGAAACTTTTCCACCTTGTCAGGAGGAAAGGACACGGAGTCCAGGAGCAGCAGGGTACGACTGGGTATGGTGGGTACAGAGAGGGATGGGTTTGGGACACAAGATTTAGAGGCAAACACAGAGTTGAGGCATTCAGCTTTTTCACGTGCGGAGTCAGCTGTGTAGCCGTTTGAGGTAAGGGAGGGGATGGAGGGGGAACAAACACCAGAAACGGATTTGACCAGACGCCACCAGGATTTGGAAGAGGGAGACAGGTAAGAGAGTTCGGTCTTGAGAACGGAGAGATATTGTTTCCTGGCTCTCCTGAGGGTGGACACACACTTGTTTCGGGCTTTGTGAAAGGAAATGAGATTTCCTTCCGTTGGATTTGCTTTCCAGGAGACGAAGGCAAGTTGTTTCTGGGCAACAGCCTCACCACAATATTCCGTGTACCATGGACGGGAGGAAGGGTATGACAACTGAAGACGAGATGGGATAAATCTGTGCATGAGAGAGCAATTTACTTTGGAAGAATTCCCAGGATGAGTTGATGTCAGAGGTGGTAGAGATGGGAGACCAGTCCAGATGATTGATGGCTGCTTGAAGACCGTGCCAGTTGGCCTGAGTGAAATGCCAGACTCGTCGATGCTGAGCAGGCTCCCTGAGGATGGTCAGAGAGATGTCCACTTTAACAAGGACATGATCAGATGATCCAATCGGAGCAGAAGAAGACCAGCAGACATTTTCAGGGAAGTTAGTCATAACCAAGTCCAGAAGAGAAGATGTTCCGTTGACTGAGATCCGGGTCGGGAAGTTGACAGATTGTGTCAGTCCCAGTGAGTCGCAGAAGTCCTTTGCTGAGGAGCCATGGCTGGTGAGAGAGGTACCCACACCCAGCCAACTGGCATGATGACAGTTGAAATCACCACATATGAGGAAGAGAGAGTTGGGATGAGTAGATAGAAGTTGGTCCATATCATCAGACAGCGAGATGTAGATGGAGTCATCACTGTTTGGTGGACGGTACAACACACATATGAACAAGAGGTGGGAGCGAAGGGGAAGCCGTAGCCAGAGGTATTCCTGGGGGTGAGGTGGAGAGAGTGCAGTGCAGGGCGAGTGAGGAAGAGAGTTTTTGATAAAGATAGCAACCCCGCCTCCAGGACGAGGCTCAGGTCTATCATACCGGAGGAGGGAGTAGCCCGGGAGAGATACTATGGAATCAGAGACATCATAAAGGAGGAAAGTTTCTGTTAAGCAGATCACGTCTGGTTTGACAGAAGCAACTTGTATGGAGAGATCAGTTAAGTTTGAACGAAGGCCCCGGATGTTTGAGGTCCATACCGTTAATGAAGAGGAAGGGGGAGCATCAGATACAGAACAGGGGGGAGGAGGGGTAGGGTAAGATGTGGAAGAGGTGGAAGAGGTAGGGAGAGCTGTTGAAGGTGTGTCAGAGATTTCAGAATAGCTCGGAGAAAGGGAAGGATGGGGCGGACAAAAGGTTTGATGGTGATTGGGTGAGCCACAATGAGGTGTTATTTGAGGAGGGGAAGAGCGAGGCAGAAGGTTGGGGGAGATGGAGGTGAGAGTTTGAAGGGGGAAGAAGCGGGGAGGACGCTTTGAGGAGGGGGAGTGAGAGGGGGGAAATTGAGAAGCAATGAGGGTGGGGAGATTTGAAGGGGAGGGGTGAGGGGGGAGTTTGGGAGGGAAGGGACAAGGGGAGGGATTTGAAAGGGATGGGATATGGGGGAGATTTGGAGGGGAGGGGTGAGGCAGGAGTCTAGGAGGGGAGGGGCGAGGGGGCGTCTTGGCGGGGAGAGGTGAGGGGGTAGTTTAGGAGGGAGGGGGCAAGGGGGGAGATTTGAAAGGGATGGGTGATGGGGAAGATTTGGAGGGGAGGGGTGATGGGGAAGATTTGGAGGGGAGGGGTTATGGGGAAGATTTGGAGGGGAGGGGTGAGATTGGATTTTTGAAAGTGTACGATTTATGGGAAACGAACATTTATTGCAAAATGAGTTTCTTGTGACCTTCGAGTTAAAAATACGTTTAAGGACGCTGGATGGAGGATGGAGTGCAGGAGAGTTTAGGGAATGTAGAAAAAAGGCACTATAGGAGATGGATATTTTTTTTGGGATGAAATGATTTGGTGAGCAAGTCGAAAGCAGCCTTTTAAAGAAGAAGCAGAAAAAGGTGTTATAAAATATGACGGAATACATAACTTGAGGGGAAAGTGTAAACATTGAAGGTTAATGAGTGAAAACTATCTGGGGAAATGGGGGAGAAACACGTGGTCGAAGAACGAACGAACGAATAAGAATGAATAAACGAATGAGAACAGAGAAGGAATTTTTTTTTTTTTTTTTGAGTTGAGATTTACACAAGGAAGTAGGCTATGGGTGAAAAGACTGGGAATACAGAGAACGAAAGTTATTGGATCACAAACGACAGACCGCTGAGAGAAAAACAAAACCTCAAGGTTGTACAGTGCACACTGTACAAGGCCTCAAGACACGACACGAATTAACACGATTTTCAATACAGGTATGAAAGATTTGCACCGAAAAATCTTCGTCGGGACACAATATACGTACAACACCATAAATAAATACAGTTTTAACGAAAATACAAATGGGAACAATCACTTAACTTCGATTTCAAATCGTTCGCGACGCGGCAAAGGCCTTGCTCGCGACACGGCAAACAGACGATCAATTTATGAAAGATAAACACCGAGAAACAACCAAAGTTGCACACAATAACTTCACACACCGAAAGATAAATACAGTTTCGACAAAATACAATTGTGAACAGACAACTTCGAAAAACGTGGAGACCGTGTGGAGCTTCGAAAATCCCTCCCACCGTCTCCGAGATCTGATAATAAGGGATAATAAGCTTGTCCATTTAATAAGCTTGTATTTAATAATAAGCTTGTCCATTCCTTCTCTTCATCGCTCCGACCAACCTGCGGAGCATATCCCGAGATGACGTTCACCAAGAGCTTTCCAATCATCATTCTCACCATCATCAACCTTTCACTCACTCTAGTCACACTCACCACACTGTCCACAAACTCCTCAGAAAACAGGACACCAACACCATTCACGCCCTCCGGGCACCCTTGCCACACAAACTTGTATTTCTGTCCCAACCTACCCTTCACCATTCTCACACGACTTCCCTTCCATCTCGTCTCTTGCACACAACATATGTCCACTCTTCTTCTGACCGATACTTCCACCACTTCTCCTGATCTCCCTGTCATTGTCCCTACATTCCATGTCCCAAACCTCAGAAACCGATCTCCACTTCGGGCTGTACCCTGCCCATATGTAGTTGTAATTGTCATGGTTCTCTTTTTGAGGCAATGTTTTTATGGCCGGATGCCCTTCCTGTAACCAACCCTCTTAGTCGCCTCTTACAACACGCAGGGATACAGTGTACCTATTCTAACCAGGGTACACACCGGGATTAGCGCAACTGAGAGGTGTGTGTGTGTGTGTGTGTGTGTGTGTGTGTGTGTGTGTGTGTGTGTGTGTGTGTGTGTGTGAGAGTGAGAGTGAGAGTGAGAGTGAGAGTGAGAGTGAGAGTGAGAGAGAGAGAGAGAGACACATGAAAGCCCGCTTGGGGTTTGTAAAAGAGCACCTGAAGGAATCTCACACTGTGAGAAACAAGCTTCTGGGGCTTTCATGTGTCTTTCACTGAGGAGAGGCTTCCGTCTGGCCACTCTGCCATGAAGCCCAGATCGGTGGAGTGTTGCAGCGATGGTTGTCCTTCTGGAAGTTTCTTCCATCTCCACATAGGATCTCTGGAGCTCAGCCAGAGTGACCATCGGGTTATTGGTCACCTCTCTTACCAAGGCCCCTCTCCCCCGATTGCTCAGTTTGTCCGGGCGGCCAGCTCTAGGAAGAGTCCTGGTTGTTCCAAACTTCTTCCATTTAAGAATTATGGAGGCCACTGTGCTCTTGGGAACCTTCAATGCAGCAGAGGTTTTTTGTAGGCTTCCCCAAATCTGTGCCTCGACACAATCCTGTATCTGAGCTCTGCAGGCAGTTCCTTTGACCGCATGGCTTGGTTTTTGCTGATATGCATTGTAAGCTGAGACCTTATATAGACAGGTGTGTGCCTTTCCAAATCAAGTCCAATCAATTGAATTTACCCCAGGTGGACTCCAATCAAGGTGTAGAAACATTTCAAAGATGATCAAGAGAAATGGGAGGCATCTGAGCTAAATTTCAGGTGTCATAGCAAAGTGTATGAATACTTATGTCAATGTAATATTTCAGTTTTTTCTTTTTAATAAATTTGCAAAACTTTCTAAAATCCTGTTTTCTCTTTGTCATTATGGGGTATTGAGTGTAGATTGATGAGGGAAAATGAATTTAAACGATTTCGGCATGAGGCTGCAACATAACAAAATGTGAAAAAAGTGAAGGGGTCTGAATACTTTCTGAATGTACTGTATATATATATTGTTACGGATCTCCGAGACGGCACTCCCCTTAGCAAGGGGGGGTTAATCGCCTTGGCCTTTTAAGCTGGCCGTCTCTCGTCCTGGTACTTGTAACGCTCTTTTGCGGGGTGGAATTGATCAGGGTTATTGGTCAAGGTGTTCTCCCGAATACCTTTACCAATCCCTCCGCAAAACAGGGAGACAAGTACCGCTCGAACCACGGACAAGATGGTATTTGCCGAGCGGTTTAGCAATCCGCAGCCCGAGCCATTAACAAAAGACTAACCCGATTCCGAGCGTTGGCCAAATCGTGCCACAGGTACTCAATGGGAAGAAGGGACTAAAGCGATCGGGGGAAAGAAGAAGCCAAAGTAAGGAATACCAGACATTTATTAATTATGTACAAAAACCAAAGAACCAAAGAAGAAACGAAAGTAATATACAGTGAAGAAGAAGACAGGGCAGCCTTAGGCAGTCTTATATTATTCCCCAGGACAACAAACAGGACAGACAAACAGACTTACACGAAAGGGAATAGCAGGCAGGAATGACTGGAAGAAGGGATGAGAAGGCCCAGGCAGACGGTAGGTGTCGAGGTCCGGCTCCAGGAGTCGACTCGCGTCGCGGCGGGAAAACCCTGGCAGGCAGCAAGCGCGTATCGTTCACCGCGAGTGGACGTTGCATATAGCGATGGGACTGGGATGCTCCGTCTAAAACAAATGGCTCGTGTCAACGCTCTCTCCCTTGAACAAGATGCCAGTTCGTCGCGCACTCCAGGTCCTTCCCCTCTCGTTGGTACCTTCTCACGCGTCTCTCTCGCAACTCTTGAACCCTCGCACTCAACTGGCCAAGCAGTCCTTCGTAGCCGCTTTTACTGCTCGTGTTGGAATCAAGCCGCGCTTCATAGACCCACGCCCGCGATGGTCTTTCGTCAGCCCTGGTTGGCTGGTGGGGGCTCGCTGGCCCCGACTCGGGTGGTGCGTCGGCGTGCCATGCCCGTGATCTGGCGGCTCCGCCCCCTTCTTCCTCGGCTGGACCGCATGGCTAATGGCGGCTTGCGGCAATCAAACGAACCAAGACAAGGGGCAGCGAACGCTGCTCGACCGTTACTTTGCGGAGACGTGGGTGAGGCGATTGGGGAAATTGAAAGGGGCCTATCTTATTTGATTAATGCAACGCAGATTCAACTACTGGGAACAGATCCTTAACTGAAACACATAATAATGAAATAACTACGGAGAGGTCCTATGGTTCGCTACGTGTTGTACATGGACTAACTAGGGTGCGATCTTTAACAAACCAATTGATGGGGATATTTACAGGGGAACATTTATAAGGGAAACATTTACTAAAATTTACTAGTGAAGGTTCTAAAAACCATAACAATATATATAGAATACATTTATACACAATACACCATTACATAAAGTACGGTACATGAAAAAACGAATGTGTTGGACAGTACGTCAGTATTTATGGGAGCCGTTAGCTGCATAACTTATAGAGCATGACACCTTGTCTTCATTCTTCCATTTAGATTATTATCAATGTGTGATTGTTGTTCAAAACATCTTATGGCGAGCGCACTTAACACGTTTCACCAAAAGTGTTTGCTAAAACCGTTTGACTTTCTCATTATCCATATATGAACCCATATGGCTCCAATGATGTTCATATCAAGGATGTGCACGACAAGGCATCTTTGTGAGTGTTCCATTGGCCTCTTTCCATTCCAGATAAATTTTACGACATTGGCTGCTCACTTGGGATAACTGTCATGTTGGAAGATGCATCTCAACCCAATGGTACGTGTTCCTGACGGAACAGTACGATGGATCAGGACTTGCTTGTACCTGTCGGCAGTCGGTGTACATCCAATTTTAATGCAATTCTTCAACACCCTTGGCTGATTTACATCCTCCCACTTGATTTTATGCAACCTCACCCATGCTGTAGCTTCACTGTAGCTGTTGTTCACCGACTGCCGCCTCGTTCCCTGGCCCACCTTCGAACAAACTGCTGTTGAATATGAGCTTAAATCAAATACTGGAATTCTGGAATCGAATACTCCCTCCTGCGTTGATTACCCAATTGGCTTCAGATGGCAATCAATGACCTCAGCTGAATAGGCTCCTTTTATTATATACTGTGTGGGAATGTCACATGTTGATTGTTGACAGCAAATGTCACGCGATATTGAGTATCACGTGACCTTTGCTGTTGAGTGTCACTGCCGTTGATTATTGGCAAACGATTCAAACTTGGACTCGTCTGCAAAGAGCACCTTCCTCTCAAGGTTTGCTTATTGCATCATTTCATTCCATTCCGCTGCCCACTGCAGCCATTCTATTTGATTCCCTCTCCCCAGCAAAGGTTTTCTGGCAGCGAGACCACATTGAGCTAACGCACATCTTACTGTTCTTCAAGAAATCTTAACATCTGCAATTTCAACCAAGAAATTCACATCTCTACTACTACATTGTCGTCTATCAGGTAGAGAACATACCCTGAGGTACTTAACATCACATCCATTTAAAAGCAATATACATTCACAGGATGCCCCTCTACACCATTGGAGGATACTTGAGCATCTGCAGCACAATGCCGAGATTCAATCCGAGATGAAAACCACTCGGTGGTGATAATGTCGGACGTGAGCTCTGCCTCATCAGCTAGACTAGTTTGAGGTGCTGTAATTTTTGAATGATATATTTATCTTAAACCAGACTCGGTACGGTAATGGTTAGCGAGCATCCGCTCCGAGTCTGGGAGGTTGGTGGGTCGAATCACGACCGAATCATACAAAAGACTTTAAAAATGGAGACGTCAAGCTTCCAAGCTTGACGCTCAGCATTTAAGATGAGTGAACACAGACAAGCAATGCTGGGTAGGCAATGGCAAACTACCTTGCACAACCCTTCCCAAGAAACAGCTTTGGCAGCATAAATGCTCTGTAAAGAATATGGTGCATCCAAAAATCCCAAAAAATAATTATCTTTAGTTTTATAAAAATGCAGATTGAGGTTGCATTGAATCACTTTCCATGTCAGTTGCTCTTTCAACAAACCATTCAAAAGCAACCATTTTATTATAATGGCCTCTTCAGAAGGGAGTTGGTTTCATGTTAATGTGATCAGAAAGCTTTCACTTGTACTATGGGAGACGGAATCACATTGGTTGGGAGCCAAAGGTAATTTGTAAAAGGCAGTCCACAACGTGCAACAACATTGCCAGGAAAATTTCATCTGCAGAAATTGATAATTTGCATACAAATAATATCATTAACACAAAGGACAAATAAACATGGCACTCGAGAGGCGCGTATGTGCTTTATCGAAATTAGGTATGCTCATTTACACCGTTATGCCAACCCAGCGGACTTCAAGAATGCACTCGTGGTACCTTGGGACCACGCGCTGCAGAACGAGTAGATGCTGATCGCATCACAACGATAATGCTTCCCGACGAGGGATCACTCGACTTGTATACGCTGCAATGTCGCACATTTGGTGAGCGAGCACGCCAGGTAAAAGCCATAAGTGACAAAGTTAAACACTTTGTTGACAACTGAACTTACACCCCACACACAAAGGGAAATCAATATATTGTCAAAGATTTGTGTAAAGTGTAGAACTCACCAACTCATAAAAGGAAGTTCAATTCAAAATACTCGAAGATTATGGATACAATTATTCGAGCATTCTTATAATTTTGGGAAGCATCTTTCATAGTTCTGGACCACCTGTACAATTTAATAAAAGGGCTGACAGAATGCCCTAGAGGTACGCACACTCACCTCTAAGGTGTCTGGCCTTGGTTCGAATCTTGACCCAGCTATAAATTGTCATCCCGGTGTTTCACAGGCAGGGCGATTCATCAGTGCCTGTGCCGTCCCTCAGATGGACCTTAAACCGGGCGTCCCGTCTACCGACATTACGTTGGTGGACGTTAAAGATCCCATGGTGTTCTTTGTAAAGTGTAGGTGAGCTATTACCGACACCAGGGCCAAATTCCAAATTTATGCTCCAACCAACAGAGGGCATTGCATCAGCCACACAGCCATGACCTCAGCCAATGATGCTACCCCGCAGTCTTCTGCTGCATTCGATATAGAAGCAGAAGAAGAAGAAGAACAACAACAACAACAACAACAGCAAAAACAGGGGTAGATATTAACCTTCAAATTTTGCTGTCCTTCAGATAAGTGAGGGAGAAAAAAAAAATACTTGTCGAACTCACAACATGGTTTGACTGAAATTTTAACTCATCTAACACCACTATCTATTTTAGTTTCTGCTGTTGACATGGCGAAGCTCATCTCATTCAGAATTTCATGTTCAACTCTCACCTAAATACACTTACTAACTAGAACGGTACTAGGTAGAGCACATAGGTTTCAGCCTATGTGCATAGGTAGAGCACATAGGCAGCAGCCAGGCTGAACAGTTTACATTTTGTATCCCACTGATAGGCCGGATCTGGATCAGGACCTGAACCAGTCTAATTGGCTCGTTAATGTCACCGAACCAACTCATCCAACACATTACATCTGAATCTGTCCACAACTTTTTGAAATATCGTGCTTTAATTTTTATTACATTTTTGGGCCCCATCTCTCAAAAAGGTGAAGTGTCACTTAAATAAATAAATAAAAACTCTCAAATCTGGATCCAGATCAGGATCTTCACCAAAATCGAATTAGTCCTGGCGACGCACCCAACCTGTCCACCAAGTTTTCTCTGAATACATTCATAATTGTTGCGATATTATGCAATACTGGATATCGTTTTTAGCCCCATCTCTCAATGGTCAAGAATCAGTTAAAATTATAGTATCCGGATATGGATATTCACCAAACTCGGATCATTTCAAGCTTGTCACTCACCAACCTATCAATCAAATTTCGTCCGAATCTATCCATAACTTTGACATATCATGCTCACAGAAAAATACAGACAAACAAGGGTGAAAACATAACCTCCGTCCACCTTCAGTGGTGGAGATAATAAACTAATATTGAAAATAAATATTCATTATGAAAAAAAAAATGATGAAGACTGTATAAAAGAGAACTCAACCATCGAACACCAACATCGAGTGGACCGTGTATATCGTCATTTTCACAAGGCAAAAGCACACACCTGGATACTGTGGACTGTAGTTGTATTAAATGCGGTAAATGTGCACACTTCATTGCTGGAGTCAGTAAATGAAGATATACTTTTGTTTGCATCTTTCAATAAGATGAAGAGCTTGTCTTCATCCTGACCATCTGCATCTCCTGGAATTCTAACAGGGCGTGCATTTTGGACGACGTGACCTCAGTCCCCTTATCTGCCGCAGGTGCAGAGCACATTTTGCATCATCGGCTTCTCGACTCAGACCATGTCCATATACTGTGGATATACACGAGTGATTCATAATGATTCCGATCGGACTTGATATTCTTAACGGCAGAAAAGCTACTCTCAAAAATGGCTCATTATAATGGCAGGGACAAAATGAAGCCTACAAACTCTAACATGTTTTGGAATCTGTACTCTGAAAGGCACAGCTCTAATATAGACGCCGAGGCACAAGGTTTTGTGAGATCTAATGCGTGCTCAAGAGGTTTGCTTTCACTTTCGGTGTTCAAGTAGAATGGAAGCTACCGGCAGTATTTCTCTATTTCTGATTTTACAGGTCGCTAATTGGCTTGTCCCAGAACTTTTTATCAGAAATACGCTTGCCGTGTTGAACGGAAATATAGATGTGTCCACCGAACATTGTGTGCACACAATGTGATGTGAACTTGTGATGTGCACACACTTATTCCTGTCCGAACATAATTTTCTCTTTCATCATACCTGTTCTATTTCGTCACAGCTTCGTCCACTTCATCACAGGATTGTGTTGTTGAGGTAAATGTGAATAAGAAGCCCCATTCTTCACAGGTTTCCAGGAACAGCCATTTTACTTTGCAGACAGAACGGAATACGTGACATAACTCGTAAAAACATTATATTTCTTCGCCAGCAACACCTTTATGGTCACCCATCATTTATTCCCACCTGGTCCCAAGTGGCCGCTTGGCATGGCGCAGACATGCACAAGGGTGGCATTTTGAGCTATTGAGGTTGTTTGAAAATTTCAGCTTTCACTATATATCCTGATATTTATTTGCAGAATGATGCACACCCTTGGTTACCAACTTTGCATTCGTTACAATCTGATGTCAGTTGAGCCTACATAATCACCTACTGCAGAAGCATTAGCGACTCTTGGATCTGAAAAGTGCGCCAATACGGGGCCTTCGTTACAGCTGCCATTTTGTTTCCTTCGTGGTGCAAAGGGGGCTCGGAGTGTAATAACAGAGTGTGCTGCGAATGTGATGTTGCTAGATGAAAGAACCTTTCCAGTTACTGAAATGAGTTGGGAAAGCATCCTCCAGGAATACTTCACTGGCTTGGTTGAAGGCATGGTTAACTTGTGAAAAGCAGGATTTAGGGAGGAGAAGGCAGTGCTTTCAGCTTCTCCAACATGAGTACAGTCCACAATGCAAACGAGACAGAATGGTTCTTGAATTAGAATTGTGTATTCTCCGTTTAAAAGCCAACAGAATAGGATCCAACATCAAACAAGAATATTGATGTGGTTAAAGATTTTTCAGTGGCTTGTGGATGTATCTTTTTAAAACAGAGCAGATTCTTGTTTTTTTTCACCGATGTGACACAAAGGAACGAGCAAGGCCTTGGTCATTATAACTAGCAAACAGTTCAAAGAGGATGAGCCCCAGAATTGAAGCGGACATGGACACAAAGCTATATATAGTCAGTCTTGTTTGTCCATCATGGAATGCTCAAATATATTTGCAGCAAAACACTGTGGTTCAAGATGATTTCACATGAGATTTCAAACAAAACAAGACAAGTTTGGCGAAAATGACTCCCCCCTCCGCACCGTTCAACTACTATCTTTCCATTATCCCATTGACCCATTCCTTTCACCGCATTTCCGAAACGAAATAGTACTTAAAACACTGACGCATTCCAAACAACATGTCCGAGTGGTCATATCAAGACTTCGAAAGTTGCAGAAAAGAAAGCACAACCCAGCTGTCAGCAGCCATAACCTCCATCCTTATTTATGCTGCGCACTAAAATCTCTTGTTGCTGAGCAAGTATCAGAGACCATGGCAAAGATCACTAGGAAATGGAAGTGGGCATTCTTTCTTTGCATGTCTCTATGAAGTTGAGGCATGTAAAAGAGCTACCACAGAGAATGGACCAGAACAAAATACAACAAAAAAGAACAAAGTAGGAAGGGGGTGAGGGGCAACACCAACAGTTAGGTATCGGGATACAACCGAGGGAGCCTTGGAGGGAGAATTGGCATAAGAACGATAGTAAGGGGAGGGGAGGATGACACAGGATGCGGACACAAGGGGTGAGCAAGCTAGATACAAGTTAAAACACAGAAGGCATAACACCTAGTATAAAGCAGAAATGGAACAAAAATAATGAGGGTGAGGGAGAGGGGTGAAAACACAATAACCTTTTTTTATTATTATTGTAAACTTGACAAATTTCAGTCTTCGGACTGCCTTCTCCAGTGTTTAATGATTTCAATAAACCGAAATGAATGAATCAATGAATAACCTATAGCAGAAGGCTTGGGTAGGGTTAATGACGATATACCAAATCATGAGTAAGGATGAAGGATGACGTGAGGTGGTGAACAGCGGTCTTGAAGGCCCGAAAGGAAGAATGGAACTGCAGAGTAGGGAAGGTGGTTCCACAGGCGAGAGAAAAAGTGAACAAATGAGTGGAGGTGAACAGTGAGCCTGGATTTTGGGAGTTTAACAAGTTGGTTGCTGGCAGACCATGTCCACCCTGCAGAAACATATGAGGGACAGAGTCAAGAGAGGGCATAGGGTGAAACATGATAAAGGAGGTGGCAAAATAGAGTTGCCACTTATCTGTCTCCAATGCAGAAGTAACAGATGCAGACACCAAACTTCGTCGTAGGAGATCTCAATTATTTTAAGGGCCTTGCATTCCACAGCATCAAGAAGGGCAAGGAGTGAGGCAGGGAGGGGCACAAGCCCAACGTGGAGAGCAGTATTCCATCAAGCCGCGAATTAAGGCCTCATAGGTTGTCAAAAGTTCAGATTGGCCAAGGAAAGACCTTGCATTCAGATGGAGGATGTCCAGTCGGCGGCTGGCTTTGGCGCCATCTTAGAAATATGGTTTGCCCAAGAAAGTTCATGGCTGATGGAGAGGCTCAAAGGTTTGAATGACTTAACCTCTACAAGTGCTTTGTTTAGGAAGTCGATGGTAGGGTTTGCCAAACGTTCCGTTCAAAGAGACATGGTGAGTGCATGGGAGTTGTTGGGGTTGAAAGACATACTGCAAGTGTTGCACCAGTTCCTGATTATATAATGGTCTGCAGAGAAGGAAGACACTGCCACATGACTTGTAAAAATGACTTGCCTGAAGGATGAGAAATTATAGGACAGAGGGTGGAATCCTCAGCAAAATGATAAGCAGGATTTTCCAGAGAATAAGCAGGATTTTCCAGAGAATAAGCAGGATTTTCCAGGGAATAAGCAAGAAGTGGAGGAACAAAACTGGACCCAAGACACTATCTTGGGACACTCTAGCCTTGACAGGTAGAGAGGAGAGGAGAAGATCCCTTTCAGAGCGATATGCTGACTTCGGGAGTGGAGTAAGTCAGTGATCCATGAAAGGAGGTGCCTTGGATGTCATAAAGCAAAGAGTTTGGAGATCAAGGAGGGATGCCAGATTGTATCAACTGGATCTGCCTATGTTGTTTAACTTGCACTGATACAATTAACATCATTGAACGATTATTACTTTTTCTACAAGAAAACATTCACATTAACCTCGAACGACACTCGTCTAAATACACAGAAAATCAGATGTCAGGCCAATGGAAGCTAAGCTCATAAGAGTCTGTGCCCAGTGATGGTCACCCAGACAGGATTCTAGCACACAATGATCAAAACCTTTTTGAATAACATTACACAATCTTTAACATCAATGAGCAAATTTTTGACCTCCCCCCCCCCCCCCGACTGAATTCAATACAATTGTAAGGATATTTTGGAAAGTTGATGCTTCCTCATAGGTAGGTCACTCAGTAGATGCATCATAGCTTCCCTCAGGGCATTCAGTCAATCACGTGGTGGGATGGCATCACATGTACAGTCATATGAAAAAGTAAGTACACCCCATGTAAAGTTTTGACTTTTTCAACATATTTCAACGTACAGCTATTTGATCTTCATTTCAACAATATTGATAGATAAAGGTGATATAATATAACAAATATCATGAAACATTTACATTTTGTGTTGTAAATGTGTGTGGTGTTGGGCTAGCCCAACCAACAGCCCAACAGCCCAATAGCCCAACACCAACAGCCTGGTGTTGGGCTAGCAGCTAGGGTGCCAGCTTAGGATCCTAGGATCCTGGGTTTGAATCCCGGTCGATCGCTGAATTAACGCCAGGGGGGTTGACTCAGCCTGTCATCCTTCCGAGGTCCGCAAATTGAGTACCAGTTCACTGGTAATTCCCTGTTTGTCGTAAAAGGCAACAAAAAGGGTTGGCGGCAGGAAGGGCATCCGGCCGTAAAACATTGCTTCAAAAAGGGGACCAACAAAAACAACAACAACCACGGTGCCCGAAAAAAGGCCAACCCCCGCATTATGGGGAAAAAATGGCCTAAAAGGTGGTTTTATTTACATTTTGTAGTCCATTGTATAATTTAAATAAACATAAATGCAAATTTCGCATGTGGAAAAAGTAAGCACACCCTTGGCTTCAATAGGTGGTATTGCCCCCTTTGGCAGAAAACAACCTCAAGCAGGCGTTTCTTTTAACTGTCTACCAGTCTCTGACATCGACTGGGAGAAATTTTTCACCCACTCCTCCATACAGAATTCTTTCAGCTGTGCAATGTTTGAGGGGTTTCTTGCATGCACAGCTCGTTTCAAATCCCCCCACAACATCTCGATGGGATTTAGATCCGGGCTTTGACTTGGCCATTCCAGAACCCTCCATTTCTTTCTTTTCAGCCATTCCTTGGTGGATTTACTGGTATGTGTAGGGTCATTGTCATGTTGCAATGTCCACCTTCGGTTGAGCTTCAACTTTCTGACAGATGGCCTCACATTATCCTCAAGCACCCTCTGGTACAATGAAGAATTCATAGTGGATTCTATGATGGTGAGTTGCCCAGGCCCTGATGCAGCAAAGCTGCCCCAAACCATAATATTTCCACCACCATGGTTTACAGTTGGTATCAGGTTCTTGTGGTCAAATGCTGTCTTTGGTTTTTGTCAAACATGTCTTCTGGTACTGTGGCCAAATAGCTCTACCTTTGACTCATCTGTCCAGAGCCCATTGTTCCAGAAGTGCTGGTCTTTGCGGAGGTGTTCATTGGCAAACTTTAGTCTTGCCCTGATGTTCTTTCTGGACAGCAAAGGTTTCCTCCTGGCACACCTCCCATGTAGATCAAATTTGTGCAGCCTCTTTCTAATGGTAGACTCGTGCACTTTGACATCAACAGTGGCAAGAGCTACCTGTAGGTCCCGTGATGACATTCTGGGGTTCTTAGAGACTTCATTCAGCATCTTGCGGTCTGCTCTCAGGCTGAACTTGCTGGGGCGGTCTGGCCTGAACAAGTTGGCAGTTGTTTGGAATCTTCTCCACTTGTAGATGATCTTCCGGACAGTCGAATGATTGATTTCAAATTGTTTGGAGATCTTTTTAAATCCCTTCCCAGACTCGTAGGCATCTATAACCTTCTTTCTGAAGGCCTCAGAGAGCTCTTTTGATTTAGGCATGGTGACGCCACACACTTCAACAACAAAGAGCAAACCAAACCAAATGTCTGAGGTTTAAATAAGACAGGTTCCTCCAAGATCCTCTCTAACGATATTCTAATCATTTGCACCTGAGCTGGTGCACCTGATTCTAATTTTACGTATTTGAAGTAGTGACAAATGTGGGGGTGTACTTACTTTTTCCACTTGCGAAATTTGCATTTATGTTTATTTAAATTACACAATGGACTACAAAATGTAAATGTTTAATGATATTTGTTGTATTATATCACCTTTATCTATCAATATTGTTAAAATGAAGGTCAACTAACTGTATGTTGAAATATGTTGAAAAAGTCAAAACTTTACATGGGGTGTACTTACTTTTTCACGTGACTGTCGAGAAGACCAGAAGGGGAAGATAGATTACCCTTCGTTGAACTCCATCGAGCTGGTTAGGTTTTTGACCAACAATCCAACAATGAAGTGGAAATTCTGAAACAAACCCGTTTTCTAGAAGCAAACTGGAATCTCAGTCATTAATTCTACATCTTCAGCCAGATTTAAACCTGCAACCTCTGATATGCCAGTCAGGTGTCCTCACCACTTGGCCAAGCCTTGTATTGGAGTCACAGTTTTAAAGGTGGCAGGCTTAAGATCTTAGGGTCTTGAGTTTGAGCCCCTGGAGTACCGTTAAATAACACCAGGTGGGTTGACACAGCCCATCATCTCTCACAGGTCAGCAAAATAAGTACCAGCTTACTGGCAACAGGGGCACTGCATCAGCGGCACAGCCACAATACCAGAAAATAATGCATCCAGCAGTCACAGGCTTCCCTCTAATGGTCACCATACTATAATGATACGTCACCATTGCAGTCGGATCACATCCAATCAGTAGTTGACCCCAAATGGGACAAGTCAAAAATAGAGCAAGTTACCATTGCACTATTCTGCTATTCCATTGCACTATTCTGTTGCACATTGCACTATTCTGTTGCACATTGCACTATTCTGTTGTTGCAATTAATGTGAAGGTACCTGGATGTCTCCTTATGTCCTGGTGCTGCATGTGAATTACATGCACCATGTAGACGCAGAACCACCCACTGGTAAAAATCAGTATCAGCTGCTACACTGCTGCCGGCTTTATCAATCAATCAGCCAACATAGGCTTTAAAAACATTTTTCTGACATTCCCGGTCAACCCCTTCGGAATTCAAAGTCCTCGTAAACTGTGCAATGGATGCCTAATTATGGTGAATGTGTGGCAGGCACCCCCTTATTGGTCAGAAGCCTCGTGGAACATGCTGGTGTGGCAAATAGGTTATCAGTCACCAATCAAGTGAAGGGGTCACACACGCATGATCATAATAAACCCTCGAGAGAATGAAGAAAAATAAAATGAGGGTCTTTACGTCTCCTCTAATATGTGGTATCATTACTCCGAGGTTCACATGAACTGCGCCCTTTGTACGCGGGCTCCATTTTAATGACTGTCACTTCAAGGTGCTTTATTTTATTGAGAAATGGGAAGAGAGAAAAAAAGGACATCTTCATAATCAATCAACTGACAATTCACCGTGGCAACATCTAACATGCACATCAGCCATTAAAATGCTGTGCATGGTGCAGCCCCTGCACTTGCACAGAAGGAAGCATGTGGCAGTGCTCATCTCAAATTAACTGCTGCAAGGTCGTGCCACCATCGCGCCCCGTAAAACATTGGCAGAAAATGGGGATTTCAAGTGTCTTTGCACTCAATCTACCACACGTCACAGCAGGATTTCCATCAAAATGTCATGTCTCGTGAAGACCGCTGGCATAGTCGATAAAAAAAAAATTCAGCAAAGCTTAGCGTTCCAGTCTCTCAGAAGAAAGGTGACGTTTCGATAATCTACGACTATGCAAAGTGCACTTGTTTTCACGTCTCACCATCCATCCCCGACTAGGTTCACCACATAGTCTTGAGAAACATTGTCACACTCCACAATACAAATTTAAAGTAAAGATTAGTCCGATTAAAGAACATGGCCATCTCTGACAGGTCGGAGGTCTCCGTCTTCTTCCACCTCCTTTATGGTCTTGCACCCTGTAACCTCTCCATGCTTCCCACCACCTCCTCTCCCCCCCCCCCCTTCCCCCCCCCCCCATCTCCCTCCCCCGGGTATCTGCAGGATGTACGCGGTCCACCAGCAACCGCTTCCTAGAGAAATTGCCAAAATTCAGAGCCACTGCTCACCTCCACTTAATCGTTCCTTTTTCCCCACCCGTGGAACCACATTCCACACTCTCTTCAATCTCATTCTTCCCTCCACGTCTTCAAGACAGCTGTTCATCACCATATCAAGTCATCCCCTATCCAACGCAATAATATTTTCTACACGCGTTAAACCACCCTCCACCCTTTCCAAAATTTTGCTTCTGTATCCATCTTGTCCAACCCTTGCGTTTTCCCCTACTCCTCATCGTTACCCACATCCCTTGTTCGTACGGCTCCGTTTATTTTCTCCCTCCGCCCTGCTGTTGGCGATTCCCTCTTTTCCGACTGCTATTCCTTTAGTCATGACGTATACTGATCCGTTGTGTTCTAGCTCTTCCAGGATACTTGACTGTATATAAAAAAGTATAAATCTTGAAATATAAATATTAAAAATATTAGAAATATAAATATAAAAAATATAAATCTTTCGTGCCTTCGATACGGTCTGGCACCCCGCTCTGCTCACCAAACTCTCCTCCTTTGGTATCCATGGAAATCTCCACGCATGGCTGGCTGACTTCCTCTCTAGTCGTCGTCAACGTGTGGCCCTGAATGGGGTTCTCTCATCTCCTCTTCCTGTTCAGGCTGGAGTTCCCCAAGGCAGTGTTCTGGGCCCTGTGCTTTTTCTGGTCTTCATCAATGATCTCTCTGACTCTCTTGAAAATCCTCTCTATCTCTTTGCTGATGACTCCACTCTCTGCCGCTCCATTCCTCTTCCCTCAGATCGGCAGTCTGCAGCCTCCTCACTCTCTGAAGACTTGGACAAAATCACAGACTGGTCAAACAAGTGGAACATGTCTTTCAATCCTGACAAATCTCACACTCTTACTATGTCTCTCCGAAAAGATCGACTGGACAACCCTCCCATCTACTTTCTCAACAATCCTCTCCAAGAAGTTCTGTCGCTCAAGCTTTTGGGTCCACTATCTGCCATGATCTTTCTTGGGAAAACCACATTTCCAAGCTGGCCTCCAAAGCCAGTCGACGACTGGGCATCCTCCGTCGTGCGAAGTCCTTCCTCGGCACACCTGAGCTCCTCACCACATACAAGGCTTTCATCCGCAGCTCAATGGAATACTGTTCTCCCCTATGGGCCGGTGCTCCTGCCTCACACCTAGCTCGGCTTCACGCTGTTGAAACCAAAGCTTTCAGAATTATTGGAATCTCCCGCGATGAAGCTATCTCTGAGGGCCTTTCACTCACTCACCGCAGGCAGGTAGGTTGTCTTTCTGTCTTCTACCGACTCCTCTCCGGCCTTGCACCCCCAGCTCTCTCCATGCTCTGTCCGCCAAATATTCCTACAGGTCGCACAAGATCTGCCAGCAACCCTCTGATGGTTAAACTGCCGAAATCTCGGCTCTCTGCTCACCTTCACTCTTTCATTCCTCTTTTCTCCCGCCTCTGGAACAAACTCCCTCACTCCCTTCAATCCCACTCCTCCCTCCAGGTCTTTAAAACAGCTGTTCACCACCATCTCTTATCTTCCCCCATCCAAAACCTTGATCTTTTCTACCCCCGCTAATTCACCCCAGATCCACCTTGTTTGAAATTCCAACTTCTTTCCTGGAAGTCCTGGCCGTGTCCATATGTTTTATACCTCTCCAACCCCCCCCCCCCCTTCCCATGCCCCCGCCCCCAAAGCCCTCGCCCTCTCTCAGATCTCTCGATGTCTCCATGTCTCTCGGTCCCTGCTCTCAAATGTTGTGTTTGTGTCCTTCCTCCTCCCTCTCTCTCCATCTTGTCTACCGCTCCCGATGTTATATGTTTTTGTGTCGGTTTGTCTTTCTGTGTGATTAATGTTCGCTCTTTCACGAGCCTCGATCTTGTATAAAAAAAAAAAAAAAAAAAAAAAAAAAAAGGGCTCCAGATGATTTTGTCCTTGCTAACAAGTTTTAAAATAAAATGTTACTAGCCCAAGAAAAAAGTAGTTTAAATTCAAATGTTTTACAAGCACGGGTTTCAGAAACGCAAATATGGATCAACTTTTTATTTCTACATCAGTCTGGTCACATATATTGACAGAGCTGACAGGTGGGGTCAGATGTCGCCGACTTATCTTTCAGCCGTCTTCTCGTCCACTATCAATTGGTGGAGGATACTAAAATATCCCATGGTACTTCTTTTAAAAAAAATTAGGTCATTGTTCACCTGCCAAAATCTATAGGGGGCACTGAACAAAATTTCATGAGAAAATTACTCTTTGCCATTGCTTGGACATCACTGATGTATACTATTGCACGATTTTGACCACAGAAGCGGGCATGCTATGACTCTCGAAACGAAAAGTCTTTTGTTTAATATCAGGGCCTTAAAATAGTTATTTTGGATAGTCCTTAGTGTACATTGAATCTCGGTTGTTTGGTAGGGGTAGGCAGGGGGAGGTAGTCACGTTCACTATGTTAACAAATATAATTTCGTTAAAATTTTTTGGAGATTTGCAAAACTGTACATTTGTGGAATCATCAGAGCATGGAGAATCCGAAAATCAATGTTGGCATTTGCGTAGACACCTTTGCGAAAATGACACTCAGGACAGTGATGAAGATAGTCACTTTCACTATGTTAACAAATATAATTTCGTTCAAAATGTTTGGAGATAAGCAAAACTATACATTTTTGGAATATTCAGAGCGCGAGGAATCCAAAAATGAATGTTGGCATTTGCACAGACACCTGCATGGCCACCATTTTGGATTTTCAAAATGGCCGACATAAAATACATATTTTGCGCTATTTCGGCTTCTAGTCAACCTAGAAACTTAATTAAATATGCTAGTCCTATGTTTTCGGGGTCAAGGATTCCAATAAAGGCCTCAAAATAGTGCTCAGGATCATAGAAAAGCAACAACCAAAGGTGATTGAAAACCATTGTCTTTATATTTGTGAACTGTATTACATAATACATGATATTGCAAGTCCTTTGAAGTTATAGGTATGGGTTTATAAAGCAAGAAAGCAGCCTTGTTAGTTTCAGATTGAACTATAAGTCCTATACACAGGATCTACTAGGTCTATACCGTTCAGGAAGATGCTTTTACAGATCCTCATCACTGTCCTGAGTGTCATTTTCGCAAAGGTGTCTACGCAAATGTAAACATTAATTTTTGGATTCCTCATGCTCTGAATATTCCAAAAATGTATAGTTTTGCTAATCTCCAAAAAATTTGAACGAAAAAACATAGTGAACCTGACTAAGGCAGGGAGGGTGGTGGAAGCGGTAATCTCTCTCGGGCAGCAAGAATTGTGTTTCAGCCCAAGATCCATGTCCACTTGGTTTAGTCGAAACCATGGTGAAGCAAACAGTACAACATCCTCAGGGACATAAAAGATAATCATGGCCAGACCTGATGAAGCATTAACTTCACACCAACCAAAGAATTAATATCACTCCAATAAGGTCTCTGTGGAAATATCAGGCAGCCTCTGCTGTCGTGAAACCATGCAAGGAGTAGTCAAGCATAATAATAAAAACCAGAAGAAAGCTTTGAGGGCTGGATTGGTCGTTCTGTAGCAAGACATCGATATCTCTGTTCCAAAGACATGTAAGGCAAGAAAACTCACTCTTTTTTTGGTATTTGCTAATTGGTATATTTGGCATTTCTGCAGGCACGTCCTCAGCACCTGTACGGTCAAAGTTCACTCTTGGGCCGATGATTAGTTCAACAAACGACTTTGATAATGCGAGCACAGCGATGCCATACTCGGCCTCAATTAGCATCGTCAAGTGATGGGAATACCTGAGGCCGGAATAATTCTCACAATGAGTCATTGGCCGCTAAGCGTACGCCGTACAGCGGTGCAGGAAGCACTGCAACACGCGTGTCACCCTCATTGATGAATCAGGATTTGATGTTCTGGATTGCGACGGCCATTGCTGTGTTTCATGTCGACATGACAAGCTCACACTTTAGTTGTGGTGAGGAAACTATTTGATGAAACATCTATTTATGGTGTGGGGGTGCATGACATATATCCACAGACCACCTGTGATTGGCCTAAAGAGTAAACTACCATCAGTTTGGTACAGTGATGATATAATCAATATTTGGTGGATTGAGGTTATATTTTCACCCATGTCTGTCTGTCTGTCTGTCCATTTCAAAACGTCATGGATGGATTTGGACAAAAGTTGGTAGACAGGTTAGATGTGTGGCAAGGACGAATTGATGTGATTTGGTGAAGATCCAGATCCGGATCCGGATACGAGAACTGTTTAATTTCTAAAGATTCTTCGCCATTGAGAGATAGAGCCAAAAACTACAAACAACATGATATCTCAAAAGGTTATGAACGGATTCGGACAAAACATGGACAGGCTGGGTGTGTGACAAGGAAGAATTGATTCCATTTTGGTGAAGATCTGGATCCGGATTCTAGAATTTTTTAAGTGTCAGATATTTCACCATTGAGAAATGGGACCAAAAACGATATCATACAATATTCCAAAAAGTTGTGGACTGATTATGACAAAACTTGGTGGACGAGCTGGTTAGGTGACAAGAACAAGCCGATTGGATTTTGATTCACGTCCGAATCCAGATCCAGCCCATCAGTGGGATACAAAACATAAACTGTTCATCCTGGCAGAGGTATGGGCTATACCGAGTGCTGTTCTGGTTTTTACATGTTTTAGAATTTAGAACAATTAAATAGACTGGCATGTACACGTAGAATTTAACGACCTTTTGTGAACAAAATCTAAACTCATAGAAGAACCATCACCATCTCCAATTGACCTCCACATCTCTTTTTCTCTACCAATCTACCAATCACCATCATCATATGGCACACATTAGAAAGCACGGGCAGGAATATCAACAGTGCTGGGTGGAGAAGAAGGTTGGAATATATTGGCCTTTTCCTGTGCTCAGTTAACTGTCTTTTTATCCACCTCAGCAGAGACTTCCATACAGTCGTGGCCAAAAATATTGGCACCCATGCAATTTTTTCAAATAATGCACCATTTCTTCCAGAAAATTGATGAAATTTAAAAAAAAATTGGTATCCACATATGTATTTCATTGGTTTGCTGTGAAACAAAACAAAAAAAGCTGAAAAATTACTAAATCTTAGCTTATTCCAGACAGAATCCTAAAATGGCACGGACAATATTATTGGCACCTTTTAGAAGTTGTTAGAAAAAATTAGATTTCAAGCAGGTGATTCTTGAAATCTCACCACCAAGCAAGTGGTGAGATTTCAAGCAGGTGATAAAAATTACTCATTCAACCAGTTTGAATAGAGAAAATGAGTCATTCTGCTGTTTTGTGTCACTGTGTGTACCACAATGAACACGGAGAAAAGAAAGAAAACCAGAGAATTGTCTGAGGAGGTCAGACACAAGAATGTAGCCAAGCATGGACAATCTCAAGGCTACAAGTCCATCTCCAGAGACCTTGATGTTCCTGTGTCCACCATACGCAATGTTATCAGGAAGTTTAAGGCACATGGTACTGAAGCCAACCTCCCTTGACGTGACCGCAAGAGAAAACTTGATCGAAGATTGCAGCGAAGGATTGTTCGAATGGTGGAGAAAACACCTCGATCAACTGCCAAAACAGATTCATGCTGACCTTCAGACACAAGGTACGACAGTTTCAACTCGCACCATCCGTCGCCAACTCGATGAAAGGGGGTTCTATGGTAGGAGACCCAGGAGGACCCCATTGCTGAGAAAGCCCAACTGGAGTTTTCCAAAACACACCTGAACAAGCCAAAATCCTTCTGGAAGAATGTCCTGTGGGCATATGAGACCAAATTAGAGCTTTTTGGTAAAGCGCATCATCTCCATGTTTACAGAAAACAAAATGAAGCCTTCAAAGAAAAGAACACCTTCCCTACAGTCAAACATGGAGGAGGTTCAGTGATGTTTTGGGGTTGCTGTGCTGCCTCTGGCACTGGATGCCTTGAATGTGTGCATGGAATCATGAAATCAGGAGATTACCAAGGCATTTTGGAGTGCAATGTTCAACCCTGTGTCAGAAAGCTGGGTTTCCGTCGAAGGTCATGGGTCTTGCAACAGGACAATGACCCCAAACACACTTCAAAAAGCACCCAGAAATGGTTCAAGACAAAACGCTTGACTGTTCTGAAGTGGCCAGCAATGAGTCCAGATCTAAATGCCCTTGAACACCTGTGGGGAGATCTGAAAACAGCAGTTGGGAGAAGGCAACCTTCAAATCTGGGATAGCTGGAGCAGTTTGCACAAGAAGAGTGTGCCAAACTGCCAGTGGAGAGATGTAGAAAGCTCATTTATGGCAATAGGAAGTGCTTGACTGCAGTCATTTTGTCCAAAAGTTGTACAACCAAATATTAAGTCTAGGGTGTCAATTATTTTTTGTCAATGCCATTTATTTTTATTTTCCGATTTAAAATGATATATTAAGTTCTGAATCAAAAACCAAGGTACTGTAATATTAACAGTGAAATAAAAAATTATGGAAACCAAATACTTATGTCAATTTCAACTTAATTAATACCCCTTTCTCACTTGAACGATTTTCTACGCAAATGCCGTGCGACTACCAAATCGCACAGGGCATACGGGAGTCGCACGGCAGTCTGTTGATTATTCGCACAGCTTGTCGGGGTATCGTGTGTAATCACTGGTAATTCGGATGGATCGCATGCCCGTGCGAGTTTTTTCAACTGTTGAAAATTTCCATACGGCTGTCGCACGTTTCGCATAGTTCGCATTGGTCGCATCGATTTTATGCGATTGGCGCGGATCGAACGGCGCTTGTACGGCGGATGCAGGGCACTCTGATTGGTTGTACGGCGGTTGTACCGCATGCGCACAGGTCGCACGCGAGTTGAACAAAAATCGCACTGCGCTTGCGCAGGACTCGTTGAGGTTGTACGGCAGTCGCACGGCAGTCGCACGCAACCTGAACCGGAAAAGTCGCACGAGAGTTTAACGGCAGTCGCGTGGCAGTTGTACAAGTGAGACTGCGCAGAAAAAAACAGGGAAATTCATACGGAAATCGCACGGCTGTACGATGTTTTAGTCGCACCGCAGTTGTACAAAAAATCGTTCAAGTGAGAACGGGCCTTTAGAGAAAATAGAGTTATTTGAAAAAAGTGCAAGGGTGCCAATATTTTTGGCCACGACTGTAGTCGTGCGTAGAGCTCGTTGCTCAATCTTTGAAATTTCAATCCAAAAACATTTAATGCTCATCTCGTAGCTTCAATGGTTCGCAGGTGTTGCACGACCATCGATGCAGGAGCTCACGCTCCCTGTGACTTTTGTGCAAACTCCTTTGGCAAAACCATTTGCACAGCACTGTCAAACTCACATTTCATTCTTCTGACTTCAAATATAAAGGAGGAACGAGTCGATTTAAATTCTGCACATCATTGCTCTGAAATGTTCCATATTACGTGAACAAACACCATATCATCTGCACGTACAGATTGTTCTTTTTTGGGGTTATCCGGGTCACATGAATGGTAAGAACAAGAACCAACTGTCCGACACTTCCACAAAGATAGAGTTAAACATCTAAATAGGTATCTTGCAGTGTACAATATACTTTAGATATATACTTTTATACGTATACTCCTTTTATAAGTTTCAGTTGATTTTCGTAGAAATGTCAGATTCGCCTTCTGGTTCTCATCCACTCCATTTGGCAACGCACTCAAGCATGAGTCAAAAGATTTTGTGAGATGACAAGTCAGGAGACGACGATGGTTTACGAGCGAGCGGTATTCAATGACAAAGGACGGACTATAACCGAAACAGGCCCGGACTGGGGGGTCGGGGGCACACGTGGCAGGTGTCGGCCCCTGACATGCGGTGTACATGCCTATTTACAAAGGGCCCAAATGCGCTGCGTACGCAGGCCTTTAAGAGCCAGCTGTATGTAATTGTGTGTGGTGCTCCTGGAAATGTCAAAACGAAGGTTACTGACCTTGAAATGAGATAGAAAATAATGTATAATCAGTTATGAGGTTAGTTAGCTACACAATACCGAAAATTCGGTTAGATTCCGACAACTTTGAAAATTTGACCTTTGTGACCTTCAAAGGTCAAAGATTCTGAAATTTGTTGGAAAACTTGTATTTCATGATGTATGTGATAATATAAGATCATATACGACATTTCTTGGCACACCATATTCGATAACACTTTTTTCTACTTCTTCTATAAAAGGATGCTTTCGACTTGCTCACCAATTCTATTCATTCAAAAAAAAAATTCCATCTCTTACAGTGCATCTTTCATTCATTCCCTAAACTCTCCAGAACTCCACCCATCCTTCAGCGTCCTCAAACGTATTTTTGACTCGAATGTCTCCGGAAACTCATTTTGCAATAAATGTTCGTTTCCCATAAATCGTACACTTTTCAAAATCCAATCTCACCCCTCCCCTCCAAATCTTCCCCATCACCCATCTCTGTCAAATCTTCCCCCTTGCCCCTCCCCCCCAAATCTTCCCAAACACCCATCTCTGTCAAATCTTCCCCCTTGCCCCTCCCCCCCAAATCTTCCCAAACACCCATCCCTTTCAAATCTCCCCCCCTGCCCCTTCCCTCCTAAACTCCCCCCACACCCCTCCCCTCCGAGACTCTCCCTCACTCCTCCCCTCCTAGACTCCCCTCTCACCCCTCCTCCTCAAAGCGTCCTCCCCGCTTCTTCCCCCTTCCAACTTTCACCTTCATCTTCCTCAACCTTCTGCCTCACTCTTCCCCCTCCTCAAATAACACCTCACTGCACCTCACCCAAACACCATCAAACCTTTTGTCAGCCCCATTCTTCCCTTTCTCCAAGCTATTCTGTAATCTCTGACACACCTGCAACAGCTCTCCCTACCTCTTCCTCCTCTTCCACATCCTGCCCTACCGCTCCCCCCCCCCCCCCCTGTTCTGTATCCGATGCTCCCCCTTCCTCTTCCTTAACAGTATGGACCTCAAACATCCGGGGCCTTCGCTCAAACTTAACTGATCTCTTCATACAGGTTGCTTCTGACAAACCAGACGTGATCTGCTGAACAGAAACCTTCCTCCTTCATGATGTCTCTGATTCCTTGGTATCTCTCCCAGGTTACTCCCTCCTCTGGTATGATAGACCTGAGCCTCGTCCTGGAGGTGGGGTTGCTATCTTTATAAAAAACTCTCTTCCTCACTCGCCCTGCACTGCCCTCTCTCCACCTCACCCCCAGGAATACCTTTGGCTACGGCTTCCCCTTCGCTCCCACCTTTTGTTCATATGCGTGTTGTACCGTCCACCAAACAGTGATGACTCCATCTACATCTCGCTGTCTGATAATATGGACCAACTTCTATCTACCCATCCCAACTCTCTCTTCCTCATATGTGGTGATTTCAACTGTCACCATGCCAGTTGGCTGGGGGTGGGTACCTCTCTCACCAGCCATGGCTCTTCAGCAAAGGACTTCTGTGACTCACTGGGACTGACACAATCTGTCAATTTCCCAACCCGGATCTCAGTCAACGGAGAATCTTCTCTTCTGGACTTGGTTATGACTAACTTCCCTGAAAATGTCTGCTGCTCTTCTTCTGCTCCAATCGGCTCTTCTGATCATGTGCTTGTTAAAGTGGACATCTCTCTGACCATTTTCAGAGAGCCTCCTCAGCGTCGACGAGTCTGGCATTTCACTCAGGCCAACTGGCACGATCTTCAAGCAGCCATCAATCATCTGGACTGGTCTCCCATCTCTACTGCTTCTGACATCAACTCATCCTGGGAATTCTTCCAAAGTAAATTGCTCTCTCTCATGCACAGATTTATCCCTTCTCGTCTTCAGTTGTCATACCCTTCCTCCCGTCCATGGTACACGGAATCTTGTGGTGAGGCTATTGCCCAGAAACAACTTGCTTTCGTCTCCTGGAAAGCAAATCCAACGGAAGGAAATCTCATTTCCTTTCACAAAGCCCGAAAAAAGTGTGTGTCCACCCTCAGGAGAGCCAGGAAACAATATCTCTCCGTCCTCAGGACCGAACTCTCTTGTCTGTCTCCCTCTTCCAAATCCTGGTGGCGTCTGGTAAAATCTGTTTCTGGTGTTTGTTCCCCCTCCATCCCCTCCCTCACCTTAAATGGCCACACGGCTGACTCCGCACGTGAAAAAGCCGAATGCCTCAACTCTGTGTTTGCCTCTAAATCTTGTGTCCCAAACCCATCCCTCTCTGTACCCACCGTACCCAGTCGTACCCAGCTGCTCCTGGACTCTGTGTCCTTTCCTCCTGACAAGGTGGAAAAGTGTCTGTCAACCCTCGACTCTGATTCTGCAACTGGACCTGACGGCATCAGCCCACGGGTCCTAAAATCATGTTCTTCCGCTCTTTCACTCCCTCTCTCTGTTCTCTTCACCCTCTCTTTTGCTCAAGGTCATCTTCCATCTGCTTGGAAATCTGCCAACATCACCGCTTTGCACAAAAAAGGTGCAAAAACAGATCCCAGCAACTACAGACCAATCAGCCTTCTCCCAATTATCAGCAAGGTCATGGAATCCATCATTGCTTCAGATATGAAATCTTTCCTCTTCTCCAATGGCTTGATCTCTGATCATCAATTTGGTTTCAGACCTGGACACTCCACTCTGGACATGCTGCTTCTGCTTTCTCAACAATGGATGGAGGTCCTCAATGCCAAACAGGAAATTAGAGCAGTCTCCCTCGACATATCACGTGCCTTCGATACAGTCTGGCGCCCCGCTCTGCTCACCAAACTCTCCTCTTTTGGTATCCATGGAAATCTCCACGCATGGCTGGCGGACTTCCTCTCTAGTCGTAGTCAACGTGTGGCCCTGAATGGGTTTCTCTCATCTCCTCTTCCTGTTCAGGCTGGAGTTCCCCAAGGCAGTGTTCTGGGCCCTGTGCTTTTTCTGGTCTTCATCAATGATCTCTCTGACTCTCTTGAAAATCCTCTCTATCTCTTTGCTGACGACTCTACTCTCTGTCGCTCCATTCTTCATCACTCAGATCGGCAGTCTGCAGCCTCCTCACTCTCTGCAGACCTTGACAAAATCACAGACTGGGCAAACAAGTGGAACATGTCTTTCAATCCTGACAAATCTCACACTCTTACGATGTCTCTACGAAAAGACCGACTGGACAACCCTCCCATCCACTTTCTGAATAATCCTCTCCAAGAAGTTCTGTCACTCAAGCTTTTGGGTCTCACTATCTGCCATGATCTTTCCTGGAAAAACCACATTTCAAATCTGGCCTCCAAAGCCAGTCGCCGACTGGGCATCCTCCGTCGTGCGAAGTCCTTCCTTGGCACACCTGAGCTCCTCACCACATACAAGGCTTTCATCCGCAGCTCAATGGAATACTGCTCTCCCCTCTGGGCTGGTGCTCCTGCCTCACACCTAGCTCGCCTTCGCGCTGTTGAAACCAAAGCATTCAGAATTATTGGAATCTCCCGCGATGAAGCTAACTCCAAGGGCCTCTCACTCACTCACCGCAGGCAGGTTGGTGGTCTTTCCGTCTTCTACCGACTCCTCTCTGGCCTTGCCCTCTCTGGGCAAGCTCTCTCTGGGCTCTGTCCCACAAATATTCCTACAGGTCGCACAAGATCTGCCTCCAACCCTCTTTTGGTTAAACTGCCAAAATCAAGACTCTCTGCTCACCTTCACTCCTTCATTCCTCTTTTCTCCCACCTCTGGAACAAACTCCCTCACTCTCTTCAATCCCACTCCACCCTCCAAGTCTTTAAAACAGCTGTTCACCACCATCTCTTATCTTCCCCCATCCAAAACCTTGATCTTTTCTACCCCCGCTAATTTCACCCCAATTCCACTTTTTGAAATACCAACTTCTGTCCTGGAAGTCCTTGGTGTCCTTGTGCTTTATACTTCTCCCTCCCCCCCCCCCCCCCTTCCCATGCCTCCTCCCCCCGGGCCTTCTCCCTTCCACACATCTCCCTGCTCTCGGATGTTGTGTTTGTGTGCTTCCCCTTTTCTCCCCATCTTGTCTTCCGCTCCCTCTTGTTGTGTATTTTGTTTGTCTGGTCGATTTGTTTGTGAAGTAAATGTTAGCTCTTTCACGAGCCTCGATTCAGTATCCAAAAAAAAAAAAAAAAAAAAAATTTCACCCGATCAGGAAGCGAACAATGTAATAAAACCATCAAAAATCGACTTTTCTAAATTTCGTGACCTTGTGACCTTGACCTTGGGGCGAAAATGAAAAATCGAGCTCCGTGGGGCTAGACACATGACATTGGCCTAACCAAATATCGAAACCCCTGTCAGATTCCACCAACTCCCTCGGAGAAGATGTAGCTTGAACTCGATTATCCCCTAAAAAGACAAGTTTTTCGGGCCTCGCTCCGCCCACAATGGGCGCAATTACGCACACTCTAGGCAGGACACAACTAGATCATGATATCAACCTCCCACCCAAGTTTCATCAATATCTGATTTTATCATCGGGTAGTTATGCTGTGGACAGACAGACACACCGACACACACCCATGACGAATATAGTGGTCACTCTGTTTGATAACTCGTGAACCAAAAAATCCAAAACCTTGCGATGATGAAAATCTTTTAAAGAACGCGTTAAATCTATACATTGGTTCCAATATTTACAGAACGTCAGGAATAAGGATATTCAATCACGCATGCGCTTGCTTTAAGGTTTACAAGCATGAAAGGAATTTCATTCATGGGCACAAAATTAATCCTTCACAGCAGTGAATCCTAAAGAATGCAGAAAAGGGGTATAATTTCATGCCGATTGCACGCAAGAGCAAATTCGACCCCATAAGGTGCAAGACAAAAGCAGGAACAACATTTGTTCTCACCGTTCCATTATCTGCCTCCAAGGGAATTACAACACCGAGATATTAATGAGTTCAAGCCATCGAGTCACCGAACAGCTTGTCATCCTGGCACTTACACCTCTCGCCTGGCCACACCAGCAATTAATGCTGCCAACGTTTAGTCGAGGTAGAATTCCTCATCGGATCATTTGAATTTAACAAAAACAGCAGAGAAAACGAGCTGAGTGCGGTCACCCTGACGACAACACCGATAGTGAAGAATAGACGGCGGGGTAAATTGCTGCTTTGCTAAGGCTGAGTAATGGACCCATCGGAAAGTGATCAGTACAGGATAAATTGCGACAGATCGTGAGGTCCCCATTGATGCAGCGAATCGATAAGTAGGATTAAAGGAAGCAGCATATTCTTCCTGCGCCGAAACACCATCGAAGACCTTTCAAGGTCAACGCTTGGATGAAAGTTATTCTTTTTTACCCAAGGACACCCAAACCTGTCGGCAACAAGTGCTGCCGATGAGATATGTGGATCAAGGATGCGTTCAATTTTGAGTGCACAGATGACAAAAGTGGAGAACACGGTGCACAATGACCAATCAAGGACAACTTGCATGGATTTGACTTTTCTCAGTTTACCTCCATTCATAACGGCACATTGCAATGTGATGGAGCAATCCCAATCATACTTACTTCGGTGGCTGAGGTTACGGTTTCACCCCTGTCTGTCTAGGGTCTGTGTGCATGATGTCTCAAACGGTTGTGGACGGATTCGGACAAAACAGGGTGGACAGATTGGGTGTGTGACAAGGACAAAATGATTAGACTTTGGTGAAGATCCGGATCCGTCTACTAGAATTTGTAAGTGATTCGTCACCAATGAGAGATGGATTCCAAAAAACCATATGTAGCACCATATCTCGAAAAGTTGTGGACGAATTCAGACGAACTTGGTGGACAGGTTGGGTATGTGACAAGGAGGAATTTATTTAATTTTGGTGAAGAATCGGATTCAGATCCGGACTCGAGAATCTTTTTGTGATTCTTCATCATTGAGTGGGCTAAAACTGATATATATAACAGGATATCTAAAAAGATTATGGATAGATTTGTATGAAACCTTGTGGACAGGCTGGGTGTGTGACAAGGAAGAATCACTTCGATTTTGGCGAAGATGTGAATCCGGATACAAGCATTTTTTCAATTTTCAAGTGATTCTTCACCATTGACAGGTGGGGCCCAAAACCAATGTATAGCACGATATTTCAAAGAGTTAAAGACGAAACAACGATTTTGACGGTGGACAAAACAAGGTGAATTAGTAAGATACAGTCGTGGCCAAAAATATTGGCAACCTTGCACATTTTTCAAATAATGCACCATTTCTTCCAAAACATTGTTGAAATTTTAAAATATTTTGGTATCCACATATGCATTTCATTGGTTTGCTGTAAAACAAAACAAAAACAGCTGAAACAATTACTAAATCTTAGCTTATTCCACACATAAATCCTAAAATGGCCCGGACAATATTATTGGCACCTTTTAGAAGTTGTTAGAAATAATTAGATTTCAAGCAGGTGATTCTTCTTTACTTTGGAATTGAACTTATCTGTGGTGCGTTGTAGGTGCCTGCAATATAAAAATCACTCAGTCAACCAGTTTGAATAGAGAAAAGGAGTTATCCTGGTGTTTTGTGTCTGTGTGGACCACAATGAGCATAGAGGAAAGAAAGAAAACCAAAGAATTGTCTACGAAGGTCAGACACAAGATTGTAGCCAAGCATGGACAATCTCAAGGCTACAAGTCCATCTCAAGAGACCTTGATGTTCCTGTGTCCACCGTACACAGTGTTATCAGGGAGTTTAAGGCCCATGTCCCTGCAGCCAACCTCCCTGGATGTGGCCGCAAGAGAGAACTTGATCGAAGAATGCAGCGAAGGATTGTTCGAATGGTGGAGAAAGCACCTCGATCAACTGCCAAACAGATTCAAGCTGACCTTCAGACACAAGGTACAACAGTTTCAACTCGCACCATCCGTCGCCAGAAAATATGAAAGGGGATTTTATGGTAGGAGACCCAGGAGGACCCCACTGCTGAGAGAGACAAAAGAAAGCCTGACTGGATTTTGCCAAAACACACCTGAACAAGCCAAAATCGTTCTGGGAGAATGTCCTGTGGACAGATGAGAACAAATTAGAGCTTTTTGGTAAAGCACATCATCTCTATGTTTACAGAAAACAAAATTAAGCATTCATGGAAAAGAACGCCTTCCTTACAGTCAAACATGGAGGAGGTTCAGTGATGATTTGGGGTTGCTGTGCTGCCTCTGGGTGCCTTGAATGTGCGCATGGCATCATGAAATCAGGAGATTACCAAGGCATTTTGAAGTGCAATGTTCAACCCAGTGTCAGAAATCTAGGTCTTCGTCGAAGGTCACATGGGTCTTGCAGCAGGACAATGACCCCAAAAACACTTCAAGAAGAACCCAGGAATTGTTCAAGACAAAATGCTTGACTGTTCTGAAGTGTCCAGCAATGAGTCTAGATCTAAATCCCATTGAACACCTGTGGGGAGATCTGAAAACAGCAGTTGGGAGAAGGTACGCTTCAAATCTAGGATAACTGGAGCAGTTTGAACAAGAAGAGTGGGCCAATCTGCCAGTAGAGATGTGTATGAAGCTCATTCATGGCTATTGGAAGCGCTTGACTGCAGTTGTTTTGTCCAAAGGCTGTGCTACCAAATATTAAGTCTAGGGTGTCAATAATTTTGTCAATGCCATTTCTTTTTATTTTCTGATTTAAAAGGACATTAAGTTTTAAATCAAAAACAAAGGTTCTGTAATATTAACAGTGAAATAAAGAATTGTGGAGACCAAATAATTTTGTCAATTTCAACTTATTTTTAGAGAAAATTGTGAGTTATTTTAAAAAGTGCAAGGGTGCCAATATTTTTGGCCACGACTGTAGGTGACGAGAACAAGCAAATTTGATTTTGGTCAATATCAGTTTCCAGATTCGGCCTCTCAATGGGATACAAAACGTAAACTGTTTAGCCTGGTGGGGGTATGGCTCGAACGAGTGCCATTCTATTCTCAGCTGATACGAGTTGAGTGCATCAGATACAGTGCAAGATCCTTGCTTGTTGTGTCCTTGTGTTGTCCCACTACCCCAATGTCAGTGTGCTGCCTTCTCCATTCTGTCACCTCACTCTTCAATGAGCCAAGGCTTTTGTTCAGCCAGCTTGTAACATCGTGCTAGATTCCCAAGTGGTTTCTCACATTGCTGAGGGGGTTGAAAGTCCTTCACTCATTATTGCAATTCCTCAAATAATGAGCACAGCTGCACAAATATTTGAACTATCACTGAAATGAACTTCCCTTCAAAACCACTCGCCACAAAAACAATGGCCCCACAGATATTAAATTGTGGTGTCAATATGGTAAGTACCTTTGGCCAGAGAATCAGAAGATAGGAATTTGGTTCCATTTCTAGCACACAATGGCCAATTAAATATTACATTTACAATGTGGTTTTAACATCACACGTTAATGCATCTAGCTTAATGTCTCATTTAAAACATGTAATCGAATTCATAGCAAGTTTTTTTTTTCCCACAAAAGTGAGGCTCAGACAAGAGCAAGGATGAACTGACAATGAGGTCGTGGGTCGACAATTGGGCACATCCAGCGAGGGAATAACGAACAGGAAAGGAAGGATGGGAGCACCAACAAGGAAGTGGGTTGGGTTTGGATGGATTCATGGGTATAATAAAGATCATGGGTCAGGATGGAGGATGACATGAGGTTATGAAGTCCTGCAGGGAAGAATGAAAAGAAAAAGCCACTGGAAGAGGGCTCCACAGGCAGGAGAGGCGAAGAACTAAGGAGTTTTAAGTGTGCAGTCAGCCTCGATTTTGGAAGTTGAATCAGGAGGGGGTTAATGGAAGAACAGAACACATGCATGCTGGAGTTGCCGAGGAGGTTCAAAGGACTGAGAGAGCGGAGGGAGCAATATTGGAGAAGAAGCAATAACAAACAGAAACCCCCAACCTGCCTGCAGGGTGAAAGCAACAGACTTGTAATTCGGCCTCATCACGAGAGATTCAAACAATGTTGAGAGTTTTAAATTCCCACACTTGCCTTTGAGATGTCTATCCTGAGTTTGAATCTCTTCCAACCTAAAAACTGTCTTCCTGGTGTTTCACATGCAAGGTGATTAATCAGTGTGTGTGCCATCCCTTGGATGGACGTTAAAACTAAAACTGGATGTCCAATCTGCTATCATTAGTCGGCGGATGATAAAGATTACATGGTGTCCTTCGCAAAGAGTATGTGAGCTATCACTGGCACCTTGGCCAAATTCTATATTCCTACCCCAAGTCTCTGTGTCAGAGTGGAGATCAGTCATGGATTGTAACTGTAGCCCAGAAACTGCTTCGGCAGAACCGACAGTCGTAGAAAATGGTACATGATGATGATAATTCCACAGATTACAGGAGAGACAGATGTGATGCAGGGGTGGCAGCCCATAGCGTGACAGCCGTAGTGGAGAGCACAGTCTACAAAGGCCTTGTCGACTGCAAGTAGCTGTGATTTTCCGAGGAAAGACTTGGATCAATGGAGGATGCCCAGTCGGTGGCTACCTTTGGTGACCAGCTTTGCTATGTGTATGTGGTTGGCCCAGTGGAGGTCATGACTGATGTTGAGTCCTAGAAATTCAAGAAACAACCTCTTCTAGTGGCTGACCATGTTAATAGACATATTGCCTAGGTCACACATAGGCGGATATTTTGGCGACTACCGGCGACTGCCGGCGATCAAGATTTTTCAGCGACTACTGGCGATGTCGGGTGGTAATGTGACAGACCATCAATATCAGGTGGCAGTATGGCGACTGCAGGCGGCCACATTGCGCCTGCATTGCGACGACGCCCCGAGTGGGATGGCGACTGTTGAAGATCGATGACGACTGCATTGCGGATGCACGGCGGCAGCGTGGCGACAGTCTGGCGGCTAGATTACGACCGATGGCGGATCGCGGCGACTGCATTGGGGCCGGGTGGCGGTTTACTCTGACGTCCGCAAGACTGCAATAAGACCGCCGGCGATTGGAGACGATTCACACAACTTTTTAAAGCTTTATCTCTCTATTTTACATTTCACTTTATTCATTTCAATGATGTATGACATGAAGCATAAAGATGTTTGATGTACAATAAGAAAGTTAATAAAGATGTATCATTGTAATGTAATAATCAAACTTTTCTGCAGGGAGAGAGAGTGGAAATAAAGTCCAACAAATTATTTCCACTGGTCCCAAGTCCCATAAATAAAGTCTCCAAAGGACCAAAGTCCCAAAAATAAAGTTCCCAAAAGTCCCAAGTCCAAACAATAAAGCCATATCCTTGTCGGCACCACAGGACCTCACTCCACGGAGACCCTCACACCATCCTGTCTTGCCATGGAATCGTGGTATGTCGTAATGCAGTCGCCAGGCAGTCATAACTCGGCCGCCACTAGTCCTACTGCCGTCGTCGTCAGTCTCCCATAGCCGCAGGGGAGACGTGGCAGTTCTTCTGTAGTCGATATGCAGCCGCAACAGTCGGCCCGTAGTCGGGAAGATGCCGCAGGAAGGCCGTATGGCATTCGCATCTCTGCCGTGCTAGCTGGTGGGGCGATTGCGGAAGACTATGAGCGACTGGGTTGCGGCCGCTTTATGCTCTTATTACGGATACCAACGACAGCATGGCGGTTCCATCACGACAGCACGGCGGATTTTTTTCCATTGCGACTGAGCGCGCCGTTCTTAAACATTTAAAAAACTTTTTGGCCCCTTTGCGACTCTTGCCGACTGCAGGCGACCTGGGGAGGATAACCACGTCTACAGGCGACCGTCCATTACGGTTTCATTACGATTGTCGGCGGATGGTGGCGATTTCTTCAGTCGCCAGTAGTCGCCGACAAATCCGCCTATTTGTGACCTAGGCATATAGGTTAGGGTTAGTTTGGCAATACTTCCGGAACGACAGGGTGAGACAGAGATTTTGCGGGATTGAAGGGCAAGTTCAATTATCAGACCAGCATCTAATCAATTCCAGATCAACAGTAAATGATGCTGCCGCAGTTAGCCTAGCATTGGGATGGGTGTAATGTACGACCCAAAGTGGTCATCTGCAAAAAGCTAGAGATTTCCAGAGCATCAGAGAGATCTTTATGTAGCATAAGGAACAAGACTGGGCCCAAGGCACTGAAAACACATGACCAAATACAAAAAATGACCATGACCAAATACAATTTTGCATTTTTTTTTTGTATACAAGATCGAGGCTCGTGAAAGAGCTAACATTCATCACACAAAAAGTCAAACCGACACATGAAATACAAAAGAAGGCGAGCAGCAGACAGGATGGGGAGAGGGGGAAGGAACAAACAGAACATTTGAGAGCAGGGACATCGAGAGATTTGTGGGAGGGAGAGGGCTTGGGAGGAGGTGGGAGAGCTATAAAACATATGGACACTGCAAGGACTTCCAGGAAAGAATTTGGAATTTAAAAAAAGTGAATCTGGGGTGAATTAGCGGGGGTAGAAAAGATCAAGGTTTTGGATGGGGGAAGATAAGAGATGGTGGTGAACAGCTGTTTTAAAGACCTGGAGGGAGGAGTGGGATTGAAGGGAGTGGGGGAGTTTGTTCCAGAGGCAGGAGAAAAGAGAAATGAAAGAGTGAAGGTGAGCAGAGAGCCTAGATTTTGGCAGTTTAACCATAAGAGGGTTGCCAGCAGATCTTGTGCGACCTGTAGGAATATTTGGGGGAGAGCACAGAGAGAGCTGGGGGAGCTCGGCCAGAGAGGAGTCGGTAGAAGACAGAAATACCACCAACTTGCCCATGTTGAGTGAGTGAAAGGCCCTCGGAGTTAGCTTCATCACAGGAGATTCCAATGATTCTGAAAGCTTTGGTTTCAACAGCGTGAAGCCGAGCTAGGTGTGAGGCAGGAGCACCGGCCCAGAAGGGGGAACAGTATTCCATTGAGCTGCAGATGAAAGCCTTGTGAGGAGCTCAGGTGTGCCAAGGAAGGACTTCGCACGACGGAGGATGCCAAGTCGGCGACTGGCTTTGAAGGCCAGCTTGGAAATGTGGTTTTCCCAGGAAAGATCATGGCAGATAGTCAGACCCAAAAGCTTAAGTGACACAACTTCTTGGAGAGGATTGTTGAGAAAGTAGATGGGAGGGTTTTCCAGTCGGTCTTTTCGGAGAGACATCGTAAGATTGTGAGATTTGTCAGGATTGAAAGACATGTTCCACTTGTTTGACCAGTCTGTGATTTTGTCCAGGTCTGCAGAGAGTGAGGAGGCTGCAGACTGCCGATCTGAGGGATGAGGAATGGAGCGGCAGAGAGTGGAGTCATCAGCAAAGAGACAGAGAGGATTTTCCAGAGATTTGAAGAGATCATTGATGAAGACCAGAAAAAGCACAGGGGGCAGAACACTGCCTTGGGGAACTGCAGCCTGAACAGGAAGGGAAGATGAGAGAAATCCATTCAGGGCCACACGAAGACTACCACCAGAGAGGAAGTCCGCAAGCCATGCGTGGAGATTTCCATGGATACCATAGGAGGAGAGTTTGGTGAGCAGAGCTGGGTGCCAGACCGTATCGAAGGCACGTGCTATGTCAAGTGACACAGCTCTTATTTCATGTTTGGCGTTGAATACCACCGTCCATTTTTGAGACAGCAGAAGCAGCATGTCCAGAGTAGAGTGACCTGGTCTGAATCCAAATTGATGATCGGAGATGAAGCCATTGGAGAAGAGGAAGGATTTGATATCCAAAGCAATGATGGATTCTATGACTTTGCTGATAATTGGGAGCAGGCTGATTGGTCTGTAGTTGCAAGGATCTGTTTTTGCACCTTTTTGTGTGAAGCGGTAATGTTTGCTGATTTCCAAGATGCTGACAGATGACCTTGGGCAAAAGAGAGGGTGAAAAGAACAAAGAGGGTGAGATAGAGCGGCAGAGCAGGATTTTAGGACCCATGGGCTGATGCCATCTCGTCCAGTTGCAGAATCAAGGTCGTGGTCTGACAAAAACTTCTCCACCTTGTCAGGAGAGAAGGACACAGAGTCCAGGAGCAGTTGGGTTCAACTGGGTAAGATGGGAACAGAGAGAGATGGGTTTGGGACACAAGATTTTGAGGCAAACACAGAGTTGCGGCATTCGGCTTTGTCACGTGCGGTGTAAACTATGTAGCCATTTGAGGTAAAGGAGGGGATGGAGGGGGAACAAACACCAGAAACGGATTTGACCAGAGGCCACCAGGATTTGGAGGAAGGAGACAGGTTTGAGAATTCATTCTTGAGTGTGGAGAGATAGTGCTTCCTGGCACTCCTGAAGGTAGACACATTTGTTCCGAGCTTGGTGGAAGGAACTGAGATTGCCTTCAGTTGGATTTGCCTTCCAAGAGGCAAAGGCAATTGGAGTAACCAGGTAAAATTCGTGCTTGAATTCGTAAAATTCGTGCTTGGAGTAACCAGGGTCAGGCCATCAGCATGAAATCAATCTCCACTCACTCCCCATGCGTGCGTTTGAAGAGGACCTTTGCACATGGAATACTGCAAGTGGTTTAAACACTGACCCATGTTGGAGGAAGAGGGTATTGTGAATGGTAAACGATGCCCATTCTTAAAACAAAAGGGAGCAGGTACGGCTAGCATTATAAACTAGCAGGTACCCGTAGAAATTGCACATAATGTAAAACGCAAGCTTCAACAACATTATGCAGAGAATCGCTGCTTGATTAAATCAACAATGCCACTTCCACCCCTCAACCGGAAGTCCTCCTTAGCCTACCTTCCCCAAAGCCAAAACCTGCCCGAACCCCAAATCTCTATCCTCCCCTTCCCCTCACATTCCGTTCTTCAAAGGAAGAGGGCATTCTTACAACATTGAGAGGGCATTCTTACATCTTTATATATACCCCCGAAAATTTGAAAAAATATAATTAGACCATTTCTGGTTTGATTCCTAATTTCAGTTTTCAACCACTGTATTTTTACTCAGTAATAATAAATAGCTAATTCCCTAGATAGTATGGAACTAAACGCTGCCATCCTCTCCTCTCTCCATCCCTCTTCTCCATCCCTCATATACTGTCCCCCCCCCCTCATATACTGTCCCCCGGGGGGGGGGGGACAGTATATGAGGGCCCCCCCTCCTTTCCATGCCTCCCCCACCAAGCCCTCTCCCTCCCACAGATCTCCTGATGTCCCTGTTCTCTGCTATTGTACTTGTGTGCTTCCCTCTCTCTCCCCATATTGTCTCCCACTCCCTTTATGGTATGTTTTGTGTGTCGGTTTTTTTTTTTGTGATTGATGTTAGCTCTTACACGAGCCTCGATCTTGTATAGAAAAGAAAAAGAAAAAAAAAACCCTCTTCTCTCCCTCTCTCCTTCCACCCCTTCTTTCCTCTCCCCTCTCTCTCCCCGTCCACGCATCGCATCTGACCAAATACCTTCAAAACAGCTATTGCAATGCCTTTTTTCCCCCAATAAAATGCCAATATCCATCCAATTTTCTCACCTTTTGCTGCAACCGAGACTTAAAATATCTTTGTGACCAAGAAAAATTAAATCAGATGGTGAATTAAAGTCGAGATAAAGCCGTGAGGGTGTCTGAATGGACTTTATATTAAAAGCCTAAATCTCATTAAAAATGCATTTTTGTCTAAAAATGGTAACTTTCGTCCAATTTTCTTCCCGTTCTTTGCAATCGAGTCTTAAACCATCTTAGCAGCTATGAAAAATGAAATCAGATATCAAACTAGAATAGCACTAGGTGGAGAGCATACCTCTGCCAGGCTCACCAGTTTATGTTTTGTATCCCCTGAACCAAAATCTAATCAGCTTGTTCTTGTCACCTAACGAACTCATCCACTAAGTTTAGTCATAACTCGTCCATAACTTTTTCTAAATATCATGTTATATATCGCTTTTCGCCCGATCTCTCAATGGCAAATGTTACGGATTCGTCACTTCCGTTGTTGTGGTTTTCATCCACTGTAAACATTTTTGATTCCATGTACTATTATTGTTGTCGTTTAAGGGAAATAGATATTGCTATTTTCAAAAGGTAAAAAAGTTAATGTTTTAAATGAAACCGGAACCGGACGACGAATAAGAGGAGGGGGGGATAAAAAGAGGGCGGAGCGAGTGAGTTTGACAAGAAAGCCGAGCTGCTTCGAGTTCTGGAGCAAACGTTGACGAACGGAGGTCACTAGCGAACTTCGGGTTTCCCGGGAAAGGGATTCTTGCGACAGAGTTGTTATCGCTGTGACAGATCAACCTGCGTGTCAGGTTTTTGGCGGTGGATTCCGAGGAGAATCATCATCGGGACGTTACGCCTCGAGAACGGGCCATCGGCCATTTTGACTCGTGTGCTTTGCGCATCGCGCAAGGTCTTTGCTTCGCTTCAGCCGTTTTCACCGCATTCAGACGTGTATCTGGTGTGTGTGTGTGTAACGTGGATTTTGAAGGTTAATTTGCGGTTCGCCGACTGTGATCCGTGGAACGTCCATAACCGAGGGTGTGATTTCCCAGTCGCCTGGAGGGCGCCTTTGGATTTCCCAGTCGCCTTGAGGGCGCCTTGACGCAGCTTTGGCCGCGTGACTGTAACTGTCATCCGAACGGGATTCTGTTCTCGATTAGACATCGTTCTGATGATCGCTGGAACGGATCGACTTTGGCTTGAAACCGGAATCAACTTTGGTTTGAAGCCGGGAAAGAGACATTGGGAATGTTCTTGTTTCACTCACTTGGAGCACAGTGAGTTATATATTACGAAACTGATGGTACCATCATAGGATATATATATATTGATTGTACTTTTGATTACTATTATTGTTGTACTGTTATTCTTGTGTGATCTTAATACAACATTTGTTTGTTAGTAACAATTGGTGTGGCTTCACCATTGATCTTTGACATACAGAATAACACATTTTTCTGCCGTGACTCCTCTCGGGGCTCGGAGGTACACCGTGACCAGGGGGTTGGGGAGGAGCACGTAAGAGAAATTGGGGGCTCGTCCGAGAAATTGGGGGCTCGTCCAAAATTGGCCCAAATTGAAATTGAGGGCTCGTCTTTGCTAACAAATATTTCGTCTGGGATTAAATTCCCTAACACTCGTCCGGGATAGAATTCCCTAACATTCCCAAAATTCCAAAATTTGGAATTTTTCTAACATTCCCAAATTTTTCAGAAAAAAAAAAAACAGGAAATTTTGTGTGTGAAGGTTAACAGGTGTTAACTGATAGTCACCATGGTGTTTGACGCAGAAACATTTGCGGCGTCCCCTAATGAGGCACAGTTCCAAGCGTTAAAAAGATCGGAACTCTTGATATTGGCCAAACATTTTAACTTGGAGGTCCAAGCTCATAAGAAGAAAGCAGAGATGCAGACATTGGTGGTAGAATCTCTGGTGGGACAAGGAACATGGAAAGAGCATGAACATGGAAAGAGCCTTGGATTGGTTACCCGAGGAAAAAGAAAATGTGGAGCTCCGGAAAATGGAGATGCAACTGCACAGCCAGGAAAGGTTAAAAGAGTTGGAATGGAAAGCCGAAGAAAGAAAAGCAGAGAAAAGGAGAGCTGAAAGGGAACTCGAGGAAAGAAGAGCAGAACAGGAACGAGAACTCGAGGTGAAAAGAGCAGAGGAAAGGAGAGCTGAAAGGGAACTCGAGGAAAGAAGAGTAGAACAGGAACGAGAACTCGAGGAGAGAAGAACAGAGCAAAGGAGAGCTGAAGAAGAAAGAAGAGCAGGGGGTCTCGCGAGATCTTGGAGACGGCGGCAGCGATTCTCGAAGCTCCACACGGTCTCCACGTTTTCAAAGTTAAGTCTGTTCACAATTGTATTTTGTCGAAACTGTATTTATCTTTCGGTGTGTGAAGTTATAGTGTGCACCTTGGAAGTTTCTCGGTGTTTATCTTTCATAAATTAATCGTCTGTTTGCCGCGTCGCGAGCAAGGCCTTTACCGCGTCGCGAGCGATTTGAAATTGAAGAATTGAAGATTTGAAAAAAATCCCTGTCGACGGCGGCAGGGATTTTCGAAGCTCCACACGGTCTCCACGTTTTTCGAAGTTAAGTCTGTTCACAATTGTATTTTGTCGAAACTGTATTTATCTTTCGGTGTGTGAAGTTATTGTGTGCAACTTTGGTTGTTTCTCGGTGTTTATCTTTCATAAATTGATCGTCTGTTTGCCGTGTCGTGTCTTGAGGCCTTGTACAGTGTGCACTGTACAACCTTGAGGCTTTGTTTTTCTCTCAGCGGTCCGTCTTTTGTGATCCAATAACTTTCGTTCTCTGTATTCCCAGTCTTTTCACCCATAGCCTACTTCCTTGTGTAAATCTCAACTCAAAAAAAAAAAAAAAAAAATTTCCCTTCTCTGTTATCATTCGTTTATTCATTCTTATTCGTTCGTTCGTTCTTTGACCACGTGTTTCTCCCCCATTTCCCCAGATAGTTTTCACTCATTAACCTTCAATGTTTACACTTTCCCCTCAAGTTATGTATTCCGTCATATTTTATAACACCTTTTTCTTCTTCTTCTTTAAAAGGCTGCTTTCGACTTGCTCACCAAATCAATTCATCCCAAAAAAAATATCCATCTCCTATAGTGCCTTTTTTCTACATTCCCTAAACTCTCCTGCACCCCATCCTCCATCCAGCGTCCTTAAACGTATTTTTAACTCGAAGGTCACAAGCAACTCATTTTGCAATAAATGTTCGTTTCCCATAAATCGTACACTTTCAAAAATCCAATCTCACCCCTCCCCTCCAAATCTTCCCCATAACCCCTCCCCTCCAAATCTTCCCCATCACCCCTCCCCTCCAAATCTTCCCCATCACCCATCCCTTTCAAATCTCCCCCCTTGCCCCCTCCCTCCTAAACGACCCTCTCACCCCTCCCCGCCAAGACGCCCCCTCGCCCCTCCCCTCCTAGACTCCTGCCTCACCCCTCCCCTCCAAATCTCCCCCATATCCCATCCCTTTCAAATCCCTCCCCTTGCCCCTTCCCTCCCAAACTTCCCCCTCACCCCTCCCCTTCAAATCTCCCCACCCTCATTGCTTCTCAATTTCCCCCCTCTCACTCCCCCTCCTCAAAGCGTCCTCCCCGCTTCTTCCCCCTTCAAACTCTCACCTCCATCTCCCCCAACCTTCTGCCTCGCTCTTCCGCCTCCTCAAATAACACCTCATTGTGGCTCACCCAATCACCATCAAACCTTTTGTCCGCCCCATCCTTCCCTTTCTCCGAGCTATTCTGAAATCTCTGACACACCTTCAACAGCTCTCCCTACCTCTTCCACCTCTTCCACATCTTACCCTACCCCTCCTCCCCCCTGTTCTGTATCTGATGCTCCCCCTTCCTCTTCATTAACGGTATGGACCTCAAACATCCGGGGCCTTCGTTCAAACTTAACTGATCTCTCCATACAGGTTGCTTCTGTCAAACCAGACGTGATCTGCTTAACAGAAACTTTCCTCCTTTATGATGTCTCTGATTCCATAGTATCTCTCCCGGGCTACTCCCTCCTCCGGTATGATAGACCTGAGCCTCGTCCTGGAGGCGGGGTTGCTATCTTTATCAAAAACTCTCTTCCTCACTCGCCCTGCACTGCACTCTCTCCACCTCACCCCCAGGAATACCTCTGGCTACGGCTTCCCCTTCGCTCCCACCTCTTGTTCATATGTGTGTTGTACCGTTCACCAAACAGTGATGACTCCATCTACATCTCGCTGTCTGATGATATGGACCAACTTCTATCTACTCATCCCAACTCTCTCTTCCTCATATGTGGTGATTTCAACTGTCATCATGCCAGTTGGCTGGGTGTGGGTACCTCTCTCACCAGCCATGGCTCCTCAGCAAAGGACTTCTGCGACTCACTGGGACTGACACAATCTGTCAATTTCCCGACCCGGATCTCAGTCAACGGAACATCTTCTCTTCTGGACTTGGTTATGACTAACTTCCCTGAAAATGTCTGCTGCTCTTCTTCTGCTCCGATCGGATCATCTGATCATGTCCTTGTTAAAGTGGACATCTCTCTGACCATCCTCAGGGAGCCTGCTCAGCGTCGACGAGTCTGGCATTTCACTCAGGCCAACTGGCACGGTCTTCAAGCAGCCATCAATCATCTGGACTGGTCTCCCATCTCTACCACCTCTGACATCAACTCATCCTGGGAATTCTTCCAAAGTAAATTGCTCTCTCTCATGCACAGATTTATCCCATCTCGTCTTCAGTTGTCATACCCTTCCTCCCGTCCATGGTACACGGAATCTTGTGGTGAGGCTGTTGCCCAGAAACAACTTGCCTTCGTCTCCTGGAAAGCAAATCCAACGGAAGGAAATCTCATTTCCTTTCACAAAGCCCGAAACAAGTGTGTGTCCACCCTCAGGAGAGCCAGGAAACAATATCTCTCCGTTCTCAAGACCGAACTCTCTTATCTGTCTCCCTCTTCCAAATCCTGGTGGCGTCTGGTCAAATCCGTTTCTGGTGTTTGTTCCCCCTCCATCCCCTCCCTTACCTCAAACGGCTACACAGCTGACTCCGCACGTGAAAAAGCTGAATGCCTCAACTCTGTGTTTGCCTCTAAATCTTGTGTCCCAAACCCATCCCTCTCTGTACCCACCATACCCAGTCGTACCCTGCTGCTCCTGGACTCCGTGTCCTTTCCTCCTGACAAGGTGGAAAACTTTCTGTCAACCCTCGACTCTGATTCTGCAACTGGACCCGACGGCATCAGCCCACGGGTCCTAAAATCCTGCTCTGCTGCTCTATCTCACCCTCTCTCTGTTCTCTTCACCCTCTCTTTTGCTCAAGGTCAACTGCCATCTGCTTGGAAATCAGCCAACATCACCGCTTTGCACAAAAAAGGTGCAAAAACAGATCCTAGCAACTACAGACCAATCAGCCTTCTCCCAATTATCAGCAAAGTCATGGAATCCATCATTGTTTCGGATATGAAATCTTTCCTCTTCTCCAATGGCTTGATCTCTGATCATCAATTTGGTTTCAGACCAGGTCACTCTACTCTGGACATGCTGCTTCTGCTGTCTCAACAATGGATGGAGGTCCTCAATGCCAAACAGGAAATTAGAGCTGTCTCCCTCGACATATCACGTGCCTTCGACACGGTCTGGCACCCCGCTCTGCTCACCAAACTCTCCTCCTTTGGTATCCATGGAAATCTCCACGCATGGCTGGCGGACTTCCTCTCTAGTCGTCGTCAACGTGTGGCCCTGAATGGGTTTCTCTCATCTCCTCTTCCTGTTCAGGCTGGAGTTCCCCAAGGCAGTGTTCTGGGTCCCGTGCTTTTTCTGGTCTTCATCAATGATCTCTCTGACTCTCTCGAAAATCCTCTCTATCTCTTTGCTGATGACTCCACTCTCTGCCGCTCCATTCCTCTTCCCTCAGATCGGCAGTCTGCTGCCTCCTCACTCTCTGAAGACCTGGACAAAATCACAGACTGGTCAAACAAGTGGAACATGTCTTTCAATCCTGACAAATCTCACACTCTTACTATGTCTCTCCGAAAAGATCGACTGGACAACCCTCCCATCTACTTTCTCAACAATCCTCTCCAAGAAGTTCTGTCGCTCAAGATTTTGGGTCTCACTATCTGCCATGATCTTTCTTGGGAAAACCACATTTCCAAGCTGGCCTCCAAAGCCAGTCGCCGACTGGGCATCCTCCGTCGTGCGAAGTCCTTCCTCGGCACACCTGAGCTCCTCACCACATACAAGGCTTTCATCCGCAGCTCAATGGAATACTGTTCTCCCCTATGGGCCGGTGCTCCTGCCTCACACCTAGCTCGGCTTCACGCTGTTGAAACCAAAGCTTTCAGAATTATTGGAATCTCCCGCGATGAAGCTATCTCTGAGGGCCTTTCACTCACTCACCGCAGGCAGGTAGGTGGTCTTTCTGTCTTCTACCGACTCCTCTCCGGCCTTGCACCCCCAGCTCTCTCTGTGCTCTGTCCCCCAAATATTCCTACAGGTCGCACAAGATCTGCCAGCAACCCTCTGATGGTTAAACTGCCGAAATCTCGGCTCTCTGCTCACCTTCACTCTTTCATTCCTCTTTTCTCCCGCCTCTGGAACAAACTCCCTCACTCCCTTCAATCCCACTCCTCCCTCCAGGTCTTTAAAACAGCTGTTCACCACCATCTCTTATCTTCCCCCATCCAAAACCTTGATCTTTTCTACCCCCGCTAATTCACCCCAGATCCACCTTGTTTGAAATTCCAACTTCTTTCCTGGAAGTCCTGGCAGTGTCCATATGTTTTATACCTCTCCCACCGCCCCCTTCCCACGCCCCCCCCCCCCCCCCAAAGCCCTCGCCCTCTCTCAGATCTCTCGATGTCTCCATGTCTCTCGGTCCCTGCTCTCAAATGTTGTGTTTGTGTCCTTCCCCCTCTCTCCCCATCTTGTCTACCGCTCCCTATGTTATATGTTTTTTGTGTCGGTTTGTCTTTCTGTGTGATTAATGTTCGCTCTTTCACGAGCCTCGACCTTGTATACAAAAAAAAAAAAAAAAAAAAAAAAAAAAAAAAAAGTTAAGTAATTGTTCCCATTTGTATTTTCGTTATAACTGTATTTATTTTATGGTGTGTGTACGTATATTGTGTCCCGAGGAAGATTTTCGGTGCAAATCTTTCATACCTGTATTGAAAATCGTGTTAATTCGTGTCGTGTCTTGAGGCCTTGTACAGTGTACAACCTTGAGGCTTTGTTTTTCTCTCAGCGGTCCGCCGTTTGTGATCCAATAACTTTCGTTCTCTCTTTTCCCAGTCTTTTCACCCCATAGCCTACTTGCTTGTGTAAATCTCAACTAAAAAAAAACAAAAAAAAAACATTTCCTTCTCTGTTCTCATTCGTTTATTCGTTCGTTCGTTCTTCGACCACGTGTTTCTCCCCCTTTCCCCAGATAGTTTTCACTGTTATTAACCTTCAATGTTTACACTTTCCCCTCAAGTTATGTATTCCGTCAGATACTATAACACCTTTTTATTCTTCTTCTTTAAAAGGCTGCTTTCGACTTGCTCACCAAATCTATTCATCCCCAAAAAAAATTCCATCTCCTACAGTGCCTTTTTCTACATTCCCTAAACTCTCCTGCACTCCATCCTCCATCCAGCGTCCTTAAACGTATTTTTAACTCGAAGGTCACAAGAAACTCATTTTGCAATAAATGTTCGTTTCCCATTAATCGTACACTTTCTAAAATCAAATCTCACCCCTCCTCTCCAAATCTTCCCCATAACCCCTCCCCTCCAAATCTTCCCCATCACCCCTCCCCTCCAAATCTTCCCCATCACCCATCCCTTTCAAATCTTCCCCCTTTCCCCTCCCCTCCTAATCCTCCCCATCACCCATCCCTTTCAAATCTCCCCCCTTGCCCCCTCCCTCCTAAACTACCCCCTCACCCCTCCCCTCCAAGACTCCCTCTCGCCCCTCCCCTCCTAGACTCCTCCCTCACACCTCCCCTCCTAGACTCCTCCCTCACCCCTCACCCCTCCCCTCCAAATCTCCCCCATATCCCATCCCTTTCAAATCCCTTCCCTTGTCCCTTCCCTCCCAAACTCCCCCCTCGCCCCTCCCCTTCAAATCTCCCCACCCTCATTTCTTCTCAATTTCCCCCCTCTCACTCCCCCTCCTCAAAGCATCCTCCCCGCTTCTTCCCCCTTCCAACTCTCACCTCCATCTCCCCCAACCTTCTGCCTCGCTCTTCCCCCTCCTCAAATAACACCTCATTGTGCCTCACCCAATCACCATCAAACCTTTTGTCCGCCCCATCCTTCCCTTTCTCCGAGCTATTCTGAAATCTCTGACACCTTCAACAGCTCTCCCTACCTCTTCCACCTCTTCCACATCTTACCCTACCACTCCTCCCCCCTGTTCTGTATCCGATGCTCCCCCTTACTCTTCATTAACGGTATGGACCTCAAACATCCGGGGCCTTCGTTCAAACTTAACTGATCTCTCCATACAGGTTGCTTCTGTCAAACCAGACGTGATCTGCTTAACAGAAACTTTCCTCCTTCATGATGTCTCTGATTCCTTAGTATCTCTCCCGGGTTACTCCCTCCTCCGGTATGATAGACCTGAGCCTCGTCCTGGAGGTGGGGTTGCTATCTTTATCAAAAACTCTTCCTCACTCGCCCTGCACTGCACTCTCTCCACCTCACACCCAGGAATACCTCTGGCTACGGCTTCCCCTTCGCTCCCACCTCTTGTTCATATGTGTTGTACCGTCCACCAAACAGTGATGACTCCATCTGCATCTCGCTGTCTGATAATATGGACCAACTTCTATCTACTCATCCCAACTCTCTCTTCCTCATATGTGGTGATTTCAACTGTCATCATGCCAGTTGGCTGGGTGTGGGTACCTCTCTCACCAGCCATGGCTCCTCAGCAAATGACCTCTGCGACTCACTGGGACTTACACAATCTGTCAATTTCCCGACCCGGATCTCAGTCAACGGAGCATCTTCTCTTCTGGACTTGGTTATGACTAACTTCCCTGAAAATGTCTGCTGCTCTTCTTCAGCTCCAATCGGATCATCTGATCATGTCCTTGTTAAAGTGGACATCTCTCTGACCATTCTCAGGGAGCCTGCTCAGCATCGACGAGTCTGGCATTTCACTCAGGCCAACTGGCACGGTCTTCAAGCAGCCATCAATCATCTGGACTGGTCTCCCATCTCTACCACCTCTGACATCAACTCATCCTGGGAATTCTTCCAAAGTAAATTGCTCTCTCTCATGCACAGATTTATCCCATCTCGTCTTCAGTTGTCATACCCTTCCTCCCGTCCATGGTACACGGAATCTTGTGGTGAGGCTGTTGCCCAGAAACAACTTGCCTTCGTCTCCTGGAAAGCAAATCCAACGGAAGGAAATCTCATTTCCTTTCACAAAGCCCGAAACAAGTGTGCGTCCACCCTCAGGAGAGCCAGGAAACAATATCTCTCCGTTCTCAAGACTGAACTCTCTTATCTGCCTCCCTCTTCCAAATCCTGGTGGCGTCTGGTCAAATCTGTTTCTAGTGTTTGTTCCCCCTCCATCCCCTCCCTTACCTCAAACGGCTACACAGCTGAATCCGCACGTGAAAAAGCTGAATGCCTCAACTCTGTGTTTGCCTCTAAATCTTGTGTCCCAAACCCATCCCTCTCTGTACCCACCATACCCAGTCATACCCAGCTGCTCCTGGACTCCGTGTCCTTTCTTCCTGACAAGGTGGAAAAGTTTCTGTCAACCCTCGACTCTGATTCTGCAACTGGACCCGACGGCATCGGCCCACGGGTCCTAAAATCCTGCTCTGCCGCTCTATCTCACCCTCTCTCTGTTCTCTTCACCCTCTCTTTTGCTCAAGGTCAACTGCCCTCTGCTTGGAAATCAGCCAAGATCACCGCTTTGCACAAAAAAGGTGCAAAAACAGATCCTAGCAACTACAGACCAATCAGCCTTCTCCCAATTATCAGCAAAGTCATGGAATCTATCATTGCTTCGGATATGAAATCTTTCCTCTTCTCCAATGGCTTGATCTCTGATCATCAATTTGGTTTCAGACCATGTCACTCTACTCTGGACATGCTGCTTCTGCTGTCTCAACAATGGATGGAGGTCCTCAATGCCAAACAGGAAATTAGAGCTGTCTCCCTCGACATATCACGTGCCTTCGATACGGTCTGGCACCCCGCTCTGCTCACCAAACTCTCCTCCTTTGGTATCCATGGAAATCTCCACGCATGGCTGGCGGACTTCCTCTCTAGTCGTCGTCAACGTGTGGCCCTGAATGGGTTTCTCTCATCTCCTCTTCCTGTTCAGGCTGGAGTTCCCCAAGGCAGTGTTCTGGGCCCTGTGCTTTTTCTGGTCTTCATCAATGATTTCTCTCTCTTGAAAATCCTCTATCTCTTTGCTGATGACTCCACTCTCTGCCGCTCCATTCCTCTTCCCTTAGATCAGCAGTCTGCAGCCTCCTCACTCTCTGAAGACTTGGCCAAAATCACAGACTGGTCAAACAAGTGGAACATGTCTTTCAATCCTGACAAATCTCACACTCTTACTATGTCTCTCCGAAAAGATCGACTGGACAACCCTCCCATCTACTTTCTCAACAATCCTCTCCAAGATGTTCTGTCGCTCAAGCTTTTGGGTCTCACTATCTGCCATGATCTTTCTTGGGAAAACCACATTTCCAAGCTGGCCTCCAAAGCCAGTCGCCGACTGGGCATCCTCCGTCGTGCGAAGTCCTTCCTCGGCACACCTGAGCTCCTCACCACATACAAGGCTTTCATCCGCAGCTCAATGGAATACTGTTCTCCCCTATGGGCCGGTGCTCCTGCCTCACACCTAGCTCGGCTTCACGCTGTTGAAACCAAAGCTTTCAGAATTATTGGAATCTCCCGCGATGAAGCTATCTCTGAGGGCCTTTCACTCACTCACCGCAGGCAGGTAGGTGGTCTTTCTGTCTTCTACTGACTCCTCTCTGGCCTTGCACCCCCAGCTCTCTCTGTGCTCTGTCCCCCAATCATTCCTACAGGTTGCACAAGATCTGCCAGCAACCCTCTGATGGTTAAACTGCCGAAATCTCGGCTCTCTGCTCACCTTCACTCTTTCATTCCTCTTTTCTCCCGCCTCTGGAACAAACTCCCTCACTCCCTTCAATCCCACTCCACCCTCCAGGTCTTTAAAACAGCTGTTCACCACCATCTCTTATCTTCCCCCATCCAAAACCTTGATCTTTTCTACCCCCGCTAATTCACCCCAGATCCACCTTGTTTGAAATTCCAACTTCTTTCCTGGAAGTCCTGGCAGTGTCCATATGTGTTATACCTCTCCCACCCCCCCCCCTTCCCATGCCCCCTCCCCCAAAGCCCTCGCCCTCTCTCAGATCTCTCGATGTCTCCACGTCTCTCGGTCCCTGCTCTCTCAAATGTTGTGTTTGTGTCCTTCCCCCTCTCTCCCCATCTTGTCTACCGCTCCCGATGTTATATGTTTTATGTGTCGGTTTGTCTTTCTGTGTGATTAATGTTCGCTCTTTCACGAGCCTCGATCTTGTATACAAAAAAAAAAAAGAAAAAAAAAGGGGGAAAGAGCAGAGGAAAGGAGAGCCGAAAGGGAGTTAAAGGAACGTGACATGGAGTATCAGAAGGAACTTAAACTCAAAGAGCTGGAATTAATGGGAGAACGGAGAGAAGTAGTATCCATGCCGGCTCATTCGACAACTAGTCAGAACACTTGGGATGTTGGAAGGCATGTGAGGCTGGTTCCACCCTTCAATGAAAAGGAGGTAGCCAAGTTTTTTTAACACTGAGAAAGTGGCTCAAATGCTAAAATTGCCTGTGGGGTCCTGGACTATGTTAGTGTAAAGTGTTCTGGTGGGTAAAGCTCAAGATATATATTCGGCTTTACCAATTGACCAATGTGCAGATTATGAGATAGTGATGAAAACCATTCTCAAAGCCTATGAATTGGTCGCTGAAGCTTACCGGCAAAAATTCAGGAATGCCAGGAAGAGGGAGAGTGAGACCCATGTGGAGTTTGCCAGAATGAAGGAAACCATGTTTGATCGGTGGTGTGATTCGAAGGGGATTGGGAAAGACTTCAAACTGTTGCGACAATTGATCTTGGTGGAGGAATTCAAACAGTGTGTCCACGCGGACATTAAAGTACATCTGGATGAAAAGAAAGTACCAGAGTTGTATGAGGCAGCAACCGTGGCAGATGACTATGCCTTGACACACAGGATGGGGTTCCACAAACCTAACTTCCTGCCTAGAGTTAGCCAGGGGAGTTATGGTAAATCAGGTGCGGAGAAAAAATATTCATGGAGGCGGCCGAGAGATGACTACGAGGACAAATCTGAAACCGCGAATATTAGGGATCAGAAGACTAAAGTTCCAAGACAGACTTATCTTCCGGGGGGAGGCAGACCACAAGTTTTTCCTCCGGGCCTACTTGCGCTTTTTGCAAGAAACCTGGGCATTTGATGTCCCAATGTTATGCCCTGAAAAGGAAAAATCAGGAGCGGAGTCAGACTAGTACAACTCCGAATGCATTGGCCAATGCGAGAAATCGTCCTTGGAGGACAGTGCCTTGTGAAGGTTCCCATGCCAAAGTTACGGTATCACAGAACGACCTTGTTCAAGAGGGTTGCAAACCTTTTATTTCAGAGGGGTTTGTGTCACTGGATGGAGACTTGACTAACCAGAGACCTGTTAGGGTATTGAGGGACAAAGGAGCACATCAATCTTTGATGCTTGAAGGCATTTTGCCATCGTCAGAGAAGACGGCAACTGGTGTTAGTGTTCTTTTACAGGGGGTTGGTGGATATGTTAAAGCTCCACTTCATGTCATCCATTTGAAGTCCGATTTGGTGTCAGGACCGGTCACCGTAGGTTTACAAGCCACTCTTCCTGTAGAGGGAATATATTTTGTTATCGGGAATGATTTGGCCGGGGGTCGAGTTTCTGGTAATCCGATGTTTGTTGAAAAGCCTATTATGGAAAATAACACCGCACAGTTGGAGCGAGAGATTCCGGGTATCTTTCCATCCTGTGCAGTGACTCGTGCTATACGTAGGAAGCACTCTGAGGAGAAGGAGAAGGCACTGACGTCACGCTTTGCACAGGCACTTCTTGTCGAGTACCCTGAAACTAAGTGTCAGCACACACAAGTCATGGATGGAGGAAATGTTGGCAAGCTCTTTGTAGGTGGACTGAACTTTGACACCAGTAAAGATGTTCTGGACTCTATCTTTGGCAAATATGGACGACTCTTGGAAGTGCTGCTGATAAAAGACAGGGAGACGCAAAAGTCGAGAGGGTTTGGCTTTGTCACGTTTGAAAACACAAAGGACACCAAAGATGCAGAAAAGGATTTGAATGGCAAGGATTTGGATGGTCGGACCATGACAGTAGAGAAGGCAGGCCATGGGCGTCGAGGGGGCTACAGAGGAGGAAAACGTGGAGGTAGTTTCAGGGGTGGCTATGGCTCCCGGGGTGGGAGTAGTAGTTTTGGTGGCGGCCGCAGTCGTGATTACTACGGAGGCTCCCAGCAGCAGCAGCGCAATTTTGGCAACTCTCGATGGGATGACTATTACGGTGGTAGCCGAGATGGGGACCGCTACTCACGTGACTACAACACCCGACTCTACAACTGTGATTATGTTTTTATGATCAAGAGAAGAGTTGGAAGCACTGAGTTTTCAGGAGCAGCCGAGCCAAGATTCCTGCACGGATTAACCCGTGAACTCCACGTTCCTAAAGGCGTCCATGTCGTGAAGACTTCCAGGCCTTACCACCCAACCACCATGATACCTGGCTCTCAGCTCGGCCTCCTTCAAAAAGTGCTATAGATTTGCTTTGCTTTGGGATTTTTTTATCACAACCCCTTAACCTTCATTTAAAAAATGAAAAATAAAAACCAGAGGGTGATGAGATGGAGTTTGGCTTTGCAGAAGTTCAACTTGGAAATTGAGCATGTAAAGGGCAGGGACAATGTCGTTGCTGATGCTTTGTCCCGAGTGAACTAACTTTGGAAATTTCTGTAGGTTGTTTGGAAGTTTTGTTGCTTTATTTTTAGGAAATATTCATTATCGTTGCTCACGGGAATTGATGATTTGGGTGTGAGTTTTACTTTTGTTTGTTAAAAGAGTTTTTGCCTGCAATGAAAGTTTTCACTATGTTCAAACTTTCTTTCTTGAGGGTGGGAAGTGTTACGGATTCGTCACTTCCGTTGTAGTGGTTTTCATCCACTGTGAACATTTTTGATTCCATGTACTATTATTGTTGTCGTTTAAGGGAAATAGATATTGCTATTTTCAAAAGGTAAAAAAGTTAATGTTTTAAATGAAACCAGAACCGGACGACGAAGAAGAGGAGGGGAAAAAAGAAGGCGGAGCGAGTGAGTTCGACAAGAACGCCGAGCTGCTTCGAGTTCTGGAGCAAACGTTGACGAACGGAGGTCACTAGCGAACTTCGGGTTTCCCGGGAAAGGGATTCTTGCGACAGAGTTGTTATCGCTGTGACAGATCAACCTGCGTGTCAGATTTTTGGCGGTGGATTCCGAGGAGAATCATCATCGGGCCGTTACGCCTCGAGAATGGGCCGTCGGCCATTTTGACTCGCGCGCTTTGCGCATCGCGCAAGGTCTTTGCTTCGCTTCAGCCGTTTTCACCGCATTCAGATGTGTATCTGGTGTGTGTGCGTGTGTGTAACGTGGATTTTGAAGGTTAATTTGCGGTTCGCCGACTGTGAACAGTGGAACGTCCATACCCGAGGGTGTGATTTCCCAGTCGCCTTGAGGGCGCCTTTACGCAGCTTTGGCCACGTGACTGTGACTGTCATCCGAACGGGATTCTGGTCTCGATTAGACATCGTTCTGACGATCGCTGGAGCGGATCGACTTTGGCTTGAAACCGGAATCAACTTTGGTTTGAAGCCGGGAAAGAGACATTGGGGATGTTCTTGTTTCACTCACTTGGAGCACAGTGAGTTATATATTACGAAACTGATGGTACCATCATAAGATATATATATATTGATTGTACTTTTGATTACTATCAATGTTGTTCTGTTATTCTTGTGTGATCTTAATACAACATTTGTTTGTTAGTAACAATTGGTGTGGCTTCACCATTGATCTTTGACATACAAAATAACACATTTTACTGCCGTGACTCCTCTCGTGGCTCAGAGGTACACCGTGACCAGGGGGTTGTGGAGGAGCACGTAACACAAAGAATCACTTAAAAATTAAATAATTCGAATCCATATTCAGATTTTCACCAAAATTGAATTGATTCGTCCTTGTCACAGACACAACCTCTCGACAAAATTTCGTTCGAATCCGTCCACAACTTTTTGAGATATCTTGCTCACAGACAGACAGACAAACAAACAAACTATAAATCGGTTAGAGACCGAGAACTTGCCTGAATGTACTTTTTTATCAGGGGTGTTGGTTAGAAGGGAATCAGATAATGTTTGACAGTTATTAGTTAAAAAAAAAATCAATTTTTGACCTTAGGTTTGACCTTTCAAGGTCACTCAAGGTCAAAGGTCATGGTGCCAAATGAAATGTCGTTTGTGACTTCCTATATGTCAGTAACAGTAAGTGTATGTATATCTCTTGTACTTTTAGAGTTATAGTGGTTTGAAATATATTTTAAATGAAAACTCAACCCCCCTGATTTCACGTTTGGGGTGACCTTGAGCTTGACCTTGGGCCTAGAGTTAAAAATTGGGCACAGTCTATTCCAGGGCAAGGAAAATAAGTGTGTAAAGTATGGCGATGCTTTGTGCAACGATGTAGACGTAGTACTGCGCACAAACAAACAGACAAACCAACCAACCAACATACTTGCCGGAATCTTTTCCGGCAAGTAACAAGAATATGTCATGCAGAACACTATACTTGCAAAAATCCCCCCCCCCCCCCCCCCCCAAAAACGATGCCATTGATCCATCAAATTGTCCATCTCATCAAGATTATAATTGACGATCTTGATCAAAGCTCTGGTTAATAGGATGTAAAGTGACGATTTTTCAGATGAAAATTGATGCTTTTAGAGGTTTGACCTTGGATTTTTTTTTTTTTTTTTTTGTATTGTTATGAATTTGGGGTAGAGGAATATCTAGATCCAGGGAGATCTGCATAGGTAGGTGATCGACTGTTGTGATAGGGAATCTAGATGTAATAAGTTCTGTAGCCCGAATGTCGGATTAAGCTTGTATCTTTGCTTGTATCACGAGGGGGCGGGGCATGCTAATTAGTACAGGGATTATGGGTAAATTCCCTTGTGTGTCGTTCCCTTGCTGAGCATCCCAGTGTCCCTTATGGCAATACATCCCATAGACATTAGATAGGCCCATTAGCGCACCACACATTAAATAATTCCCCCACCGCCATAATGACTTTGGAAGAACCAACAAGCAATAGCCACGCCCAGGAGAACGTGTGATTGGTTGGGGTAAGAAGCTGGCCACTGATAGGTGAAAGGAAGGTGGCAGGAAGTGGCACACTGATTGGCCACAGACCGTTGACACCTCGGCTAATCAGTGCGGAAGGCGCAAAACGACTACTTAGAAGCAGGTCGCTGATTGGAGGACAAGCGCCGGTGACGTCGGAAGGCGCGAAAGACCACCAAGAAACGAGGCACTGGTTGGGAGAGAGGAGGGCTGACGTCACACCGCGAGTGACAAAACGACTCGCTCGCCGGCATTTTTCTCTCTTGGCTGTCTCTTCGCTGGCTGGCTCTTCGGTCTCTCTTCCTTGTGGTCTCTTCTCTCGCTTCTCTTCCCTTGGCCTCTTGCTCCTGATTGTCCCTTTGCGCTGGGCCTTCTCTTGCTTCGGATCTGGAGGAGGAACGAGCAGTTCGAAAGACAGTGGAGAGAAGGAACACCGTCGATTCTCTGCCTTGCGTTGGTGTGTGAAGGACGAACGACGAGCGGGGCCTGCGTTGGAGCACTGATGAGCGGGTGCACCGAGGGCCGCTCCGCGCCAAGGACCGGGCAGTTCGCGCCAACCGGAGCTGCGTCAGACGACACGCTCGAGTATCGACCCGACGCTACACTGCCAGACACAGATAAGCTCGCATTCACAAATACACGACGGGACATTTATTTTATTCATTCTCCCTTTGTCTCGTATTTGAAATCTGTGTGGGGACGTCCCAATTTAGAATTAGGTCTTCCTTTGTCTCGTCTCGTGAATTAGGTCTTCCTCAAATCCGTTGCCTTTGTATCGGGTTCCGTAAAATAAACCTGTTTATTTTTGTACATTTTACCCCCGTGTTCGTTTGAGTTCATTTCCTGCAGGATCGGAGTTGCTGGTGAGATCGCTACAGGTAAGAGCTCACCGCTTCTTCCTCTTCCTTCTTCCTCCCATGCTGCCTAGTCAAATCCGTCATTGAATAAACGCCTCCATTAAAGTTCTTTGGCCATCCGCGATCCCATGGTATTAACGGAGGGCAATCGCGCAACAGTATACAAGATCGAGGCTCGAACTTTGAGTTTGAACAAGTTGCTTCAATCGAACAAGAGCAAGATCAAACTTTTTACCTCAAAAATAGTTGGTTTCTCTATTCAGTGACTCAATATGCAAATGCTGTTCTATTTTCAAGTCAATCGGATGAAAAGTGACGATTTTTTAAATGAAAATCGATGATTTTAGAAGTTTGACCTTGAGTTGACCTTTGACCTTAAAATAGTTGGTTTCCGAATTCAGTGAGGCACTATGCAAATGCTGTTAAAGTTTCAAGTCAATCGGATGATAATTGATGATTTTGAAAGTTTGACCTTGAGTTGACCTTTGACCTTTTGACTTAAAAATAGTTGGTTTTCCAATTTAGTGACTCAATGTGCAAATGCTGTTCAATTTCCAAGTCACATGAAAATTGACGTTTTTTCCAGATGAAAATCGATGATTTTGAAAGTTTGACCTCCAGATGACCATTGAACTCAAAATGAATAGGCTTCTCAATTGTGACGACCTCTTCAACTTGGTGACGTTTCATGACTATCGGTTTAGAATTGTGACCTGTAGGCCGGTGAGAAACAAGCAAACAGACAGACAGAATAACAAATGCAACTGACCAATACACTTGAAAAATCTTCGATTTTGCAAGTAACAATCATAAAGACGGGTGAAAACATAACCTCCAACCACCTTTGGTGGTGGAGGTAATTAGAATTTAGATAAAGCTGTGAGAGTCAAAGCACAAGCCTTCGAAAGACGCTTACGAAATACTAGCCGAAAGCGCCCGGTGTTGCCCGGGTTCTTTTTGAATGAATTTACTACTATAATTCAGCTTTTACTCACGGACGTAGAAGATTGACTACTATAATTCAGCTCAGCTTTTAATTGCGAAATGGGCCCAGCCCGGTCGAGGTGGGCCTCGACCGGCCTCGCCACCTCGCTTCCCGGGGCCCGTCCCGACATTTTTAGTTCTTTTTGAATGAATTTACTACTATAATTCAGCTTTTACTCGCGGCCGTAGAAGATTGACTGCTATAATTCAGCTGAGCTTTTAATTGCGAAATGGGCCCAGCCCGGTCGAGGTGGGCCTCGACCGTCCTCGCCACCTAGCCTATAACCTTCACAGGGCCAGTCCCAACATTTTTTGTTTCAGAGGTTTCCTCCTATCTTTCATTGTTCAGGAGATTAGCGCGTGCAGACAAACAAACAAACAAATGAAAAATCGGTCAGAGCCCGAGGACTTGCCGGAATGTACTTTATCGGCTATTTTGGACAAATATGGCGGCCGAACACGTGACCGATGACGTCATCATTATTTGTTTTCTAAACTAATTTATTCCTTGATGATGCTCAAGAAATTTCATCTTGATCGGATGAAGTTTTGTACTTGTCGAATTATGATGTCACAATGGAGGCACCTATGACATCATCATTAACATCTTTTATTCCCCATAGAGGGTTCTTTTGAATGAGCCATGTCTCAATTTTTTCTATTCAGCACTTTCGGAGATATAGAGGTGCAAAGTTTTTCCGTTTTTTCAAGATGGCGGCCGAACCATGTGACCGACGACGTCATCAATATTTTTTTTTCTCCACCAGTTGATGCCAACATGGCGCTCAAGAAATTGCATCTTGATCGGATGAAGTTTTGTACTTGTCGAATTATAACATCATAATGGAGGCACCTATGACATCATCATTAACATATTTTATTCCCCATGGAGAGTTTTTTACAATGAGCCATGTCTCAATTTTTTTCCATTCAGCACTTTCGGAGAAATAGAGGTGCAATGTTTTTCGGTTTCTCCAAGATGGCGGCCGAACCACGTGACCGATGACGTCATAATTCTTTTTTTTCTCCACCAGTTTAGGCCGTCATGTCGCTCAAGAAATTGCATCTTGATTGGATGAAGTTTTGTACTTGTCGAATTATCAAGTTATGACGTCATAATGGAGGCCTTGGGCCGAGAGAGTTCAAAATTGGGCAGAGTCTATTCCAGGGCAAGACAAATATGTGTATAAAGTTTGGCGATTCTACATGCAACGGTGTAGACGTAGTGCTGCGAACAAACAGACAGACAGACAGCCAAACCAACCGATCAACATACTTGCCGGAATCCTTTCCTGCAAGTAACAAACAATCAAAAACTTTCTTTTATATATATAGATAGATGAGGCCTCAGAGGTATGTGGAGCGAACAAAATGGCAGAGTATATGATTTTGAAGCCCCTCCCTGAGCATGTGAAGCCCCTCCCTGAACTGGTTAAGCTCCTCCCTAAATGAGAGAAGCCCAACCCTGAACAGACGGACAGACAGGCTGGAGGAGACTACTATTATAGTGTAAATACATCAACTGATGATACGTGATCCAACAGGTGTTCCAAGTATTTGTGTTCTTGCACTCAAATCAGCACATTTTCTAACAACTACCATCACCAATCACCTTTACGTTCCAGTGCAGCACCACTCACCTCCACCCTCCTTGCTCAACCATCCTTCACCTCTTCCCCATTCTTCAGCAATCACGCTTATACCAAACACCTTAACCTCTCATCACCATCAAATTAGTCTTTACACCAAACACAGTAAACACTGCATCTGAAAATAATTTTCCAAGTATACATTGGAATCACTTACCCAATGTAATGGAAAAATCCAAACTGCTGACTGGAGCAATGACAAACATCAGAACACACACAAGTTAATTCTGTACTTTGTTTTATGAAAGAAACCAGTCAAATGCAATTGAACATCGTAATGATTAAATATATATAACCACCTTTAGAGGCCATTTTTCCCCGCAAGCGGGGGTTGGCCTTTTTCGGGAACCGTGGTTGTTGTTGTTTTTTGGTCCCCTTTTTGAAGCAATGTTTTACGGCTGGATGCCCTTCCTGACGCCAACCCTTTTTGCCGCCTTTAGCGACAAACAGGGAATTACCAGTGAACTGGTACTCAATTAGCCGACCTCGGAAGGATGACAGGCTGAGTCAACCCCCCTGGCGTTAATTCAGCGATCGACCGGGATTCGAACCCAGGATCCTGGGATCCTAAGCCGGCACCCTAGCCGCTAGCCCAACACCAGGGTTTTTGATTAAATATATATATTATATACAAAATTCATCAGTTCACTTGAGGGTTCATCGAAAGCCTTCTGCGAAAGATATGCGAAAAAGCGAAAGCCACGCATCATGTCGACCTTTAAAATGAATCAAATGTCGAAGCCTTCTGAAATTGGTAAACCAAACAACGAATAACACCAAAAGACATTTTACATGAAATCGATCCATCGAAGTCCTTTGTATAATTGATATGCCAAAAAACACAATCGGGAGACGGATCGAGATTCTTCACTAGGTTTCTGTTAAGCAGTTATCAAGGGAGTGAGAACCTCAATGGACAAGAACAAAGGTCTGTGATGTCACACTCATGCAAGGCAATACCAAAGTGACAATGTAATCCGTGTTTTGTTACCACAAGGCAACAGAAACACACAAACAGATTTTTCTTTAAAGAACAGATTAAGCCAAATCATTTGCATTGCATTTCTTCAAAAGATGCACACGTCGCGGGCCTGAAAACTAAAATGACACTCGGTAGAGCGCATATGCCTCCGCCAGGCTGAACAGTTTACGTTTTGTATCCCAGTGATAGGATAGGCCGGATCTGGATCCCGACTTGAACCAAAATCGAATCGGCTTGTTCTTGTCAAGTCACCTACCCAATTCATCCACCAAGCTTTGTCATAACTCTTCCACACATTTTTGAAATATCATGCTATATATCGTTTTTGATGCTCTGTATCACGTTTTTGGTGGTATGAATATCATATATTTTGGTGCTATATGTACATATGCTAAATATCATTTACAAAATCTTAGAGTTTCTCTTATCCAGATCCAAATTCAGATCTTCGCCAAAATCAAATCAATGCGGCCTCGTCACACACCCAACATGTCGACCACATTTCATCCGAATCCGTCCACAACGTTTGGAGATACCCTGTTCACAGACAAACAGACAGACAGGAGTGAACGCATAACCTCCACCCACCTTGGATGGCGGAGGTAACAAGCCAGTGTTCGGCTTTTTTATGGTGGAGAGTGGAGTTGAGAGAAGGGATCACCCGCTTTGTCCGCTTAACATGTGAGACACCAATGATCCACCCATTGCGGCTTACGAGATATGCCCTCGCGGCCATTTATGCTCTTTGAAATTATACCCATGAAAAGGCAGTTCTGCCCAAAATCGTGAATTCAAATACGTATACTAGTTTTTGAGCTGCTGAAAAATAGACAGCTTTTGTTTTTCTGTTTGTTTTGCATTCTGTGGAAGCCATATTTGAGATGGAAAGGAAATGTGACAAATGGATACCAGAACAGTCTTAAATACAAATGTGCAGAACGCACATGCAATACGAGTGAAGCAAAAGCTAGGCCGAAAAAAGCTGTTATTTTGAGAATCCTTTGATAATTCTCACTGAGGATGTGTTGGCAGCCTCTCTGAAGCTTATTACCATAGTCGAGGCATTTTGATGTATCTGGTGTGCCAGGCATTTCCTTTACCTTTGTCTTGCAACAATGCGGCCGGTGTGCATAATTTTTATTACCCCCACCACTGAAGGTGGGCGGAGGTTAGGTTTGCAGCCCTGTCTGTTTGTCTGTCTGTCTGTCGGTTTGTCCGTGAACAGGGTATCTCAATACGTTGTGGACGGATTCGGACAAAACTTGATGGACAGGTTCGGGGTGTGACGAGGAAGAATCGATTATATTCTGGAGGTCTGGATCCAGGTCCGGCCTATCCTTGGGACAGAAAACGTGAACTGTTCAGCCTGGTGGAGCTACGCACTCCACCGAGTGTGTCGTTCTATTTTCGTTATGCAATATTGCTGACAAACAAAATTAAAATATGTTCCAAGAAAAGCAATATATCGGAAACAACACTGCGCTCGAGCAATTTTGCAAGTCGTACAAAATAAAAGCACAGTAAAAGAAACCCACTTTCAGGAAGGATACAGAAAAAGGTGCAAAGACCGAAAACCGTTGCTGTGAACATGATTTTTTTTTAAACAGAATCTATTCGACAATATTGGCCAGATGTTACTGCCAGGCCTCGACTTATCAAGGCAGCAAGTGGAGCACATGTCGGCAAGCAAACTGTCAAAGGACTTCAAAAAATAAATGGCCTGTAAACACACAAGCGTCGGTGTGCATTCATCCCACAAATCTGCCCGTCTCCAACTTTGGGTTGAATATGTGGATCGCCAAACGGCATGTGGACAAATGTCTCGCTACGAAAAGATCATTCTTCAGCAAGAAACAAGGCAGATGTAGATTTGGGGAGAGAATGCAACTGCAACAAAAGCCTGGCTTGACGGAATGCCACATTACAGCGGTAAATACTGTTATGGACAGCGATTGGTAGAGCTGAAAACATTTGCTTTGTGCTGCCATCGATCATTACCAAACACTATAATAAAAAAAATAACCACATTTAGAGGCCATTTTTCCCCGCAAAGCGGGGGTTGGCCTTTTTCGGCGACCGTGGTTGTTGTTGTTTTTTCGGTCCCCTTTTTGAAGCAATGTTTTATGGCCGGATGCCCTTCCTGACGCCAACCCTTTTTGTCGCCTTTTACGACAAGCAGGGAATTACCAGTGAACTGGTACTCAATTGGCCGACCTCGGAAGGACAGGCTGAGTCAACCCCCCTAGCGTTAATTCAGCGATCGACCAGGATTCGAACCCAGGATCCTGGGATCCTAAGCTGGCACCCTAGCCGCTAGCCCAACACCAAACACTATCAAATAAAATTCAAAGATGGAGGAATGATGGCTCGTGACTACAAATTACGATTATTGCAATTTATTTTTGTATGTAACAAGATGTGTCGCCACTATGGTTGCCAATTCCCCAGGAGGAATGCAATGCACGAACAGGCCAACGCTCTCATTGGAAGCGAATTTGACCGATTGTTTGTGGGACCAGGAAAGACGCCTCGTCCCACCATGCGATCATTATTAGAGTGGAAATGGCTTTGCCGAATCGGTGAGACACGAGGCTCCAACGGATAATTGATTCAGTCATTAAAAGCACGGCACGCGAATAAGCAGCTTGTATTTATGGCCGACGTGACTGTCCAAACTACTGGTACTTTTTCTTTCCCCTGATCATTTATCAAGCTGCAACATCTGCGGCAGCAAACGAGGATTTGCTGATGCGAGCTCTAGAAAACAAGTAGTCGCAAATTCCTGTGGTGGCGGCAGTGGTTTGTATGCGGCCTGTGGCTGCTTGACTGCATCATTTACTGGGCGCGCCTGTGCTACTGATGCAGTGCCCCCTGTTTTCAGTAATCTGGTACTCATTTTGGCGACCTCAGAAGGATGACAGGCCGAGTCAACCCACCTGGTGTTAATTAAACACATTGACAGGGGCTCAAACCAGGCCTACCAGTTAAGTGATTCTTATTAAGTACTAGCAGAAGTACCCAGCGTTGCCGGGCAGGGGAGGGGGGCGGAGGGGTGGAGAGCGGTGAAGGGAAGGGAAAACGGGGGGGAGGGGGAGGAGGGGGGAGGAGGGAAGGGAGGGGGGAGGGGAGGAGGGAGGGGGAGAGGGGGAAAGGGGAGGGAGGGGGAGGGGGGAAGGGCGATGGAGGTGGGGAAGGGGAGTGGAGGAGGGGAAGGGGAGGGGAGGGGGGAGGCAGGAGAGGAAGGGGGTTCATATATATGCTGGTGGGTGATGCCGTTCAGGAAGAAGACCCCGTACTACCAACATCGTACACTACCGGATTTTTTTGATTTATTTGTGTTCAAATGTCCAGTAATTGTTTTGTAATTATTTATGCGAATTTGTACTTGTATATAACTGTCATTGATTTTAAAAGGCTTCGGCACTATAGAGCGATTTTTTTTTTTTTTACTCCAAAAAACAGAACTTTTTTTTTCTTTTTTTTGCCTGAAACACCCCCAGGCACTCACTGATGAACCTCAGTTTGATGAAGATCCTTTCAGCCATCTCGGAGAAAAATGGCGACACACAGACAGACAGACATCTCTCTTATATAGTCGATAAGAATGACAAAAAAAGCCATTCGTTCTTTGATAGGAAGCAAATTTACTGCAGCGTACGAGGCAAAACTAAAAACGAATTTTGCGATAATTAAAAACAAATAACGTTGTGTTTACATTCGGGGAACTTTCTATCATTGAGAAATTGGGATAAATCGCGGCTGTCTACATGAAACACATTTTCCATTAGTGCTTCCTTTTTTGCAATGCTACTTGTATTCAGAGAGGCCAAGAAATATAGAAGCATTATTTTTACTCTTTAATCAATCTTTAACTCATTAATCAAAGGTACAATACTCTTTACAGAGCATTGGAGCTACCAAGGCAAAGGTTATGTTGGGTTGCTTTCCGAGCAGTCAGCTCAGGGCAAGGATTTTTAATTGGTTCAGAGTGCCGGTGACAACACGACTACTCTTTGCAAAAAGACACGATGGGATGTTTACCGTCCACCAAGGACCAGTGTTGGCAAACGGGTCCTCAGGCTTAGCGTCCTTCCGATGGACGACACACACACACACACACACACACACACACACACACACACACACACACACACACACACACACACACACACACACACACACACACACACACACACACACACACACACACACACACACACACACACACACACACACACACACACACACACACACACACACACACACCTTGCCGTGCATGTGAAACACCAGGGTGAAGGATTTGGCCTGGGCCGATATTTGAATGCAGTCTATACAGAGGTGAGTGCACATACCCCAACTCATCACCTGCCATTTAAAACTAAAAAGAAGATCTCCAAGGCTGTCTCTTATGATTTCAAAGTGAGGAAGAACACTGGTAGATGTCCTTGAGAAAAATACCTCAAAAACATCCATGCAGGCCGAGTTAAAAAACAAATCCTCAAGTGCACAAGGTTTGACACAAAGATGAATACGACAAGTCAGGAGACGACGATGGTTCAGGAGCGAGCGGTATTCAATGACAAAGGTCAAAACCGACATTGAAAATATATAAATAGGAATGTATTATCTGTTATGAGACGAGTTAGCTACACAATACCGAAAATTCGGTTCGATTCCGACAACTTTGAAAATTTGACCTTTGTGACCTTGAAATGTCAAAACGAAGGATACTGACCTTGAAATGAGATATAAAATAATGTATAATCAGTTATGAGGTTAGTTAGCTACACAATACCGAAAATTCTGTTCGATTCCGAAAAACTTTGAAAATTTGACCTTTATGACCTTCAAAGGTCAAAGGTCGAAGATTCTGAAATTTGTTGGAAAACTTGTATTTCATGATGTATGTGATAATATAAGATCATGTACGACATTTCACCCTATCAGGAAGCGAACAATGTAATAAAACCATCAAAAATCGACTTTTCTAAATTTTGTGACCTTGTGACCTTGACCTTGGGGCGAAAATGAAAAATAGAGCTCCGTGGGGCTAAACACATGACATTGGCCGAACCAAATACCGAAACCCCTGTCAGATTCCACCAAACCCCTCGGAGAAGATTTAGCTTGAACTCGATTACCCCCTGAAAAGACATCTTTTTCGGGCGGGGCTCCGCCCACAATGGGCGCCATACGCCCACTCTAGGCAGGACACAACTAGATCATGATATCAACCTCCCACCCAGGTTTCATCAAGATCGGATGATATCATCGGGTAGTTATGCTGAAGACATACAGACACACACACAGACAGACAGATGCACACCCATGACGAATATAGTGGTCACTGTTTGATAACTCGTGAACCAATACATCATTACTAGCTGCAAGAAATCACGCCTAAACCATCTTCACCACCTTCACCACCTTCACCCTGACAACAAGCAAATAATGCATTGAGACACAGGTTAGCTTCATTCCATTATCCTTTCACATTCAGTTTCAATGACAATACTTAGAAGCAGGGCTCCAACAACTCATAAAAATTCACGTGCATGCCGTTGAGTTCCAGAGAGATAATTAAGAGAGCTATTCTTTTTGCCTTGTTACCATCTGCAAGACAATGACATCCTTTGTGCATGGAGTTGCCTGGAAATGAAAAATTTGGTCTCTTCTTCCAAAATGCAATTGTACATGTGGCCTTTCAAATCAAGGAACTCGATGGGCTTGTTTTGCACAGTATTCATATTTTGCCGAAAATTGAAATCCAAATTAAAAGAGCACCATCAGAAGGGATCAAAAAGGGAGAAAGAAAAATCAAACCAAGCTGTTACACTCGTATGCACAAATTAAAACTCAGATTGCACAATCGTAATACACTACTTGGCCAAAAGTATGTGGACACCCGAACATCACACACATCTCATTCCAAAATCATGGGCATTAATATGGAGTTGGCCCCCCCCACCCACCCCCTTGCTGCTATAACAGCCTCCACTCTTCTGGGAAGGCTTTCCACTAGATGTTGGAACATTGCTGCAGGATTTTGCTCCCATTCAGCTACAAGAGCATTGGTGAGGTCTGGCAATGATGTTGGGCGATCAGGACTGGCTCGCAGTCGGCGTTCCAATTCATCCCAAATGTGTTTGATGGGGTTGAACTCAGGACTCTGTGAAGGCCAGTCAAGTTCTTCCACACCGATCTCGATAAACCATTTCTGTATGGACTTCACTTTGTGCACGGGGGCATCGTCATGCTGAAACAGGAAAGGGCCTTCCCCAAACCGTTGCCACAAACTTGGAAGCACACAATTGTCGAGAATGTCGACCTGTCGATCGGTTTAAACGGTTTTGTTTAAATATGTTTAAACTTTCCCCTGCAGTATTTTATTCAATGGTTTATTACAACACGCTTTTTTTCTTCCTAATTAAAAGGCCTTTTTCAATTTCCTCTTCAAATCATTCCACTTCAAAAACAAATCAATCTTAGTCATTCCTCCCTACATTCTCTAAACTCACCTTCATTCCACCCCTCCTCTATTGTTCTCAAACGGATCTCTGATTTGAAAATCACAATTAACCCAAGTTGTAATAAATGTTCGTTTTTCATAAATCGTCCACTTTCTAAACTCCACCCTCACCCCTCTCCTCCCAAACTCCCCCCTCACCTCTCCCCTTCTAATCTCCACCCTCACCACTCCTCATCTAATCTCCCCCCCAACAATCTCTCTCCAAATCTCCCCCCAACCACCTCCTCCTCAAAGCAGCCTCCTCACCTCTCCCCTTCAAAACTACCCCTCACCCCTCCTCTTCTAATCTCCCCCCAACAATCTCTATCCAAATCTCCCCCCTACCACCTCCCCTTCAAAACTCCCCCCTCACCCCTCCCCTTCAAAACTCTCACCTCACCCCTCCCCTTCAAAACTCACCCCTCAAGCCTCCCCTTCAAAACTCCCCCCTCTCTCCTCTTCCAATCTCCCCCTCTACAATCCCTCTCCAAATCTTCCCCCCTACCACCTCCTCCTCAAAGCTGCCTCCTCCCCACTTCCTCTCCTTTCCATCACATACCTCCACCTCCTCCAACCTTCGACGATGCTCTGCCCCCCCCCCCCTGAAACAACACCTCACTGTGCCTCTTCCCATCACCATCAAACCTTTTGTCCTCCTCCTCCTCCCTTTTCTCCTAACTCTTCTGCAATCTCCGACACACTATCAACAGCTCTCCCGACCTCCCCCTCCCACCCATCATCTCACCATACCCCTCCCCTCCCCTCCCTTGTCATGTACCCGATGACTCCCTCCGTCTTCCTTAACGGTATGGACCTCAAACATCCGGGGCCTTCGCTCAAACCTGACTCCTCTCTCCATACAGGTTGCTTCTGACAAACCAGACGTGATCTGCTTAACAGAAACTTTCCTCCTTCAAGATGTCTCTGATTCTTTAATATCTCTTCCTGGTTACTCCCTCCTCCGGTATGATAGACCTGAGCCTCGTCCTGGTGGTGGGGTTGCTATATTTATCAAAAACTCTTCCTCACTCTCCTTGCACTGCCCTCTCTCCACCCCACCCCCAGGAGTACCTCTGGCTACGGCTTCCTCTACGCTCCCACCTTTTGTTCATATGTGTTCTGTACCGTCCTCCAAACAGTGATGACTCCATTTACATCTCCCTGTCTGACAACATGGACCAACTTCTATCCACTCATCCCAACTCTCTCTTCCTCATATGTGGCGACTTCAACTGTCATCATGCCAGCTAGCTGGATGTAGGATCCTCTCACACAAGCCATGGCACCTCAGCAAAGGACTTCTGCGACTCACTGGGACTGACACAATCTGTCAATTTCCCAACCTGGATCTCAGTCAATGGAGTATCTTCTCTTCTACACTTGGTTATGACTAACTTCCCTGCAAATGTCTGCTGCTCTTCTTCCACTCTAATGGGTTCTTCTGATTATTTCCTTGTTAAAGTAGATATCTCTCTGGCCATTCGCAGAGAGCCTCCTCAGCACCGACGAGTCTGGCATTTCACCCAAGCTGACTGGCACGGTCTTCAAGCAGCCATCAATCATCTAGACTGGTCTCCCATCTCTATTGCCTCTGACATCAACTCTTCCTGGGACTTCTTCCAAAGTAAACTGCTCTCTCTCATGCACAGATTCATCCCATCTCGTCTTCAGTTGTCTTACCCTTCTTCCCGTCCATGGTACACTGAAGCTTGTGGTGAGGCAGTTGCCAAGAAGCAACTTGCCTTCACCTCATGGAAGGCCAATCCAACTGAAGGAAATCTCAGTTCCTTTCACAAAGCTCAGAACAAGTGTGTCTACCCTCAGGAGAGCCAGGAAACAATATCTCTCTACTCTCAAGACTGAACTCTCAAACCTGTCTCCCTCCTCCAAATCTTGGTGGCATCTGGTCAAATATGTTTCTGGTGTTTGTTCCCCTTCCATCCCCTCCCTTACCTCAAACGACTACACAGCTGACTCCGCACGTGAAAAAGCTGAATGCCTCAACTCTGTGTTTGCCTCAAAATGTTGTGTACCAAACCCATCCCTCTCTGTACCCACCGTACCCAGTCGTACCCAGCTGCTCCTGGACTCTGTGTCCTTCTCTCCCGACAAGGTGGAGAAGTTTCTGTCAATCCAAGACAATGATTCCGCAACTGGTCCAGACGGCATCAGCCCACCGGTCCTAAAATCCTGCTCCGCCGCTCTATCTCACCCTCTTTCTGTTCTCTTCACCCTTTCTTTCACTCAAGGTCATCTGCCATCAGCTTGGAAATCAGCCAACATTATGGCTTTACACAAAAAGGTGCAAAAACAGATCCTTGCAACGACAGACCAATCAGCCTTTTCCCAATTATCAGCAAAGTCATGGAATCTATCATTGCTTCGGATATCAAATCTTTCCTCTTCTCCAATGGCTTGATCTCTGATCATCAATTTGCTTTCAGACCAGGTCACTCTACTCTGGACATGCTGCTTCTGCTGTCTCAACAATGGATGGGGGTCCTCAATGCCAAACAGGAAATTAGAGCTGCCTCCCTTGACATAGCACGTGCCTTCGATACGGTCTAGCACCCCGCTCTGCTCACCAAACTCTCCTCCTATGGTATCCATGGAAATCTCCACGCATGGCTTGCGGACTTCCTCTCTGGTCGTAGTCAACGTGTGGCGCTGAATGGGTTTCTCTCATCTCCCCTTCCTGTTCAGGCTGGAGTTCCTCAAGGCAGTGTTTTGGGCCCTGTGCTTTTTCTGGTCTTCATCAATGATATATCTCACTCTCTTGAAAATCCTCTCTATCTCTTTGCTGATGACTCCACACTCTGCCGCTCCATTCCTCACGTCTCAGATCGGCAGTCTGCAGCTTCCTCACTCTCTGCAGACCTGGACAAAATCACAGACTGGTCAAACAAGTGTAACATGTCTTTCAATCCTGACAAATCTCACACTCTTACTGTGCCTCTATGAAAAGACCGACTGGACAACCCTCCCATTTACTTTCTGAACAATCCTCTCCAAGAAGTTCTGTCACTCATTCTTTTGGGTCTCACTATCTGCCATGTTTTTTCCTGGGAAAACCACATTTCCAAGCTGGCCCCCAAAGCCAGTCGCCGACTGGGCATCCTCCGTCGTGTGGGGTCCTTCCTTGGAACACCTGAGCTGCTCACCACATACAAGGCTTTCATCCGCAGCTCAATGGAATACTGTTCTCCCCTTTGGGCTGGTGCTCCTGCCTCACACCTAGCTCGTCTTCACGCTGTTGAAACCAAAGCTTTCAGAATCATTGGAATCTCCCACGATGAAGCTAACTCCGTGGGCCTTTCACTCACTCACCGCAGGCAGGTAGGTGGTTTTTCTTTTCTGGAAGTTCCAGCAGTGTCCATGTGTTTTATACTTTTCAACCCCCCGCCCCCTCCTTCCCCTGCCTCCGCTCCCCAAGCCCCCTCCCTCCCACAGATCTTCCATTGTCCCTGTTCTCTGCTGTTGTACTTGTGTGCTTCCTTCTCTCTCCCCATCTTGTCTCCCGCTCCCTTTTTCATATCTTTTGTGTGTCCGTTTTTTTTTGTTTGTTGTGATTGATGTTAGCTCTTACACGAGCCTTGATCTTGTATTTAAAAAAAAAAAAAGTCATTGTATGATGTGGCGTTAAGATTTCCCTTCACTGGAACTAAGAGGCCGAGCCCAAACCATGAAGAACAGCCCTCGACCATTATTCCTCCTCCACCAAACTTTACACTTTTCCGCAACTGGCACTTTGCATTTGGGCAGGTAGCGTTCACCTAGCATCTGCCAAATCCAGATTCGTCCGTAATACTGCCAGATGGTGAAGCGTGATACACCACTCCAGCCGACGCTTGGCATTGCGCATGGTGATCTTCGGCTTGTGTGCGGCTGCTCGGCCATGGAAACCAATTTCATGAAGATCCTGACGAACAGTTGTTGTGCTGACGTTGCTTCCAGAGGCAGTTTGGAACTCGGTAGCGAGTGTTGCAACCGAGGACAGACTATTTTTACGTGCTACGCGCTTCAGCACTCGGCAGTCCCGTTCTGTGAGCTTGTGTGGCCGACCACTTTGTGGCTGAGCTGTTGTTGCTCCTAGACGTTTGCACTTCACAATAACAGCACTTACAGTTGACCGGGGCAGCTCTAGCAGGACAGAAATTTGACGAACTAACTTCACGGAAAGGTGGCATCCGATGGCGGTGCCATGTTGAAAATCACTGAGCTCTTCAGTACGGCCCATTCTACTGCCAATGTTTGTCTATGGAGATTGCATGGTTGTGTGCTTGATTATATATACCTGTCAGCAATGGGTGTGGCTGCAAGAGATGAATCCACTATTAGAATGGGTGTCCGCATACTTTTGGTCATGTCGTATATCTGCTTTACAGAGCGAAATTCAATGGCATCCAGAAGGAAATGAGAAAAAACCTAGAACGGCATTCTTCTACATAGTGACGCCCACTGATATGCCTCCGCCCACATTATTACATCATTATTGCATACATACATACCTGTACCAAGACTGATTTAAATCCCTTTCAACTGTTCTCAAGTATCACATCTTTACCTGACATGACAACTGACACTGTAATTTAATCAGTTCTTCTTTACAACATAATCTGTAATAATAAAAGGGTGTGTGTGTTTGTGTATTTGGGAGTGTGTGTGTGTGTGTATTTGGGAGTGTGTGTGTGTGTGTATTTGGGAGTGTGTGTGTGTGTATTTGGGAGTGTGTGTGTGTGTATTTGGGAGTGTGTGTGTGTGTATTTGGGAGTGTGTGTGTGTATTTGGGAGTGTGTGTGTGTATTTGGGAGTGTGTGTGTGTATTTGGGAGTGTGTGTGTGTATTTGGGAGTGTGTGTGTGTATTTGGGAGTGTGTGTGTGTGTGTGTGTGTGTGTGTGTGTGTGTGTGTGTGTGTGTGTGTGTGTGTGTGTGTGTGTGTGTGTGTGTGTGTGTGTGTGTGTGTGTGTGTGTGTGTGTGTGTGTGTGTGTGTGTGTGTGTGTGTGTGTGTGTGTGTGTGTGTGTGTGTGTGTGTGTGACCTCCATAACTCAAAAACCACGAAACCTCGTGTCCCCAAACTTTGCAAGCATACTTCTAGAACTCCAAGGAAGTGCATCAATTAAAACCAAGTGCTTTGAGCATGCGAAAACACCCTTTTTGAAGATAATTCATTGCCTCATTTAATTAAAACAAAAACAGGCTTTGCCCTTGGTCAGTCCGCTATCCCTCACAGAGGTCTTAGGCTTTTTTGGCCTGCTCAAAACCCCTTTCCCTGGTACAGGCTACAACGGTTTCTGCATGATTAAGAGCTCAAAATGTATGTTTTCACTTTCCTCACTCGCATCATCGAATGTCTCATCTTCATGCCGACAAATCGCTGTATGCATCCCTATTATATGTGCTATAGATTTCAAATTATGAGCTTTGAGTGTTTTTATGCATTATGTGATGTGATTTTCCACAACGCCCTATCACAGATGAATTCAAATATATATTCAAAGTTTTGATATTTTTAAAAGAGAGTGGGAAATCTATATAGTATTCCGCATTCCATAAAGGTGCCTTCATTCACTGCTGTTATGTCTGTGGCTCATATAGTCTCACAAAATAATGTCATAAAACAAGCCGTTCCTTATCAACCGATGTTTATAAGCGGCATGATGATAGTCATAAGCGGTGTAAATGACTTTTTTTATCACAGCAGACTTCGTTTTTAAAATAAGGAGATTATTTGAAAAAAGGACAGAGTGATTCATAAATGTGTTTGTGTGCCGTCCTTCAGATGGATGTTAAACATTCCGTCACATCTACCGGATTTTCAACCCCCACCTCCTCTCTCCCCTCCTCACTCTTCACTCCCCCCTCTCAACTCTCCCTCCTCTCTCTTTCCCTCGCTCCCACTACCCTTCCCCCCTCCCACTCCCCATCTTTCTCTTTCCCTTGCACCCACTCCACGACTCACAACACCCCTCCCTCCCAGAGTCTACAGTGTAGCGACATGTGATGAGGCTTCGCTCTCCCCCACTCCCCCATCCCTCTCTCCTGCACCCTCTCCCTCCTTTCCCTTCCTCTCTCTTTCCCTCACTCCCGCTCCCTTCCTCCCAACTCTCTCTCCCCTCCACATCCCCATCCTCCTCCCTCTTCCTCATCCTCCTCTCTTCGTCTCCTTTCACATTTGGCCTCCTCCCCCCCCCCCCCTCATTCCTCTCCCACCCCCTCACCTCCTCCTCTTTCTCTCTTGCCCCCTTCCCCCCCATGTCTTCATATTCCCATCACAAAGCGACTCTGCGTTACCGGCAACTCTGCGTTGAGCCAGGTACGTTTGCTAGTATGTACTAATACCAGGTTTAGTCAAAATCCCATCACTGGTTCATGAGTTAGCACAGTAACAGAATGTTTACCCAATGGTACCTCAGACCTTTGAACTCTTGACCCCATCATCTAATCGGTTCATTTGTACATGATTATACATAGTCATGTGAAAAAGTAAGTACACCCCATGTAAAGTTTTGACTTTTTCAACATATTTCAACATACAGCTATTTGATCTTCATTTCAACAATATTGATAGACAAAGGTGATATAATATAACAAATATCATGAAACATTTTGTAGTCCATTGTATAATTTAAATAAATAATAATGCAAATTTGGCATGTGGAAAAAGTAAGTACACCCCCACATTTATCACTACTTCAAATACCTAAAATTAGAATCAAGTGCACCAGCTCAGGTGCAAATGATTAGAACATCGTTAGAGAGGATCTTGGAGGAACCTGTCTTATTTAAACCTTAGACATTTAGTTTGGATTGCTCTTTGTTGTTGAAGTGTGCGGCATCAACATGCCGAGATCAAAAGAGCTCTCCGAGGCCTTCAGAAAGAAGGTTATAGATGCCTACGAGTCTGGGAAGGGATTTAAAAAGATCTCCAAACAATTTGAAATCAATCATTCGACTGTCCGGAAGATAATCTACAAGAGTAGAAGATTCCAAACAACTGCCAACTTGTTCAGGCCAGGCTGCCCCAGCAAGTTCAGCCTGAGAGCAGACCGCAAGATGCTGAAATAAGTCTCTAAGAACCCCCAGAATGTCATCATGGGACCTACAGGTAGCTCTTGCCACTGTTGATGTCAAAGTGCATGAGTCTACCATAAGAAAGAGGCTGCACAAATTTGATCTACATGGGAGGTGTGCCAGAAGGAAACCTTTCCTGTCCAGAAAGAACATCAGGGCAAGACTAAAGTTTGCCAATGAACACCTAGGCAAAGACCAGCACTTCTGGAACAATGTGCTCTGGACAGATGAGTCAAAGGTAGGGCTATTTGGCCACAGTACCAGAAGACATGTTTGGCGAAAACCAAAGATAGCATTTGACCACAAGAACCTGATACCAACTGTAAAGCATGGTGGTGGAAATATTATGGTTTGGGGCAGCTTTGCTGCATCAGGGCCTGGGCAGCTCACCATCATAGAATCCACTATGAATTCTTCATTGTACCAGAGGGTGCTTGAGGATAATGTGAGGCCATCTGTTGGAAAGGTGAAGCTCAACCGAAGGTGGACCTTGCAACATGACAATGACCCTAAACACACCAGTAAATCCACCAAGGAATGGCTGAAAAGAAAGAAATGGAGGGTTCTGGAATGGCCAAGTCAAAGCCCGGATCTAAATCCCATCGAGATGTTGTGGGGGGATTTGAAACGAGCTGTGCATGCAAGAAACATACACATGAGGTGGTTCGACGACAACCGTTGACTACCTGATGGTGCGTAGGCGAGATAGGGGGCACCTCCGGGACACAAAGGTGATCCTGGGGGAGGAGGCTGTTTCACAGCACCACTTGGTTGTCTGCGACATAAGGGTGAAAGTGCGAGGAGAGCTCGGCGGGTGAAGTACCAACCGAGAATGAAGGTGTGGAGGTTGAAAGAGGTGACAGTAAGGGAGGCATTAAAAGAGAGGATGAGTAGGGTAGAGGATGATGTGGTTGAGCTCGAAAGTGGTTGGATGGCAATGAAAGCTAGTCCGTTGGGAGCCGTTGGTGAGGTATGTGGATGGACAAAAGGACCACCGAGGCACTCGGAAACATGGTGGTGGGATGATGAAGTTGGAAAGAGGATTGACGAGAAGCAGCCCAGGAGCATTAGCCAAAAATGAAGGGGAAACCTAGAAGAAATTAGTAGAAAGCTGATTTTTTGCACCTAGAGCTCCAGAATGTCATGTGGATACCCACAGTACAAAGTCCCACGAGTCCCACCTTGTGGCATTTTCAAAATTCAAGATGGCCGCCGGTTAGACGGAAAATGCATAAATTGCGATAACTTCAGCCTAGAACCTCATAAAAGTATACTTTTTATGTCTAAATATATTTTTTAGCACACTAGGATTTTAATAGAATATATTTCAGTGACCTCAGATAATGATATGTCGATATAATCCAAGATGGCTGACAAAATGGTATTGCATGTGTTACTCCTACAGGTGAGGAACCGGCCACTACCAGTAGAGAGGGAGTTGACAAAAATGTTGCCCAAACTGGTCAATTTTGACAAGTGCCAATCAAAGTGTACAAAAAGAAAACTGCACCAGGGTTCAAGTCCATCAAAATAGGGCCCAATGAACCTCCCAAACCCAAACCACCCCTCCTCAAATTATCTGAATGCTTGGATAATATATCGTTAGTAAGCTTCTCTCTGGGTATCCCTGTGTCACAATGTCCGTCATGGAGTGGCTTTATGCAATGTGCTGTGAAGGGAGAAAATCACGAAATGAGTAAGATTCATATTCTGCCATTCATTAACCAGGATCCATCTCAACCTGACACCATCTATTCTGCTTTGTGTTTCGCCCAGAAGCTGTCTGAAAAGTATGGACTGGGTCTTTGTCCTGTCACATTTGACCAACCCCTCTATATCAAGGCAGCTGAAATTGTGAAATCCTCTCACCCAGGTCTGAAGAATATTGTTGTAAGACTTGGGGGTTTTCATCTACTCATGTCATATATGGGAGCAATTGGATATGTAATGGGTGGTAGTGGTTTAGAGGATCTGTGGGAGACCGTGTATGCTCCAAACACTGCGATTCATATGATGACAGGTCATGCATATGCTCGTGCACTCCGCGCTCATCTTTTGTCTTCAGATGCCATAATGTCAAAATTACTTGACCAACCTGAATGTCTCAGTGGTGTGGATCTGCCCCATCTTAAGGCTATTCACAAAGCCCTGCTGAATGGGGAATGCCCCACGTCAAGTGTGGAAGATGAGGAATGTGTCAACCAGTTCAGTGATATCATGGATGCTCTCATGGTAAAGGCAGAAAAGCAAGGTAGAAGCGGTAAACTATGGATTGAATATTTGAAGCAAGTGTCCATGATCAGGCGTTTCATCCGAGCAGAGCGCACTGGGGATTGGGACTTGCATCTGCAGGCAGTCAGTGAAATGATCCCCCTGTTCCATGCTGCTGGTCACCTTGCGTATGCTAAGTCTGCCCGCCTCTACCTTGACCAGATGAAAGACCTTGAAAGTACCATGTCTTCAGTGCAGTTCTATAACTACACAGAAAGAGGGTTCTCCACCATTCGACGGACAGAAAAGTTCTGGAGTGGCAATTTCAGCGACCAGACAATCGAACAAAATGTGATGCGATTGCTGAAAACATCTGGAGGTCTGGCTCATGGTCGTGGAATCACAGACAGCACAATAGTCAAATGGGTTCATGCCATGCCCAGATGTATCCCAATTTGTGATGCGTTGGAAGATTTCACTGGGGTTCATAGTCACACGTCTGACCAGCATGTGGACCTGCGCGCCAGCAGCACAGCTCGTGACAGGAAAGACTACGAGACTTTCTTGCAGTGGCTGGAAGTGCACTCTCCGTTCTCATATGGAGAACATGACTCCCTAGTCAACATAGCAAGTGGGGTGGTTGCCGGAAAACATGTAAATGCGGATCAAGCGGTTACGGTTGGGCACCAAGGCAGCTTCGGTGATGACGGGCAAAACGTATGCCGACATGAAGTTAAAACGAAAAGATCGAGTGACTAGTATCAGTGGTGACAGAAACAAGATCACTGTTCGCGGCGTTGTAGTGGAGGTGAATAGCACATTACTATTCCTAAGGGTCACATGCGTGATCAAGGAGAGTGCTGAAATGGAGGGATATCTCCTTCATGAATTTGCCAAACAACCACCCTCCTTGTTCGATAAAGGACTTATGAGAAAGAATGTGAAGAGTGGCCTGGCAAGTATCCTGAGGTCTAAAGTGAGTGCCCACCTCAGCCTTCCTGATGGAGCACGCTTCATCCTCGATGGGGGTCACCTCCTTCAAAGCTTGCCCTGGCCTGAGAATGCCACATATGATCAGGTCTGTGACCACTACGTTTTGTACGTACTTGAACATTATGGGATGCAGACCATAATCGTGTTTGATGGGTATGGCAGTGACTCATCAACAAAAGTAGCAGAACAGCAGCAACGAGCACAACAGAACACATCAGCTGATATTCTGTTTGAGCTGGAAATGAAAACCACCACAAGAAAAAAAGCATTTTTGGGTAATGGTGTTACGGATACCGGCCCTAATTATGGTGGTTCCTGTTCATGGTTGATTCCAGATGATGCTTGTTGTGGTTAAAAGGGTTAAAAGCGCTCCTGATAAAGGTGGTGGAAAAATCCGGATCGAGACCGGAAGAGTTGGAGCGAAAGCCGCGCGCCATTCTGGCCACGCGAGCACCCTGCAGGGAACAGGCTTTCGTCGTGTTGGCTGGGCATTATTCCCTGGTGGATTGCCGGGAACGGCCGTACCAGAGAGGGGCACGTGCGAATTCCACGGAGGCTCGCGGGTTGAACCGCAACGTGTACATCGGAGCGAATCCTTGCGAGGTTCCTCTCCACCGCTGTGTTGCTGGGGGCTGAGCACGTGACCGCGGGGTCGTCTCGCTCGTCAACGCCTCAATTCGAATCTTTGTGAGGTTCCTCTCCACCGCTGTGCTGCTGGGGGCTGAGCACTTGACCGCGGGGTCGTCTCGCTCGTCGACACCTCAATTCGAATCGTGGTGAGGTTCCTCTCCACCGCTGTGCTGCTGGGGGGCTGAGCACGCGACCTCGGGGTCGTCTCGCTCGTCGACGCCTCAATTGACCATCGGGCCTCGACTCCCCGATCGCGGGAGCGCACAGAGACATTGGGACTTCGCCTTGGCGTGGAGCAGAGACATTGGGGGAGGTGCCGTGAGTGTGGGGTTGAGGGGCTTGATAAGGATATTATCGTAGGATTTGAAAGTGTGTGATTGCCCCATTGCTGTATGGCTTGCCCCATTGCGGTATGGCTCTTTGTGTGGGATTTATAATATATTATGGTTTTGCTTATAACCGGGTGGGGTTGCCTCATTTGACTCGACTGTTCCATTTGCGGGTTCCAGTGAGAGATTAAAACAGCTTTCTGCCGGGGACCCTCTCGGGGTCCGGAGGTCCACCAAGACCAGGGGTAAAGCAGGGGGGACCCCGTAACAGAAATTGGGGACTCGTCCAAATTGATATTCGTGGACTCGCAATTGGGTCTGCGTCCGGGATCGGAAAAAATTCCTAAATTTAGTCCGGGAAAGAATTCCCAAGTTTGGAACTTTTTCCAACATTCCCAAATTTTTTCCAAAAACAAACAACAACAAAAACAAAAAATATATATATATATACTTTTGTTTTTGTTTGTTAGAAATTTATTGTGTGAAGGTTAACAGGTGTTACCAGTAGTCACTATGGCGTTTGACGCAGAGAAGTTTACGGTGACCCCGAGTGAAGCACAGTTCAGAGCGTTAGTAAAATCGGACCTCTGGAAATTGGCCAAACATTTTAGCTTGGAGGTCCGAACTAATATGAGGAAGGCAGAGCTGCAGACAGTGGTGATACAATCTATGGTGGGATTAAAAGCATGGGAAGAGGTAGCCTGGGATTGGTTACCAGAAGAACAAGAAAATGTGGAGCTCCGGAAACTGGAGATGCAATTATGGAGCCAGAAAAGGGAAAAAGCACAGGAGCGAGAATTCCAGGAAAGGTTAAAAGTACTGGAAGGAGAAGTCCAGGAGAGGTTAGAAGACAAAAAAAGAGAGGAAAGGAGAGTGGATAGAGACCTCGGAGCAGAGGAGAGAAGAGCCGAAAGTGAGTTAAAGGACCGTGAATTGGCACGTCAGCAGGAAATTAAAGTCAAGCAGCTGGAATTAATAAGAGAACGGGGAGAGGTACCATCCCCGCTGACTGGTTCGACACCTAGTCAGAACACCTGGGATGTGGGCAGACAGTTTTTTCCACACTTTGAGAAAGTGGCTCGACAGTTAAACTGGCCTGAGGAGTACTGGTCCATACTGATGCAAAGTGTTCTGGTGGGTAAAGCTCAAGAGATTTATTCGGCTTTACCGATTGACCAGTGTGCAGATTATGAGGTATTGAAGAAACACCTTCTCAAAGCCTATGAATTGGTCCCGGAAGCTTACCGGCAGAAATTCCGGAATGCCAGGACGGGGGAGAGTGAGACCCACGTGGAGTTTGCCAGATTGAAAGAAACCATGTTTGATAGGTGGTGCGATTCGAAAGGAGTTGGGAAAGACTTCGAACTATTGCGACAATTGATCCTGGTGGAGGAATTCCAACAGTGTGTCCACGAGGACATTAAAATACACCTGGAGGAAAGGAAAGTACCAAAGTTGTATGAGGCAGCGACCATGGCAGATGACTATGCCTTAACCCACAGGATGGGGTTCCGCAACCCTAACTTCTCGCCTAGACTTAGCCAGGGGAGCTATGGTACGGCAGGGGCGGAGAACGAAAATTCATGGGGGCGGCCTCGAGAGGAGGACCACTCTGATATTACGACTTCTAGGGGTCAGAAGTCAATGGCTTCAAGGCAGACGTATCCTCCGTGGACCTCGAGGCAGACCACGAGGTTCTCCTCCAGGCCTACTTGCGCTTTTTGCCATAAGCCCGGACACTTGATGTCCCACTGTCATGCTTTGGGAAAGGAAAATCAGGAGCGGAGTCCGACTAGTACAACTCCGAATGCGATGGCAAACGTGAGAAATCGCCCACAGAAGAGTTACCAACCATTTATTTATGAGGGGTTTGTCTCACTGGAGGGAGACTCGACTAACCCAAGACCTGTTAGGGTATTAAGGGACACAGGAGCACATCAATCCTTAATGCTTGAAGGCATTTTGCCATTGTCGGAGAGTACAGCAACTGGTGATAGTGTTCGGTTACAAGGGATCGGTGGCTGGGTTAGCGCTCCCCTTCATGTCATCAATCTCGAGTCTGATTTGGTGTCAGGACCGGTCACCGTGGGGTTGCAAGCCACTCTTCCTGTAGAGGGAGTATCAGTTGTGGTTGGGAATGATTTGGCCGGGGGTCAAGTTTCTAGTAACCTGATGGTTGTGAAAAAGTCCGATATGGGAAATAACACCTCACCAGTCAGGGATGGAGGCAAAGTTGGCAAGCTTTTTGTCGGTGGACTGAACTTCAAAACAAAGGAAGAAGTTCTGACCTCTGTCTTCAACAAATATGGACCGCTTGTGGAAGTGCGGTTGGTAAAAGACAGGGAAACGCAACAGTCAAGAGGGTTCGGCTTTGTCACGTTTGCAAGCACAAAGGACGCCAAAGAGGCAGAGAAGAATTGGAATGGCAAGGATTTGGAGGGTCGGACCATAACATTAGGGAAGGCATTTCGTAGGCGTCGAGAGGTCTACAGAAGAGGACAACTTGGCGGTAGTTTTGGTGGTGGCCGCAGCCGATATTACTATGGAGGCTCCCAGAGTTACGGCATCTCCCGAAAGAATGATTAATCAGGGTAGCAGCCGAGAGGGAGACCGCTATTCCCATGACTACTGTGACAAGTGGTCCCACCGTAATTATTAGGAGTCCACAGAAGTTGAAGCACGGAATGCGGCGGAGCCGCCGAGCCCAGATTCCTACACGGACTAACCGCGAACGCCACGTTCCTAAAGGCGTCCAGGTAGTGAACTTTCCTCCCCGGACTAACCGTGAACTCCACCTTCCTAAAGGCGTCCATGTAGTGAACTTTCCTCCCCGGACTAACCGTGAACTCCACCTTCCTAAAGGCGTCCATGTAGTGAATACTCGGCTTGGCCTCCCGGAAAAAGGGTTATCGAGATGCGTAACTTTGGATTTTTGTTCAACCCCTTAACCTTCATTCAAAAAATGAAAATAAAATCAGAGGTGGATGAGATGGAGTTTGGATTTGCAGGGGTTCAACTTGGAAATTGAACATGTGAAGGGCCGGGACAATGTCGTGGCGGACGTGTTGTCCAGAGTTAATTTTGGGGAATTCTGTGGGGGGGGGGGGGGGAGGGGGGTGTGAAACGTTTGTTGCTTTCTTTTTGGGAACTATGGATGGTTGTTGCTCACAGGAATTGATGATTTGGGGGTGAGCTTACTCTTGTTGGTGTAAAGAATTTTGCCTACAACGAAAGTTTTCCCTATGTTCAAACTTTCTTTCTTGAGGGGGGGAAGTGTTATGGATACCGGCCCTAATTATGGTGGTTCCTGTTCATGGTTGATTCCAGATGATGCTTGTTGTGGTTAAAAGGGTTAAAAGTGCTCCTGATAAAGGTGGTGGAAAAATCCGGATCGAGACCGGAAGAGTTGGAGCGAAAGCCGCGCGCCATTCTGGCCACGCGAGCACCCTGCAGGGAACAGGCTTTCGTCGTGTCGGCTGGGCATTATTCCCTGGTGGATTGCCGGGAACGGCCGTACCAGAGAGGGGCACGTGCGAATTCCACGGAGACTCGCGGGTTGAACCGCAACGTGTACATCGGAGCGAATCCTTGTGAGGTTCCTCTCCACCGGTGTTGCTGGGGGCTGAGCACGTGACCGCGGGGTCATCTCGCTCGTCGACGCCTCAATTCGAATCTTTGTGAGGTTCCTCTCCACCGCTGTGCTGCTGGGGGCTGAGCACGTGACCGCGGGGTTGTCTCGCTCGTCGCCGCCTCAATTCGAATCTTTGTGAGATTCCTCTCCACCGCTGTGCTGCTGGGGGCTGAGCACGTGACCGCGGGGTCGTCTCGCTCGTCGACGCCTCAATTCGAATCTTGGTGAGGTTCCTCTCCACCGCTGTGCTGCTGGGGGGCTGAGCACGCGACCTCGGGGTCGTCTCGCTCGTCGACGCCTCAATTGACCATCGGGCCTCGACTCCCCGATCGCGGGAGCGCACAGAGACATTGGGACTTCGCCTTGGAGTGGAGCAGAGACATTGGGGGAGGTGCCGTGAGTGTGGGGTTGAGGGGCTTGATAAGGATATTATCGTAGGATTTGAAAGTGTTTGATTGCCCCATTGCTGTATGGCTTGCCCCATTGTGGTATGGCTCTTTGTGTGGGATTTATAATATATTATGGTTTGCTTATAACCGGGTGGGGTTGCCTCATTTGACTCGACTGTTCCATTTGCGCGTTCCAGTGAGAGATTAAAACAGCTTTCTGCCGGGGACCCTCTCGGGGTCCGGAGGTCCACCGAGACCAAGGGTAAGGCAGGGGGGACCCCGTAACAAATGGCAAGAACAAGGATCGACTGATTAAAAAGATGATGGAAAAATTTGCAGCCAAAGGTGTGAATGTCAAGCAGAGCACTGCAGATGCAGATTGCCTGATTGTATCAACGGCCATGGACACTGCCAAAGCAGATACAGCACCGGTTGTTGTTGTGGGGACCGATACCGATTTGCTTGTGATGCTGGTAGCACAAGCTACCACAGACATGGACCTCCATATGCTCTTTGGATGGAACCCATTGCAAGTGTACTCTATAGGGGCAATTCAGGGAGCCTTCCAGAACATCAAGCAACACCTGATGTTTGTGCATTCAATAACAGGATGTGATACCGTCTCTGCCCTCTACAATCAAGGGAAGAAGAAGGCTCTTGCAGTGTTGGATAATGGTGACAACTGGGATTGCCTGAGTGTTTTCTCTCGATCTAAAAGCACTCAACAAGAAATAGCGAGAGTGGGAGAGCTGTTTCTGCTGAAGCTGTATGGAGCAGCTCGATCGAAGTCAGTGGACAAACACCGATATCTCATGTACTTCCGATCAATCCATAGAACATCTTTTACGTCATCTGGTTTCAAGCTGGAATTACTCCCACCTACTTCGGCAGCGACCAAATTCCACAGCTACAGAGCATACCATGCTGTTCAGCAGTGGCAGGGGAATGAACTGCTGCCAACTGAGTGGGGGTGGCAGTACAGAGAGGGACTACTTGTTCCAATCGAGACTGATAGGCCTGTCGCCCCTGAGAAAGTGCTGAAAATGATATCTTGTGGATGCAAGGCGGGGTGTGGAAAACGATGCACTTGCTACAAGTCTGGTCTGGAGTGTACCCTCTTGTGTACTGTTTGTAATGGCCATAATTGCAAAAACTCTCGGGACATTGAGTTAGATGAGTGACATTCAGTTAACATGGTACTGTCCAAAACACTAGAATCAGGTTGGGATGAATGGGATCAAAGAATTGGTCTGCTTTTGTGTCGTATTGTAATTAAATGTCAAATCCCCATTGTGTTGTTTACCTCTTGCAGGCCTTGTGGTCACAATGTGAAACATTTTGCATTAAATAAAATAATAGCAAATTAAACTTATCATGATTTTGATGTTTTTTTGCATTACAGCAGCGGCAATTTTGTCAGCCATCTTGGATTATATCTACATATCATTATCTGAGGTCACTGAAATATATTATATTAAAATCCTAGTGTGCTAAAACATATATTTAGCCACGAAAAGTACACTTTTACGAGGTTCGAGGCTGAAGTTATCCATATTTATGTATTTTCCATCCAACCGGTGGCCATCTTGAATTTTCAAAATGCCACAAGGTGGGACTCGTGGGACTTTATATTGTGGGCATCCACATGGTATTCTGAAGCTCTGCAAAAAATCAGCTTTCTACTAATTTCTTCTAGGTCCTAACCTAATGCTCCTGGGCTAAAGAGGAAGAAGTTCAAGGAGTGGCAGAAGGCGAAGGGTACGGGAGCAGAAACAGCAGAGCATGAAAGTTATAAGGCAGCCAAGAAGGCTGCAAAGAAAGAGGAAGCAAAGGCGCAGGAGGCATGTAGGAAAATGTTCGGAGAACGCTTGGATTTGGAAGAGGGTCAGAGAGCAGTATTCAGGATTGCAAAGCAGATAGCGAAAGAGAGGTGTGATGTGATGGGGGTGAGTTGCTTGAAGGATAAAGTAGGACAAATCGTTGTGGACCCAGATGGAATTAAAGGAAGATGGAAAATATATATGGAAATGCTGTTGAATACAGAGAATGAATGGGATGGCAACATAGAGAGTAACCCAGTTTTAGGACCGGCAGAGAATATAACTGAGAAGGAAGTTGAAAAAGCAATAAAAGCAATAAAAAACCACCCTTAGAGGCCATTTTTCCCACGCAAAGCGGGGGTTGGCCTGTTTCAGGGAACGTGGTTGTTGTTGTTTTTCGGTCCCCTTTTTGAAGCAATGTTCTACGGCCGGATGCCCTTCCTGCTGCCAACCCTTTTTGTCGCCTTTTACGACAAACAGGGAATTACCAGTGAACTGGTACTCAATTAGCCGACCTCGGAAGGATGACAGGCTGAGTCAACCCCCCTGGCATTAATTCAGCGATCGACCGGGATTCAAACCCAGGATCCTAGGATCCTAAGCTGGCACCTTGACCGCTAGCCCAACACCAGGGCTATAAAAGCGATAAAAGCAATGAAGAGTAGAAAAGCGGGAGGGCCGACGGGAGTTGTGGGAGATATGTTGAAGGCAGCAGGAAGTTGAGGTGTGAAGAGAATGACAGAGATCTGTAATCTGGTGGTGAAAGAAGGCCGCATTCCAGTGGATTGGGAACCGAGTACCCTCGTCCCTCTATACAAGGGGAAAGGTGATCCTCTAGGCAGGGGTCGGCAACCTTAGGCACGCGTGCCATCATTGGCACGTGGCAGCGTAGTCATTGCCACACTGGCGAAACCAGTGCCCTCTCCGCTGCATGCCAAATCACCTATTGAACAGCCATTGGCTGTTGCGCGTGTTGCACAATAACAGTATTCTGGTGTGATTGTGCAGGGTGATGAGGTAGATGGATCAGAGCAGAGTCACCATTCCAATTCCAAATTCTATTACTGGAATAATAATCAAAGATGCACAACATGCGATGCCGGCCTGGCGCATTCAAACACAATATTCGCAGCAACCGGATGTCCTGTAAGAACAGTGGTGTTGTTCACAGCAGATGGTCCGACGCTGCATCTCCACTCATTATTATTATTTGGACTGGTTTCTGAGTTTTAATATTATTAATCATCATTATTCTGAATTGTATAATAATCGCAGATATAAAACAGGAGATGCAGGCTTGGTGCCTTCCGATATGCCGTCGCGGCAACCTGAGGTGCTGTAAGAGCGACTGTGTGTTAACATCCGGTGGTCAGCGGTTGCATCTCCACTCTTTATCATTCAGGCTGCCTTCTGCGTTTTAATATTGATCTCGTCATTATTTTGAGTTTTTATGGGGTGGTAGTAAGGAAAATGGGGGTAGTAGTTTTTCTCGTAACACGCGGCCTGTCTTATTAGTCCCCTACCGATGTACACCGTAGGGGACTATAGGTTTGCACTCCGTCCCTCCGTCTGTCAGTCTGTCAGTCTGTCGATCCGTCAGTCCGTCACACAAAGAACAGCTTTCCGGACTTTTTTTTCCTAAACTCTTAACGCTAATGATTTCAAACTTGGTACATGGTTTCGTCATGACAAGTTACAGATCAAGTTCCGACTTCACGACGTTTCGATCATTTTTGACAAAGTTATGGCACTTTGAACTTTGGGAATTTCCCCAACAGTTTTCCGGACTATAATTTGGAGTGCGGTGAGTCATAATGCTGGCTTCTATGACAGTCCTACCCAATGCCGGTAGGGGACATGTATTGCAGCGCAATACTCAGAATGCTTGTTTAGTTTGATTGACGGTACGGCCTCCCGCTCACATTTCCCACAGGAATTGCAGTGAAGCGGTTCAGGTTCGGTAGATGTTCGGTAAATGTTTCTTTAAAATGTTGTTGCTATGCATGTAGCCGATATGGATGGAATAAAATTCCATGTCTGTTGGAAACATTTTTTTGATGTGGTGTCAAAATTAAACTTAATGTTAAACTTAATGTTGATATGGCACACTAATTAACAAGAACATTTCAAACTGGCACTTCATGTCAAAAAGGTTGCCGACCCCTGCTCTAGAGTGTGGCTCGTACCGAGCGATAAAGTTATTGGAGCATGGAATGAAGGTATTGGAAAGGGTGTTGGAGAGGAGGATAAGGAAGAAAGTAAAGATCGACGAAATGCAATTTGGATTTATAGCAGGAAGAGGAACGACAGACACGCTTTTTATTGTGAGGCAGTTGCAGGAGAAGTACATGGAGAAGAGGAAGAAGTTGTTTCTTGGGTTTGTTGATCTGGAGAAAGCACTCGATAGGGTTCCACGCAAAGTATTGACATGGGCAATGAGGAAGTTAGGAGTGGAGGAATGGTTGATCAGAGTAGTGATGGCAATGTACAAAAGAGCGCGCACAGCTGTAAGGACGAAGGACGGGAACAGTGGTGAGTTTGAGGTGAAGGTGGGAGTGCATCAGGGGTTGGTACTAAGTCCACTATTATTTGCAGCTGTGATGGAGGTGCTAGCTCAAACGTAAAGGAGGGTTTACCGTGGGAGTTGTTGTATGCAGATGATCTGGTGTTGATTGCGGAAAGTATGGATGGACTGAAGGAAAAGATGAACAAGTGGAAGGAATGTATGGAGACAAAAGGTCTGAAGGTGAATATCGGAAAGACGAAGGTGATGGCAAGTGGTAAAGCATATGGTGAGGTGGAAAGAACTGGGAAGTGGCCCTGTGCTGTGTGCAGGAAGGGTGTCGGAGTGAACTCCATTCAATGTACAATGTGCGCTGAGCGGGTTCATCAAAAATGTAGTGGTCTGAGAGGGTCATTAACCAGTGTGGCAGCTACATTCAAATGTAAGGTGTGCACAGAGGGAGCTGCAGATGGAGGAAATGTTGAGTTGGATCTTGGAAACGGCATGAAGCTGGAAGGTGTGAAAACATTTTGCTACCTCGGAGACATACTGAATGGAGAAGGTGGATCAGACTCGGCAACGGTTGCTAGAGTGAGATGCGCATGGAAGAAGTTTCGGGAACTGAGTGGCGTACTGATGAGGAGGGGAGTGTCGTTGACGCTGAAGGACTTCCTCTCTGGCACCCCGCTGGCACCCCGCTCTGCTCACCAAACTCTCCTCTTTTGGTATCCATGGAAATCTCCACGCATGACTGGCAGACTTCCTCTCTAGTCGTAGTCAACGTGTGGCCCTGAATGGGTTTCTCTCATCTCCTCTTCCTGTTCAGGCTGGAGTTCCCCAAGGCAGTGTTCTGGGCCCTGTGCTTTTTCTGGTCTTCATCAATGATCTCTCTGACTCTCTTGAAAATCCTCTCTATCTCTTTGCTGACGACTCTACTCTCTGTCGCTCCATTCTTCATCCCTCAGATCGGCAGTCTGCAGCCTCCTCACTCTCTGCAGACCTTGACAAAATCACAGACTGGGCAAACAAGTGGAACATGTCTTTCAATCCTGACAAATCTCACACTCTTACGATGTCTCTCCGAAAAGACCGACTGGACAACCCTCCCATCCACTTTCTGAATAATCCTCTCCAAGAAGTTCTGTCACTCAAGCTTTTGGGTCTCACTATCTGCCATGATCTTTCCTGGAAAAACCACATTTCAAATCTGGCCTCCAAAGCCAGTCGCCGACTGGGCATCCTCCGTCGTACGAAGTCCTTCCTTGGCACACCTGAGCTCCTCACCACATACAAGGCTTTCATCCGCAGCTCAATGGAATACTGCTCTCCCCTCTGGGCTGGTGCTCCTGCCTCACACCTAGCTCGCCTTCGCGCTGTTGAAACCAAAGCATTCAGAATCATTGGAATCTCCCACGATGAAGCTAACTCCAAGGGCCTCTCACTCACTCACCGCAGGCAGGTTGGTGGTCTTTCCGTCTTCTACCGACTCCTCTCTGGCCTTGCCCCCCCAGCTCTCTCTGGGCTCTGTCCCACAAATATTCCTACAGGTCACACAAGATCTGCCTGCAACCCTCTTTTGGTTAAACTGCCAAAATCAAGACTCTCTGCTCACCTTCACTCCTTCATTCCTCTTTTCTCCCACCTCTGGAACAAACTCCCTCACTCTCTTCAATCCCACTCCACCCTCCAAGTCTTTAAAACAGCTGTTCACCACCATCTCTTATCTTCCCCCATCCAAAACCTTGACCTTTTCTACCCCCGCTAATTTCACCCCAATTCCACTTTTTGAAATACCAACTTCTGTCCTGGAAGTCCTTGGTGTCCTTGTGCTTTATACTTCTCCCTCCCCCCCCCCCCCCCTTCCCATGACTCCTCCACCCGGGCCCTCTCTCTTCCACACATCTCCCTGCTCTCGGATGTTGTGTTTGTGTGCTTCCCCTTTTCTCCCCATCTTGTCTTCCGCTCCCTCTTTTTGTGTATTTTGTTTGTCTGGTCGATTTGTTTGTGAAGTAAATGTTAGCTCTTTCACGAGCCTCGATTCAGTATACAAAAAAAAAAAAAAAAAAAAGGGGGGGGGAAGGTGTCTGCTGCATGTGTGAGAAGTGTTATAATTTATGGGAGCGAGACATGGGTAATGAACGTAGAGCAGCAACGAAGGTTGGAAAGGGTGGAAATGTGAATGGTTCGATGGATGTGTGGAGTATCGTTGAGAGAGAGGAAGACAAATGATGAATTGCGAAAAATGATGGGAATAGAGCCTGTGATTGATGTTGTGAAGAGGAACAGGTCGAGATGGTTTGGTCATGTGTTGAGGAAGGATGAAAGTGACTGGTTGAGAAGAGTGATGGAAATGAATGTAGAAGGAAGTAGAGGACAGGGAAGACCGAGAAAGACTTGGCTAAAGATGGTGGAAGAAGAAATGCGGGCAAGGGGGTTAACAAGGAGAGATGCAGAAAATAGGGCAAGATGGAGAAGATTGTCATGGGAACCGCAAGGCTAACCCCCGCTCTAGCAGGGAAAATGGCCTTAAAATGCATGTTGTTGTTGTTGTTGTTGTGCATGCAAGAAACCCCTCAAACATCGCACAGCTGAAACAATTCTGCATGGAGGAGTGGACAAAAATTTCTCCCAGTCGATGTCAGAGACTGGTAGAGTGGTAGACAGTTATAAGAAACGCCTACTTGAGGTTGTTTCTGCCAAAGGGGGCAATACCACCTGTTAGAGCCAAGGGTGTACTTACTTTTTCCACATGCGAAATTTGCATTTATGTTTATGTAAATTATACAATGGACTACAAAATGTAAATGTTTCATGATATTTGTTATATTATATCACCCTATCAATATTGTTGAAATGAAGATCAAATAGCTGTATGTTGAAATATGTTGAAAAAGTCAAAACTTTACATGGGGTGTACTTACTTTTTCACGTGACTGTACTTCTACCAAGTTTAGCTTATATTCCTCCAGCCGTTCTTAAGTTATCGCAGATGCATGGATAGACAGACGCAAAGACGGACGGATGCAAAGATGGACGGACAGATGGAAAACCCAAAAACATAATGCCTCCAACAACTTCGTCAGTGGTGGCATAAAAAAAGAGCAGACAATAATTAAATGACGTTAAAATAAATGAACAAAAGATGGCAATAAATAAAAAATTAAATAAAACTTACCATTTGTATGAAACTGCTGAATAAGAATACAGGACAGGCCAATAGAAAATTGGGGAGTGGTGGTGGAGAATTAGAGTGGAATTTAGAGAGCTATCTATGAATCATGTAGATAAAGAAGTCAAAAACTCCCTTCCCCTACAAAGTACTTTTTTATTTGTTTGCGGATTTGTTTGCTTGTTTTGGATACGGAATCAAGGCTCATGCAAGAGCTTGAACACAAAACAGATCAGGATGCAACAAAACAAAAGGAACGGCAAGAAGGAAAAGCCAAATACAGCGCCAATGGACAAAATAAACAGAGACGGCCAACATGGGATGCGGGAAAGGATGATGCGTAGGGAGAATGCAAAGGGTGGTTAAGATGGACATAGAAGCAAACTCTTAGGAAGGAATAACTGGAAATTTGGAAGGGGGAGGTTTAACCAAGGTAGAAAAGATCATGGTTTTGGATTGGGGATAATCGGAGATGATGGTAAACAGCTGCCTTGACGACCTGGAGGGAAGAATGAGATTGAAGACGATGTGGAAGTTGGTTCCACATGAGGGGGAAAAAGAGGAGCAAGTGAGTGGAGGTGAGCAGCGATTCTGGATTTTGAGAGTTTCACTAGAAGGGGGTTTCTGGTGGACTGTGTGCTGTGAGACCTAGGCGTTAGAGTGACCTTCCGATGGACGACACACACTTAATATGAAGATGCCCCCAAACATACCACTGGACCTTAAATATTTGTCATGAGAGCTACTTTGGCAAACATTCCAAATAAGTATGCTCCAAAATGCATCGCCCCCTGGTGACACACTAGGTGAGGTTTTTTTTTGTTTGTTTGTTTTTTTTGTTTTGTTTGTTTGTTTGTATACAGAGGTTCAGAGGAATCTCCATAAGAAATCAGAAAACTCAAAACATGAGCCCATTCTTTCAAAATAATAAGAATCTCAATGAGACCTGCACAGATTTAAGTGAAGCTGAAATATATTTCACCCAAAATAAATAATTGATATTTGCAACAAAGCAAGACAAGAGAAGAATTTGCCTTTCACAAATTCCTGGTTGCAAAACGAATCCAAGAGATGAGACAAAGCTTTGAACTCTGCGAGCCGGAGAAAGCCCAAAAACGTAAATGCATTTGCTCGCAGAGTCGGGTCTCACACAATCCAATTTGAAACTCGCCTGAAATGATACACGCGGCAAACTGGAGTGTCATCAAATGGAGCTGCACAACTCGTGCAGAATTTCAGCAAACGCAAGACAAAAGGGCAGCTATTCAACAAATTTGCAATCCTTCATGAGGATTACAATCAAAATATGATCTTTCGTATGAAACAAATAGCAGTTCACTTCAATTTCAAAAATAAAAACGACCATTTACATCAATTAATAATAATAATAATAATAATACATTTATTTTATATCGCGCTTTTCAAGAAGCCCAAAGGCGCTTTGACAGAGTACAAAAAAACAAGTGCAAAAAGACAAAAATCAATAGGTAAATAATCAAAGCAAAAGGAAGGAGAAGGAGAAGAGATAGTCAGGGGTTAAATGCTGTGGGTTAAATGTTGAATGCAGTGTTGAACAGGTGGGTCTTGAGTGATGTTTTGAATGTGGTGAGTGAGGAGAAGTCTCTGATGGTGTGAGGTAGTGAGTTCCAGAGGGTGGGAGCAGCGATGGAGAAGGCCCTGTCCCCCCAGGATCTGAATTTGGTCCGGATGGAGGGGGTCAGGAGGTTGGTACCAGCAGAGCGGAGGTTGCGGGTGGGAGTGTGTCTGGAGAGGAGGTCAGCCAGGTAGGATGGGGCCAGGTTATGGAGGGCTTTGTAGGTCAAGAGGAGGATTTTGTACTGGATTCTCTGGGGGATGGGGAGCCAGTGAAGCTTATAAAGGACGGGGGTGATGTGGTCACGGGTCCGGGAATGGGTGAGTAGACGGGCAGCGGAGTTCTGAATGTATCGGAGTTTATTGATGATTATTGAGGGCGAACCAATGAGGAGGCTGTTGCAGTAGTCAAGACGGGAGGTGATGAAGGCGTGGATGAGGGTTTCTGCAGCCGTGGAAGAGAGGGATGGACGGAGACGGGCGATGCTTTTCAAGTGAAAGAAGGCTGTCTTTGTGATCTGTTTAGTGTATTTGTCGAAGGAGAGGGTTTGGTCAAAGATGATGCCAAGATTCCGGATGTGAGGGGAGGTGGATACTGGGAAACCGTCGATGTTGAGGGCAAAGTTATGGGTGGATTTGGTGAGCGTTTTTGGGCCAATGATGATTATTTCAGATTTATCATAGTTAAGCTTGAGGAAGTTGATTTGAAGCCAGGATTTTATTTCAGTGATGCAATTTGTCAGGATAGAGTGGGTGGCGATGGAGATGGACTTTGTGGAGATGAAAAACTGGATGTCATCGGCGAAGCAGTGGAATTTGAGACCATGATGGCGGATTAAGTGACCAAGGGGGGACAGGTACAGGATGAAGAGGAGGGGGCCAAGAACTGAACCTTGGGGGACACCTTGGGGGAGGGGAGCAGTGGGGGATTTGCAGTTATTGATGGAGATGAACTGGCATCTGTCAGAGAGGTATGATTTGATCCAAGAGAGGGCAGTGCCGGTAATGTTAAAGGTGGTTTCAAGTCGGGTGAGGAGGATGGTGTGATTGATGGTGTCAAAGGCGGCGCTGAGGTCGAGGAGGATGAGAATGTTGAGGTTGCCAGCGTCAGAGGAGAGGAGAAGGTCGTTGGTGATTTTGAGGAGAACAGTTTCAGTACTGTGGTTGGAGCGGAATCCGGATTGGAATGTTTCATACAGGTTATTGGCAGAGAGGTGATGTTTGAGTTGAGTGGCTACAGCGCGTTCCAAAACTTCTGACAGAAAGGGTAGGTTGGAGATGGGTCTGAAGTTGTTTAGGGTGTCAGGGTTGAGTCCAGGTTTTTTCAGAATGGGGGTAACAGCAGCAATTTTGAGGGATGGTGGGACGATGCCTGTAGACAGGGAGGAGTTTATTGTTGCAGTGATAAGTGGAGAGAGAGCAGGAAGGGAGGCCTTGACAAAGCTGGAGGGGATGGGGTCAAGAGTGCAGGTGGCAGTTTTCATTCCTATGAGGAGTTCAGAGAGGTCAGTAGGGGAGACTGGGGAGAACTGAGACAGGGGTTGGCAGGATAAGGGGGGGCAGGTGGTTTGAGGGGGAGCAGGTGCGGTGGTGGTTAAGCTGCTGTAGATGTTGTCAATTTTGCTTTGGAAGAATGAAAGGAAGGAGATGCAGTTGTCTACTGTGAATGACTGGGTGGTGGTGTTCAGGGGGCTGAGGAGTTTGTTTATTGTAGAGAATAGTGCTTTTGGGTTTCCAGAGCCAGAGTGGATAATTTGAGAGTAGTAGGCGGAGCGGGCGCGGGAGAGGGCATCTTTGTAGTGTTGTAGGTGGTCCTTGTAGGCTTTGGAGTGAATTGTGACAATTATCGTTTTGACACAATTATCGTTAAATTTTCAGATGAACTTGTAACATTTATACAGTTTAACGTGTCTATATAAAGATGATAATAACAGAGAAGTCGATGGCGTTCATCGCAAATCCCCACATTTCCAACCTAAAGCAAAGTTAAAACAACAAAAAGAGCAATCAGAGATTGCAAACCCTCACCAGGATGTATTTTCAGTGGTTTTTAAGGCTTTTGTGTTGAAACAAATATGGCGGCCGAACCACGTGACCAATGACGTCATCATTATTTTTTTTTCTAAACTAATTTATTCCTAGATTATGCTCAATAAATTTCATCTTGATCGGATGAAGTTTTGTCCTTGTCGAATTATGACGTCATAATGGAGGCACCTATGACATCATTAACATATTTTATTCCCCATGGAGAGCTCTTTACAATGAGCCATGTCTCAATTTTTTCTATTCAGCACTTTCCGAGATATAGAGGTGCAAAGTTTTTCGATTTTTCCAAGATGGCGACCGAACCACGTGACCTATGACGTCATAATTATCATTAAAATTTTTTTACAGGTGGAGTTGCACCTATGGTGAAAATTTCCTGTCAATCGGACCAACGGTTGCAGAGAAAATCATATTTATTCTGTGCGGACAAACAGACAAACAAACAAACAAACAGACATACAAACAGACAAACAAATAGACAAACAAACAGACAAACAGACAAACAAACAAAGACAAACAAACAGACAAACAAACAAACAGACTCAAATGCAATACCCTCTCCTCTGGCAAGGGTAATAAAAAGATGGCAAAAAGCTCCACCAGAAATGACAAAATATCAAATTTGGAGTTTAAAATTTTTAAAGTTTTGATCCCTGTGAACCAAAATTATCAACCCCTGGGGGATGAATAAAAACCACCTTTAGGTGGATGAATCCAGGCTTCAAATCCAATAAATCGTTACACATTTCACGCATCCCCCAATGTTGATTGCATATTCAGTTTCATTTAAAAATATATTAATTTGTGCCCGTAATTGCATTTTTCGGCATTTGACCTTTTGACCCTGCCCCAGGAGCCTGAGCCAAAAAGGATACAGCTCTTGCACGTTCTTACCATGTGTTAAATACCAGGTTTGGTGAATTTCTGCCCAATGGTTTAGGAGGATATAGTGTGATGGACCGTCAGAAGGACAGAGACAAAGATAGATGGATCAGATTACAATATCCCCTCATTTTTTTTTTCGCAAAAAGTGCGGGGATAATAATAATAATAATAATAATAATAATAATAATAATAATAACTCGACAGCTTCTGGAACTGAAAAGCCCGTCCACGTCCGCTTTGTATTCAAACTTCTTCCGCATGCTAAACATGACTAAAACAACTAAAATAAATACAAAAATATGAATGATTTAGGCAATCTTGATCGTTTGACCTCAAAAGCAATATGCTTCAGTGACCCAATAAGCAAATTCTTAAAATTCCAGGTTAAACAAATGAAAATTGATGGTTTTATGCAGCTTTGCCTTTTATTCTAAAAATAAAAAATAAAATAAAAAACAGTCAGCTTCTAGCCTTTGATTGGTGAACTCATTCAGTGACCCAATGTGCATATTCTTAAATTTTCAAGTCGATTGCATGAAAATTGATGATTTTAGGTGATGCTGACCCTTGACCTTTTGACAAAATTATTCATCTGTCTTCTCCATATTCTCATGACAAAGCTCTGTTGATAATTTGATGACAATTGCTCAAATGGTAAAAAAAAGTTATGGCACGGACACGGACATGTCACAAGACAGGCAGACACAAGATGGCGTCATCGATGGAGGCGGTATGATTTTCCAGTCGTGCCCCCCTCCTCGCCTGGGACGGAGAGGACCAGTAGATGCGTCAAATACATCCGTTTTGAAGGTAGTGGGGACTGACCCGAAAACGGCAGCTGTGATGAGACGAGATGCGTGTGGGATGACAGGTGTCACACGGCCTGGCCTTGAAGCGTGTTGGGACTTGTGGACCCTGTGCTGCCAGATGGGAGGCCTAAGATTTGGCGGACCAGGGTTGGAGGACTCCAACTTTGGTGGACCTCGTCTGGCAGGGCTCCATCCATTTAAGATGTGGGAGAGACCCAGATGAGATTGAGGAATGAGCCGTTTGAGATTAATTTGGGATGCGACCTGGCCTTGAAGCTTGGTGGGACTTGTCGGCTCCGTGCTGTCAGATGTGAGGGCCCGAGATTTGGCCGACCCGAGTTTTAGAGGGGTCCTGGACTTTTGCAGACGCAGGTGGGAGGGCTTGAGCTTTGCTGGAGGACTTCAGCTTTGCTGGCTTTTTCCGACCCCAAGATGCACACGAGGTGTCTGGTACCACGCTGTTCGATGAGGTGGCTTCTAGGTGTACGGCAGCTTTGGGAACTGAGCTTTGTGAGATCCAGTACTGTGCCGAACATGGCAGCTTCGAAGGATGAGACTGAGGTGGATGGGATCAGAATGGATGGGATAGAGAGCGAAGAGACCGTACCCCGGAGTACCCAGTAGACCACTTCGGGGATGGTGATGGGGGAGGCAGGACATGGATGAGGAGACATGAGTCGTGGTTTCTTGCTGGGTTGGGGATGGATGCTTTAGGACTAGGGAGGGCTCAGTTTGGTCTTGGGGACTTGCAGATGGAGATGAGGATCAGTGGCAGACGCATGCGCACACACGTACACGGGTCGTGATTTGCACACCCACATGCACCGTGATTTGCACGCCCACATGCACAATTATGGTTGTACACGTTTTGCGTGACATTTTATGCTATTTATTATGTGCACACATATTATATGTGACCTATTGTGCTGTGTATTGTATGCACACATATTATTATTATACACACATGTACATTAAACATATTATACACATATTGTATTGTATATAAATGTGCATATTATACAATGTATACACATTACACACATATGCATGACATTGTATAGTCTATTGTGTGTGACATATTACAAATAAAACACACACACACACACACACACACACACACACACACACACACACACACACACACACACACACACACACACACACACACACACACACACACACACACACACACACACACACACACACACACACACACACACACACACACACACTTTCCTGCTGCGCGGATGGGCTAATAATAAACACATGCAGTGTGACTCATCCTGAACAAGGAGTTAACATCAGTATTTTTTGGTTTGATTTATGTATTTATTTATGTTTGCAAAAGGAAATGATTATGTTGCATCAATCACACTCAAGTTTGGAAAAACATACCGGTGAGCATCAGGTTGAGATATAGCATGCACCAGGGCATCTGACGCCATCTCAAACAGTTCCGGCTGACGCAGGGCATGGAATGAAGCCATGACGAGGGCTTCGCACTCGGACAAAGGGATGTCCAGCAGGAGCCAGCTGGAAAAACAGCGCAGCACCTTTGGGCCCAAAGCACCACCTGTACCGACTGCTTCATCCTGAGAGTTTTCGGCCTGATCAAGCAGCCGCAGTAGCAATGGGAACACAGATGTCGGGCCTGTCTGTGATATAGCTGCTCGGACCAAGGACTTCCTGTGGGAAAGGAAGGCACAATCAAAATCTCTCGCAATTATGATCATTCTTTCCACCAAGGGCCTTTGAAAACATGGCAGGTGGCTCACAGGATGATAGATTTTCCAAGCAACAAAATGCCAAGCATCAAATGTCATGACGAATCACAAAGTCAAATCTGGTTGCACATCCAAGGTTAGTCATTTCTTACAACATGACAGCAACACAGCTCTCTCCCTCTCTCTGTGTCACCCTCTCCCTCCCCCTCTCCCTCTCCCTCTCCCTCTCCCTCTCCCTCTCCCTCTCTCTCTCCCTCTCTCTGTTCGTCCTGGTGGAGGATTTAACCTTGTGTCCACCCCATGGTTCACCGTTACAATACTTTTCCCAAATTTGGTCAAAATCCCTTTAGCGGTTCACAAGTTATCGCAGCAATGAAAGTCTCCTCGGCCCGCAGAGACAAGTGCACAGCTGGGCAGACAACACAAAAACAATGCCTTCGGCTGCGGAGGCATAGAAAAACAAACAAGCGATAAAGCTAAGTTAGAGGTAGGAAAGACGTATTTTGTTTCACCTTTGAGCTATGATCACATTCAAAATTTAGCATATTAAACATATGTGGGAATTTTACACAATGTTCAATTACTGTGGACTAAGTTCAGGATTTTCACTGTGGATTTGAATGTGCCATTGCATGCATTGAAGAAAAATGTTTAAATGGCAAAGGAAGCTGGCTATCAAGAAAAGCCCCATTCCTTTTTATCAAGAAAAGACAAAGAAGCCAAAATTCACACAAATGACATCAAAACAGGATAGCATTTGGAATGAGCAATGCAAGTATTGTAGTTGAAGAGTATAATTAAATGGAAGGATAGAAGCTGCATAATGACACCTAATCAGAATAAGTAGAGATACATTCAAAGTACACCACCCCAATGCCAAATAAATAAATAACATACACTTCAGCGCGTGATATCGCCATAAATAAATAATAATCATAAAACAACTAATTTATTAAATCAATTGGCTAGTAGTATACCTAAACCACCACTGTTTCTTCTGAATATAGAGCTTTTTGAAAATTAACAAAGTAATTAATCGAATAATTAATTAATTAATCAGTAAATCAAAAAATTGAAAAATACACTTTACAGCCAAATCACTTGGTCACTGTCGTATCCAAATATCACCTTCCTAGCTCAAAAGCTATCTGAGATATTGTGCAGATGAGAAATAAAATAAGTACTTAATAAATCGATAATAATTAAGGAAAGAATCAATTAATTGGTTAAAAAAAAAAAAAATTAAAATACCATTTTTGCCAAAGCACCTGCTCAACTTGTGTGCCAAAATTTCAGCTTCCCAGCTCAAATGATGGCTGAGATATACAGAGAAACAAAGAAACAAACAAGTACAGATACATTCAAATTACACTGCCCCATGCCAAGTAAATAAATATCGTTCAGCGCGGCATTGCCGGGGCACCTTAGGCGCCTGGCAATACCACCGAGCAGCTCATAGAGACTGTATTGGGTGGGAGAGGTGTACAATAACTGATTGGTTAATTACATAATTAAAATCAATCAATGATGATCATAAAATATTTTCTTAATCAATTGGCTAATAGCATACCTAAACCACTAGTGCTTCATCCAAAGATGTATCATTTTAAAAATTAATGAAATAAGTCATTAATAAAAAAATTAAATAATTAATTGATTAATCAATAAATAATTAATCAATCGATTAATCAATAAATCAAAAATATCCTTTATAGCCACATCACTTGGTCACCATCGTGTCCAAATATCAGCTTCCTAGCTCAAAAGGTGCCTGAGATATTGTCCAGATGAGAAAGAAAATAAATAAATGATTAATAATGAAAATAAATAAATAATAATCATAAAGTAATTCAATAATTAATCAACTGGCTAATAGAATACCTAAGCCACCACAGTTTCATCTGAATCTGTAACTTAAAAAAAACGAAGTCATTCATCAAATAATTAAATAATTAATTGATTAATTGATTAATCAATAAATCAAAAATATCCTTTACAGTCAAATCACTTGGTCATTGTCATGTCCAAATATCAGCTTCCTAACTCAAAAGGTGCTTGAGATAATGGCCAGAAGAGAAAGGAAATAAATAAGTTCTTAATTAATCGATAATAATTAAGTAATTGATCAATTAATTAATCAAAAAACAAAAAAATACCGTTTTGCCAAAGCACTTGCTCACCATTGTGCCAAAACTTCAGCTTCCTAGCTCAAAGGATGGCTGAGATGTCACCAGACAAACAAACAAACAAGAAAACAGACAAGAAAACAAACAAGAAAACAACCGGAGTGAAAACTGAGTACTCCCTTTCAGCGCGCGTCATTGCCGAGCCCCCTTTGGTGTCTGGCAATGACGTTATGCAGCGCCTGGAGATGGCATAGGAAAGGAGCGGAGTACAACAAGAAAACAAGAAAGAGCAATCATAGATTGCAAACCTTCGCCAGGACGTGTTTTTCGTGGTTTTTAAGGCTTTTGTGTTAAAACAAATATTGCGGCCGAACCACGAGCGATGACGTCATCATCCCCCCCCCCCCCCCCCCCCCCGCACCAATTTATCCCAAGATGATGCTCAATAAATTTAATCTCGATCGGATGAAGTTTTGTATTTGTCAAATTATGACGTCATATTGCAGGCACCTTTGACATCATCATTAACATATGTTATTCCCCATGAAGAGTTCTTTACAATGAGCCATGTCTCAAATTTTTTCTATGCAGCACTTTCAGAGATAGAGGTGCAAAGTTTTTCGATTTTTCGAAGATGGCGCCCATACCACGTGACCTATGACGTCATAATTATCATTAAAAAATTTTTTCCGGTGGAGGTGCATCTATGGTGGAAATTTCCTGTCAATCGGACAAATGGTTGCAGAGAAAATCATATTTATTCTGTGCGGACAAACAAACAAACTGACTCAAATGCAATACCCTCTCCTCTGGTGAAGGTAACAAACACAGATACATTCCAAAGTACACCAACACCATGCCAAATAAATAAATAACATATCCTTCAGTATAGCATGCAGCATTGCCAGGGCGCCTTAGGCGCCCAGCGATGCCACCGTGCAGCACATTGAGACGTTATTGTGAGGGAGAAGTGTGCAATAATTGATTGATTAATTGTGCAATTAAAATAAATAATAATCGTGAAATAATTAATTTCTCAAACAATTATTGGCTCATAGCATACCTAAAACACCAGTCTTTCACCCAAAGCTGTAACTTTTAGAAAATTAATTAAATAATTAGTTAATTGGAATTTTTTAAAATTGTTTTCTTAATTAATCAATAAATAATTAATCAATTAATTAATTAATAAATCAAAAATATCCTTTATAGCCAAAGTTACAGCTTCAGATGAAACACTAGTGGTTTAGGCATGCTATTAGCCAATTGAATAATAAATTAATTATTTAACGATAATTATTTATTATAATTACGCAATTAATCAATCAATTATTGTACACCTCATCCTCCCAATACCGTCTCCATGTGCTGCACGACGGCATCGCTGGGCGCCGGAGGATATCTTCTTTATATATTTGGCATGGGGAAGGTGTACTTTCAATGTATCTGAACTTGTTTTGTCCTTCGTGCTAAGAAGAGGTATTGCATTATGTTGGAAAGGGATTATTGTCCAAATAGTTTGATTAGGTCATGTGAGAATGTTTTTTTAGACATCATTGTAATCTCTTGTTTAAGTTTGGTTGGTTTTCATGTCAAGAGGTTCCTGTTGCATTGGACGTTGTGTGAAAGAATTTTAAATCAATAAAATTTAAATATTTTTAACTTATTGAATTAATCAATTCATCAACTGGAAATGCATCATTAGTGTTTACAGGAACAGGAACTATATTATACATAAAGGGCCCGTGTATTGATTTGTGCGCTGGTGGATTCCTGCGTACTTTCTGTGATGACAAGGTAAGGATTAGTAAGATATGTATGGACAATGAATGATGATGTCCACTCCCGCATCATCAGATGCATATCGCTGTCGAAGTAGTTTCTCGACTATTGGGCACAACCCTGGTTGAGGAGTGACTCCTACGCAGGACACTCAAATGGTTAATTCACCCCAGTAACCCGGTACTCATTTTGCCGACCTCAGAAGGATGTCAGACTGAATCAACCCACCTGGTGTTAATTCAACGACCGACCGAGATTTAAACTCGGTACCCGAGATCCCAAGCCAGCACCCGAACTGGCTAACACCAGGCATATGGATAATGAATAGATGGGGGAGAAGGGGTGTTGTGTTGTGTAGTGTTGTGTTGTCTTGTGTTTTGTTGTTGGTTGTTATCTCCATTTGTGGGTCTCAGGAGGTGGAATGGAGTCCTCCCAAGACCCAAAGTATCCACGTCCGCTTTGGTTAGGGATCACGGTTCATAGACCAAGTTGTTCAACGTTTTCAGAGTTTTGTTCCAAGGATTGTCACCATGTTTCAGGATTGTCACCGAACCCCGGATTGCCTCCAGTTGCAGTTCATTTGTGGTGATATTACCGGGGATGGTTTTTTTAATCTCAGTGAGATTCTTCTTCATCATTCCTGATGCTCCAATTATCACCGATACAATTTTGATGCTCTTGAGCTTCCAAGATCTCTTGACCTCATTTTTGAGGTTGTGGCATTTGGTCATTTTCCTCATTTCTGTGTTGTTTCGGCCGAAATCGCTGGGTACTGATATCTCAATCATCAATGCTGTCTTTTCCTTTTTGTTCCAAAGTACAATATCCGGACACAATGCTTTGTTTTCTATGTTCATGCTCGATGGAATCATCAGGTCGTACGTGAGCATAACGTCCTCATTTTCAATGATTGCCCATGGTTCGTGTTTCTATGAGTTTTATGGTACTGGGATGTTAATTTTTTTGCAGATATGCCAATTAATCACTTTGCATACTTTGTTGTGCCGTTGTGTGTAAAGTTGTTCTGATAATAGTTTTTTGCATCCCAAGAGCAGGTGACTAGTACTTCCTGTTTCTGTCTTGCAGAATCTACACTTGTCTGTCTGGCTCAGTCCCGCCATCTTTTTAAATCTATTGGTGTAGTGTCTTTGATCTTGGGCATTTGTTGTGATTTGTTCACCGTCCCAGTTGAGCTGACCTCTTCTTGGCCATTCCAAAGAGCATTCTTTGTCTATCCCCAATTTGTACAATTATTTTTTGTATTTTCCTGCTCTTTTGTTATTCTCCCAGTTGTTGGTGTATATTTCTTGACATTTCTTTTTAGATATTTATTTTGTCTTTTTTGCAATTGTTGGGACTGTATTTGTTGCCGTTTCATTTTCCTGTGCAGCATCTTCCATTCACACCTGTTTTGGAAATTATTTGCAAGGTGAATTAGGATACTTTTTCAGGTTTGTTGTGATCATGTGTGTTTACAAATTGCATCCGATAATAATCTGTTGAGCATTTCACATACTTAGCTAGTCCAACACTCGTCGCTCTGTGTACCTGGTTGAGTTCCATCAGGCCGCTCCCTCCCTCTTGTCTCGGCAGGTACATTCTCGGGATGCACTGGTTTTTTGTAAAACAATTTTGTGGATGGCAAGGAGTTTTCTTGCTTTGACATCTAACTTGTTGATTTCTGATTGGTGCCAGTTTATTATTCCGCAGCGATATTGGAACACTTGTACTGCGAGATGGTTTATGGCATTGATTTTGTTTCTTGTGGAGGGTATGTTTTCAGGATCAGTTTCGTTCTACGCAAGTATTCTTTGGCGATTGTTTTGCGCATTTTTTTGTGACATATTTGGTGGCTCGCTTCTACTCTGAGGTATTTGTATGATGCTTCGTTTTCTCGTCGCTCGTGCACGTATTGTTGTTTCAAGGTCAATTATTATGTTGTCTGTGTTGGTCTACGTTGTACAAAGGTGCACTTGGTGCACTTGTCTAGTCCAAATTCCATTTGAATGTCCTTGGAAAGCTGTTTTACTAGTTTTAGTTGCCCTGTCAATTTTTGGTCATGTGGCAAGAAGAGCTTTAACTCATCCATGTATAGTAGGTGTGTCACCTTTCCTATTTATTTGTCTATTGGTTGTTGTTAGTTGTCAGGGTGTATCCGTGTCCTAGTTAATTGATGAGGTTACTTAGTGGGTCCAGAGCCAGACAAAACAGAAGGGGGGAAAGATTGTCTCACTGGAAGATCCCACACCGTATCTTCACATCTGGTATTTCGATATTTCTGTCTGAGTGCTGTAATATCAATGTGGTATTCCAGAGCTCCATTGCTTTCTCAATAAGTTTGATTATTTGGGGATTGATTTTGTATATTTGCATGCATTTATCAACCACAAATGTGGGACACTGTCGGAAGCTTTCTTTTAGTCTATCCAGGTGGTGGACAATTTAGTTCTTCGTATTTTGCAATTTTCAAGTATGCCCTTCTTCAGTAGTAGGTAGTTCCATAACAACCTCTCTTACATCCCTTTTGTTCTGCCTCTAAACCTCCTTGCTGTGTTATATGATGGTACATATGTGTGTGCGTGTGCATGTGCTTGAGGGTGTGCATGGGTGTGTACACGCGCACATTGTCTTCTTGTCCTTTCATCTTTCTTTTTCTTTGTATGCAGAGGAGTGAATATGAATCGTGCAGGTAGTTTAGTGGGGTTCAACTGTCTGTGCTTGGATGTGTTTGAGAGTAGAGGAGTAGCATCCGAAACCTCCTGATGACTCCATCTTTGTGTATTTGGGTTCCTCCTGATACACCAATGCTGTATTTGGCCAGTTATTTGTCTCAAGTGGTGCAAGACTTATTGGTCCAAACTTCACCTTACAGCAAGATGATGATCCAAAATACCGAGCTGGAATAATCAAAACGTCTTTGCAAAGGAAGGAGGAAGCTGGAGTCCTTCAGTGCACGGAATGCCTCCCTCGAAGCCGAGATCTCAATATCATTGAAGCTGTATGGAACGACTGTATTTGGAAAAAGAAAAAGTTTTAAAAAATCCCAGCCATTTAAATGATCTTTAGATTGTCTTGGAAGAAACACCATTCCACAAAAGTTTTAACAAAATCATTGGAAAGTGTCCCAAGAAGAATTTCAATGGCTTGAAGGAAAAGGGTGGACTTACTCACTATTTGTTTCTCTCAAGGTATACTGCATATAAATCTGGTTATTTCAAAAACATTTTCTTTTTTATAATGGTGTATTGAACATAAATTTTTATTTTCCTTATACAAAGTATAAAGATTCAAAATGTCTAAGACTTTTGCACAGCAGTGTATGTCAATGGCAGTTTTATTTAACTGTACTCCATGAATATGCACAATTTGTAGATTGTCCCCAATGCAAATTCAGAATGCTTAAAATTCTATCTAAATCATCTAATCTCATCTCACATCATTGGACTTCCGCTTCCGGTTCTGCCGGCAAGGTAGTGTTCTTCCAAGCTCTCCACGTCAAAGTTAAGTTTTTTTCCCGTTTGTGTTTTTGTCAAAACTGTACTGTTTATTTTACTGTGTATGTGTCTACTCTACTTTGTGTTTCTAGTAAGATTTCTGTTGTAAATCGTGCATACCTGTGTGTAATAGTCGTTTGTTTGTGCCGCATTTGGGGCCTGGTCCCTTGAGGCTTCCCTGTCTCCTCGGCGGTTGTTTGTCTATTTACTTTCGTTCTCTCACTGTATTGCTTTTTTCTTTGTCTGTCTTTTCACACCATACTTTCCCCGAACATCTTACTCTTTGTTGAAAGTCTTAATTCAAAAAAATAAAACTCAAAAAAATATCTCGATAATAATTTCCTTCTCTCCTCGTGCCTCCCCTCCCCCAACCACGACCACATGTTTCGCCCCACCCGTTTTTCTCTCCTTCCTTCATATCTCAACACTTTCCAGCCAATATCTTCCAATTCTAGTTTTCATCATACTCCTTCGACCTTTTGCCTTCTTCCTCAGATCCACTTTAACAGAAACTTTCCTCCTTCAAGCAATCAATCCTTCAAGCAATCCCACCACCAGGACGAGGCTCAGGTCTATCATACCAGAGGAGGGAGTAACTGGGGAGAGATATTGAAGAATCAGAGACATCTGTCTCTGTCCCCAATGCAAATTCATCTGTCTGCGATTCCTCAATATCTCTCCCCAGTTACTCCCTCCTCTGGTATGATAGACCTGAGCCTTTTCCTGGAGGTGGCGTTGCTATCTTGATCAAAAACTCTCTTCCTCACTCTCCCTGCACTGCCCTCTCTCCACCTCACCTCCAGGAGTACCTCTGGCTAAGGCCTCCCCTTCACTCCCACCTTTTGTTCATATGTGTGTTATACCGTCCACCCAACAGTGATGACTCCATTTTTATCTCACTGTCTGACAACATGGACCAACTTCTATCCACTCATCCCAACTCTCTCTTCCTCATGTGTGGCGACTTCAACTGTCATCATGCCAGCGGGCTGGGTGTGGGTACCTCTCCCACCAGCCATGGCACCTCAGCAAAGGACTTCTGCGACTCATTGGGACCGACACAATCTGTCAATTTCCTGACCTGGATCTGACTCAATGGAGTATCATCTCTTCTAGACTTGTGTATGACTAACGTCCCAGCAAATGTCTGCTGTTCTTCTTCTGCTCCAATCGGTTCATCTGATAATTTCCTTGTTGAAGTGGACATGTCTCTGGCCATTCTCAGAGAGCCTCCTCAGCGTCGATGAGTCTGGCATTTCACTCATGCCGACTGGCACGGTCTGCAAGCAGCCATCAAACATCTGGACTGGACTCCCATCTCTACTGCCTCTGACATCAATTCATCCTGGGAATTCTTCCAAAGAAAATTGCTCTCACTCATGCACAGATTTATCCCATCCCGTCTTCAGTTGTCATATCCTTCCTCCCGTCCATGGTACACTGAATCTTGTGGTGAGGCAGTTGCCCTGAAACAACTTGCTTTCGCCTCATGGAACGCAAATCCAACTGAAGGTAATCTCAGTTCCTTTCACAAAGCTCAGAACAACTGTGTCTACCCTCAGGAGAGCCAGGAGAGCCAGGAAACAATATCTCTCCACTCTCCAGACTGAACTCTCAAACCTGTCACCCTCCTCCAAATCCTGGTAGCGTCTGGTCAAATCTGTTTGTGGCGTTTGTTCCCCTTCCATCCCCTACCTTACCTCAAATGGCTACACAGCTGACACTGCACGTAAAAATCAGAATGCCTCAATTCTGTGTTTGCCTCAAAATCTTGTGTCCCAAACCCATCTCTCTCTATACCCACCTTTCCCAGTCGAAACCAGCTGCTCCAGGACTCTGTGCCCTTCTCTCCTGACAAGGTGGAGAAGTTTTTGTCAAACTCGACTCTGAATCTGCAACTGGACCAGACGGCATAAGCCCACGTGCCCCAAAAACCTGCTCTGCTGCTCTATCTCATCCTCTCTCAGTTCTCTTCACCCTCTCTTTTGCTCAAGATCATCTGCCATCTGCTTGGAAATCAGCCAAAATGACCGCTTTACACAAAAAAGGTGCAAAACAGATCATTGCAACTACAGACCAATCAGCCTTCTCCCAATTATCAGCAAGGTCATGGAATCCATCATCGCTTCAGATATTAAATCCTTCCTCTTCTCCAATGGCTTGATCTCGGATCATCAGTTTGGATTCAGACCAGGTCACTCTACTCTGGACATGCTGCTTCTGCAGTCTCAACAATGGATGGAGGTCCTCAATACCAAACAGGAAATCAGAGCCGTCTCCCTTGACACATCTTGTGCCTTCGATACGGTCTGGCACCCCCAACCTACTCACCAAACTCTCCTCCTATGGTATCCATGGAAACATCCACACATGGCTTGCTGACTTCCTCTCTCATCACAGTCAACGTGTGGCCCTGAATGGAATTTTCTCATCTCCCCTTCCTGTTCAGGCTGGAGTTCCCCATGGCAGTGTTCTGGGCCCTGTGCTTTTTCTGGTCTTCATCAATGATCTCTCCGACTCTCTGGAAAATCCTCTCTATCTCTTTCAGAATCATTGGAATCTCCCATGATGAAGCTACCTCCAAGGGCTTTTCACTTACTCACCACAGGCAGGTTGGTGGTCTCTCTGTCTTCTACCGACTCCTCTCCGGCCTTGCTCCTCCAGCTCTCTCTGGGCTCTGTCCCCCAAATATTCCTACTGGTCGCACAGGATCTGCCTGCAACCCTCTTATGGTTAAACTGCCAAAATCAAGACTCTCTGCTCACCTTCACTCCTTCATTCCTCTTTTCTCCTGCCTCTGGAACAAACTCCCTCACTCTCTTCAATCCGACTCCTCCCTCCAGGTCCTTAAAACAGCTGTTCACCACCATCTCTTATCTTCCCCCATCCAAAACCTTGATCTTTTCTACCCCCGCTAATTTCACCCCAAATCCACTTTTTTGAAATACCAACTTCTTTCCTGGAAGCCCTTGGTGTCCTTGTGTCTTATACTTCTCCCATCCCCCCCCCCCCCCCTTCCCACGCCACCTCCCCCCAAGCCCTCCCCCTCCCACACATTCCCGATGTCCCTGCTCTCAAATGTTGTGTTTATGTGCTTCCCCTTCTCTCCCCATCGTGTCTACCGCTCCCCTTTTTATATACTTTGTTTGTTTGTCTGTTTGATTTGTTTGTGTGATAAATGTTAGCTCTTTCACGAGCCTCGATTATGTATACAAAAAAAAAAATGTACCTCAGATCTTGAAAACTGAACAATGCAGTGTCTGGAAAGGACTTATTTAATCGCCTCTCTTCATGGTAATTCGTAAATGGGAATTCATAACGTTGACTCTCGACTCAGCAGCTGAAAGTCATTATTGCTGCAGAAGCTCTGCGAAGCCAAGCAAGAGCACGGCCAGGGCATTTTCAAATGGCGTGCAGAATATTTATGGCGGAGAGGCCACAATGTCAGTACCTGACTTGTTTTTCAAGACACCCTGAGAAAACACCAAGCTGACTTAAGAAGCACATCTACCAAGCAAAAATACCAAGAGAGAGAATTGCTTTGCAATACACGTCCCGACCGGTTCGAATGAATGTTCTTGTTCCAAACAAAAAGGGCATAACCCCATGAAAAATTGATGAAGTGTCCCAAAACTCAAACTTGTTCTGTAACTTAACATAATAAAGTCATGCACCACGTTTCAGTTGAATATGTTAAAGTATATGGGAAAAGTGCAATAAACCACCACAGCTGGGACAGACAGACGGAAAGCAAACCCATAGTCCCCTCAGGGTAGGTCAAAAAGCCAAAAGCATGATTTGCATGCTACTGTGGAAAATGTTTTATGGATGGGAAGCTATGTTAAAAATTCATACTGATATCACTGGTTCTTGCTGGCGCATGACCATTCCTTCATGGGGTGGAAGGGGAGAGGGAGAAATTGATCCCTCTTAAGTGCCATCGATAGGTGATGGTTAATGTTTTGACATTCCAAATTCCCAAATAAAATTGCAACAAACCTTTGCATACATGTATCTACCATCAAGGGTATTTGTCCCTGCATAAGCTCAGAAAGCAGTGTCTGTACAGCGTTCTCTTTCCAAGTTGATTTTTTTTTAAATCCATATTTAGTGATCTAATGTGACATTAACAATGTTCTACCATAACCAAATGGCCTGTGCAAAGCAAAATCAAATGATCAACGGAAGAACATTTCTTCAACCAAGTTCAACCATGAAGGATAATTGCAGGCACACACTGCAAAATATTCTCGGTCATTTATCCTCGAATTATATCAGGTATAGAAAACTCATTTCATACAAGGTTCAACAAAAGCATAATTGGAATCAGCTTTCAGGAAGGGGGATTTTAAGGAACTATAGAAAGGCCATTCAGACGTGCGAGCACCTCGGTTGCATCAACCTGACAACAGCCTTTTGCAAGGTTGCAATACTGATACACAGAAGGGGTTTGAAAGTGCCAGGAAGGCAATTTGTGTTATACAGTGATCACCCTTATATAGTGTAATTCAATTGAAACTCCATCTGTTTGTCCCACCTGTAGTTTTTCAGACTTTTTTTCCCATACCCTTTAACATATTGAACTGAAACCTGGTACATGGATGGCTTCATTATGATGAAAGTTATAGAGAAAGTTCGAGTTTCAGGACGTTTCATCAATTTTTGTTTTTTTCCACAGAGTTATGCTTTTTTGGACTTGGAAAATATCACATCGGTAGGAAACACGTATTGCAAAGCAATTCTCGCTCTTGTTCGTGCATGTCCTTTGTGTCTATGACGTCACTGTAAACACTAAGTTTCCTGTTTGGAATCGTTTTCAAATTTGTTTGACTGTCAGACAGGCAGACAGTCAGTGTAATGATAAGCAGGGGCAATACCACCAGGTGGCTCACATGGAAGAATAAAGCAGTGTACTACACTTTTTTATACTAAAGTACACTTTAGTACACAATAAATACTAAAGGTATTTTAAACGGTATCACGGTATTTTTAACCAATGTCAATGGTGAAGGTTGTGGTCAAGTAAACCAATGATGAACGCTGTGGTCAAGTTTCATCGGAATTGTATGTGTAGTTTCTGAAAAGCAAGCAAATACCTATTTTGGGGGGAACAACCCTTCGTGCCCGACTTTTTTAATGCAGTGAACAAACTTTGGTAAATCACAGGTGATGAAGGTTGTCGTCAAATTTCATCGGTATCGTGTGTGTAGTTTCAGGGAGGAAAGCAAGTACCTATTTTGAAAGGGGTCAGACCTGGATCTACTTCAACCCCCCAGTAGACCCTCTTAGACCTCTTTTTTTTTTAATGGTGTGAACAAAATTGAGTAATCAGCAATGAAGAGGTTGCAAGTGTTTACGGACTGATGGACAGATGACGCGCCATCCCATAAGCTCCCCAGAACTATGTTCAGGTGAGCCAATCATCTTGCTACTCTCCGATCATGCACGATTGGGACAAATTTCAGAGCCAAAGTATTGCGAACGCACAGGTTCGTTTTCCGATTCATGTTCAAAATATAACATTCAATTGCAATCAAGTTTTCAGAATCACTGGAATCTCCCGCGATGACGCTATCTCCGAGGGCCTTTCACTTACTCACTGCAGGCAGGTTGGTGGTCTTTCCGTCTTCTACCGACTCCTCTCCGGCTTTGCTCCCCCAGCTCTCTCTGGGCTGTCCCCCAAATATTCCTACAGGTCGCACAGGATCTGCCTGCAACCCTCTTATGGTTAAACTGCCAAAATCAAGACTCTCTGCTCACCTTCACTCCTTCATTCCTCTTTTCTCCCGCCTCTGGAACAAACTCCCTCACTCTCTTCAATCCCACTCCACCCTCCAGGTCTTTAAAACGGCTGTTCACCACCATCTCTTATCTTCCCCCATCCAAAACCTTGATCTTTTCTACCCCCGCTAATTTCACCCCAATTCCACTTTTTTGAGGTGCCGACTTCTTTCCTGGAAGTCCTTGGTGTCCTTGCGTTTTATACCTATCCTGCCTCCCCCAAGGCCCTCTCCCTCCCACACATCCACACATCTTTTCTCCCTCCCACATAGCTTTCCGAAGCTGTTCCATGCGCTCACGCTTTCGAAGCTAAGTGATCTTTCACATTTGTGTTTTTGTCGTATCTTTATCTTTCTTTCGGTGCATGTACCTATTGGGGTGACTTTAATAGGTTTCTCGGTGTTGGTTTTTCATACCTGTGTACAGAATCGTCGGTTTTTTCATATCGTGTATTCTGAGGCCGAGTGTAGTGCTAGTAGGCTACCGTGTCCTCAGACCTTGGCTTGAGGCTTTTGTTTTTTGTCTCAGCGGTTCTTCGATCGCGCTGCAACTACTTTCGGTCTCTGTTTTTCACGGTCTTTTCACCCATACTCCCTTGTATTAAAATCTCAAAAAAAAAAAAAATTTCCTTCCCTGTTCTTATCCGCTTGTGCGTTCTTATTTGTTCTTTCGTTCTTCGTTCTTTTGTTCTTTCGTTCTTCGTTCTTTCGTTCTTCGACCACGTTGTTCGAGATCACGTGATCAAGTTGTTAATACATGTTTCATCTGTCCCCTGAAGAACTTTATTATTATGTCATATTCTATAACACTTTTTTATACTTCTTCTATTAAAGGATGCTTTCGACTTGCTCACCAATTCTATTCATTCAAAAAAAAAATTCCATCTCTTACAGTGCATCTTTCATTCATTCCCTAAACTCTCCAGAACTCCACCCATCCTACAGTGTCCTCAAACGTATTTTTGACTCGAATGTCTCAAGAAACTCATTTTGCAATAAATGTTCGTTTCCCATAAATCGTACACTTTTCAAAATCCAATCACACCCCTCCCCTCCAAATCTTCCCCATCACCCATCTCTGTCAAATCTTCCCCCTTGCCCCTCCCCCCCCAAATCTTCCCAAACACCCATCCCTTTCAAATCTCCCCCCCTGCCCCTTCCCTCCTAAACTCCCCCCACACCCCTCCCCTCCGAGACTCTCCCTCACTCCTCCCCTCCTAGACTCCCCTCTCACCCCTCCTCCTCAAAGCGTCCTCCCCGCTTCTTCCCCCTTCCAACTTTCACCTTCATCTTCCTCAACCTTCTGCCTCACTCTTCCCCCTCCTCAAATAACACGTCATGGCGCCTCACCCAAACACCATCAAACCTTTTGTCCGCCCCATTCTTCCCTTTCTCCAAGCTATTCTGTAATCTCTGACACACTTGCAACAGCTCTCCCTACCTCTTCCTCCTCTTCCACATCCTGCCCTACAGCTCCCCCCCCCCTGTTCTGTATCCGATGCTCCCCCTTCCTCTTCCTTAACAGTATGGACCTCAAACATCCGGGGCCTTCGCTCAAACTTAACTGATCTCTCCATACAGGTTGCTTCTGACAAACCAGACGTGATCTGCTTAACAGAAACCTTCCTCCTTCATGATGTCTCTGCTTCCTTGATATCTCTCCCAGGTTACTCCCTCCTCTGGTATGATAGACCTGAGCCTCGTCCTGGAGGTGGGGTTGCTATCTTTATAAAAAACTCTCTTCCTCACTCGCCCTGCACTGCCCTCTCTCCACCTCACCCCCAGGAATACCTTTGGCTACGGCTTCCCCTTCGCTCCCACCTTTTGTTCATATGCGTGTTGTACCGTCCACCAAACAGTGATGACTCCATCTACATCTCGCTGTCTGATAATATGGACCAACTTCTATCTACCCATCCCAACTCTCTCTTCCTCATATGTGGTGATTTCAACTGTCACCATGCCAGTTGGCTGGGTGTGGGTACCTCTCTCACCAGCCATGGCTCTTCAGCAAAGGACTTCTGTGACTCAATGGGACTGACACAATCTGTCAATTTCCCAACCAGGATCTCAGTCAACGGAGAATCTTCTCTTCTGGCTTTGGTTATGACTAACTTCCCTGAAAATGTCTGCTGCTCTTCTTCTGCTCCAATCGGCTCTTCTGATCATGTGCTTGTTAAAGTGGACATCTCTCTGACCATTTTCAGAGAGCCTCCTCAGCGTCTACGAGTCTGTCATTTCACTCAGGCCAACTGGCACGGTCTTCAAGCAGCCATCAATCATCTGGACTGGTCTCCCATCTCTACTCCCTCTGACATCAACTCATCCTGGGAATTCTTCCAAAGTAAATTGCTCTCTCTCATGCACAGATTTATCCCTTCTCGTCTTCAGTTGTCATACCCTTCCTCCCGTCCATGGTACACGGAATCTTGTGGTGAGGCTATTGCCCAGAAACAACTTGCTTTCGTCTCCTGGAAAGCAAATCCAACGGAAGGAAATCTCATTTCCTTTCACAAAGCCCGAAACAAGTGTGTGTCCACCCTCAGGAGAGCCAGGAAACAATACCTCTCCGTCCTCAGGACCGAACTCTCTTATCTGTCTCCCTCTTCCAAATCCTGGTGGCGTCTGGTAAAATCTGTATCTGGTGTTTGTTCCCCCTCCATCCCCTCCCTCACCTTAAATGGCCACACGGCTGACTCCGCACGTGAAAAAGCCGAATGCCTCAACTCTGTGTTTGCCTCTAAATCTTGTGTCCCAAACCCATCCCTCTCTGTACCCACCGTACCCAGTCGTACCCAGCTGCTCCTGGACTCTGTGTCCTTTCCTCCTGACAAGGTGGAAAAGTTTCTGTCAACCCTCGACTCTGATTCTGCAACTGGACCTGACGGCATCAGCCCACGGGTCTTAAAATCATGTTCTTCTGCTCTTTCACTCCCTCTCTCCTCTGTTCTCTTCACCCTCTCTTTTGCTCAAGGTCATCTTCCATCTGCTTGGAAATCTGCCAACATCACCGCTTTGCACAAAAAAGGTGCAAAAACAGATCCCAGCAACTACAGACCAATCAGCCTTCTCCCAATTATCAGCAAAGTCATGGAATCCATCATTGCTTCAGATATGAAATCTTTCCTCTTCTCCAATGGCTTGATCTCTGATCATCAATTTGGTTTCAGACCTGGACACTCCACTCTGGACATGCTGCTTCTGCTTTCTCAACAATGGATGGAGGTCCTCAATGCCAAACAGGAAATTAGAGCAGTCTCCCTTGACATATCACGTGCCTTCGATACAGTCTGGCACCCCGCTCTGCTCACCAAACTCTCCTCTTTTGGTATCCATGGAAATCTCCACACATGGCAGGCGGACTTCCTCTCTAGTCGTAGTCAACGTGTGGCCCTGAATGGGTTTCTCTCATCTCCTCTTCCTGTTCAGGCTGGAGTTCCCCAAGGCAGTGTTCTGGGGCCTGTGCTTTTTCTGGTCTTCATCAATGATCTCTCTGACTCTCTTGAAAATCCTCTCTATCTCTTTGCTGACGACTCTACTCTCTGTCGCTCCATTCTTCATCCCTCAGATCGGCAGTCTGCAGCCTCCTCACTCTCTGCAGACCTTGACAAAATCACAGACTGGGCAAACAAGTGGAACATGTCTTTCAATCCTGACAAATCTCACACTCTTACGATTTCTCTCCGAAAAGACCAACTGGACAACCCTCCCATCCACTTTCTGAATAATCCTCTCCAAGAAGTTCTGTCACTCAAGCTTTTGGGTCTCACTATCTGCCATGATCTTTCCTGGAAAAACCACATTTCAAATCTGGCCTCCAAAGCCAGTCGCCGACTGGGCATCCTCTGTCGTGCGAAGTCCTTCCTTGGCACACCTGAGCTCCTCACCACATACAAGGCTTTCATCCGCAGCTCAATGGAATACTGCTCTCCCCTCTGGGCTGGTGCTCCTGCCTCACACCTAGCTCGCCTTCGCGCTGTTGAAACCAAAGCATTCAGAATCATTGGAATCTCCCGCGATGAAGCTAACTCCAAGGGCCTCTCACTCACTCACCGCAGGCAGGTTGGTGGTCTTTCCGTCTTCTACCGACTCCTCTCTGGCCTTGCCCCCCCAGCTCTCTCTTGGCTCTGTCCCGCAAATATTCCTACAGGTCGCACAAGATCTGCCTGCAACCCTCTTTTGGTTAAACTGCCAAAATCAAGACTCTCTGCTCACCTTCACTCCTTCATTTCTCTTTTCTCCCGCCTCTGGAACAAACTCCCTCACTCTCTTCAATCCCACTCCACCCTCCAAGTCTTTAAAACAGCTGTTCACCACAATCTCTTATCTTCCCCCATCCAAAACCTTTATCTTTTGTACCCCCGCTAATTTCACCCCAATTCCACTTTTTGAAATACCAACTTCTGTCCTGGAAGTCCTTGGTGTCCTTGTGCTTTATACTTCTCCCTCCCCCTCCCCCCCCCTTCCCATGCCTCATCCCCCCGGGCCCTCTCCCTTCCACACATCTCCCTGCTCTCGGATGTTGTGTTTGTGTGCTTCCCCTTTTCTCCCCATCTTGTCTTCCGCTCCCTCTTTTTGTGTATTTTGTTTGTCTGGTCGATTTGTTTGTGAAGTAAATGTTAGCTCTTTCACGAGCCTCGATTCAGTATCCAAAAAAAAAAAAAAAAAAAAAAAAAAATCTCCCGATGTCCCTGCTCTCAAATGTTGTTTGTGTGCTTCCTCCCCTTCTCTCCCCATCTTGTCGACCGCTCCCCTTTTTATATACTTTGTTTGCTTGTTTGTTTGATTTGTTTGTTTCATAAATGTTAGCTCTTTCACAAGCCTTGACCGTATACAAAAAAAAAAAAGAAAAAAAAAGTTGTTCCTCGATCATAAACTGACGTTTGTAGACAGGAAAAGTGAACCAATTGCCAAACCCCGCTTTTCGCTACGCGTGCACAGGGTAACAAGGGTTTGGCGTTAAAAAACTGTGCTCTGGGCAGATTCAATAAGCATCACAGAAACCTCAGTGAGAAATTTTCTGTGCCAAATGGTGTTCCACTTGAGGAAAGCCAAGAACATATCCATAAAATATTTAAATAAAAAAACAAGGTATTGGAAGGATTACTTCATTGATAACACCAGCACACAGTAACCTTTACTTAACCTCTATAAAGATGGACACTCAAAGTGATATTTGAAGGCAACTCCAGGAAATACATTCTGCAGATCTCGAGATAATAGTCATCGAATTTGATTTATGCTCAGATGTCCCAAACCTTTGCCCAAACTTCGGTGGCTTAAAGCAGTTTTAAGGAATATTGCAACCAACACCCTTCCCTCTCATCCCTCATCATATCAGAGAATATTCTTTGCGGTGGTAGCAATTCATTGTGGTGTAATACCTTCATACTCTGGCTCTTAGTGTTCTTCTGGCAATCGGGTCTATTATGGCCTTTCTTTTTTCCCTTCTGTATATCTTGAGCAATCAGGAATCTGCTACATGATGTGTTGCAAAATCCTCTGCTGCACAACTTCAATAGAGAAATAATGCATGGACCAGCTCTTGCCTTCTAAATCAGCAATGAAATAATGTATTGATATCTACATTCCTTTCTGAAATGGGAGTTGGTTGGATTTTCTTCCATTTGGGACAGTCAGTTCTACAAGGATGGCATTATTTTATGGCATCGAAGTCAATCATTCAGAGAGGGAACATCATTGGCCTGTGTTCATCAGTAACTGACTCTTTCCAAAATATTACTCACTTAATATCAGTACAATGTCAATCTCCTGTGTGCAGAAAAGAGATGAGAGCTGAGCGGTTAGCTCAGAGGTAGTGTGTACACCTTTGATCTGTCAAATCCGGGTTCGATTCTTGGCCTGGCTAGACAAGACGTCAGTCAGCATGGTGCTTCGCAAGCAGGGCACCACATCAATGAGCCTGCCGCACTTCAGAAGGATACTAAACTAGGTTTTCCAGCTAATATAATTCACTGATGTACACAATATCTCATGGTACTTGTTTTCGTTTTCTTTTTACAGGATCCAAGGTTCGGAGTGGGGCTGCCACACACATGGACATACAGACGAATACACAAGACACAGCACAAGACTGTCAGATGAGACAAACACAGCCATTGAGATAAGGGGAAATGCCATCACTTCCCAGGGCACTCTGGTAACAAGCGACGCCACAACAATGGCGCCGCTTTTCTCACCACACTCAGCAGGGAATTTCCAAAGCAGGAATTTCCCCCTTCGTATGGATGCCATCCTATGGGGATTGTTTGTGCTTTTATCCATTTAAATGCTGAGCATTGATCAAGGAAGCAGCATGTACCATTTTAAAAGACCTTGGTATGACTTGGTCGGGATTTGAACAGCTGACATTGGAGCGGACGCTCTAACCATTACACCACAAAGCCTGGTGACTTTCCAAAAGAAACCCACACCGAGTTACACTCACCAAGTCGAAGAAGAATCCTCGTCTCCATTTATTCATCTCTCAACTCGCTCATCTGTAGAACCGACTGTATCTGTTATCCCATACTCTTCCCTCAATTCCCCTTGTCCTCCATTCCTGCCAATCGACGACTCATTACCTCCACCACCGAAGGTGTATGGAGGTTATGTTTTCACCCCTGTCTGTCTGTCTGTCTGTTTGTAAACAAGATATCTCAAAAAGGTATGGATGGGCTTGGATCAAATTTGGTGGAAAGGTTGGGTATGTGACACGGACAAAATTATTAGATTTTGGTAACGATCGGGATCTGGATGCAATAATTTTTTTTTATTCTTCGCCATTGAGAGACAAGGCAAAAAAAAACGATATCTCAAAAAGTTGTGGACTGATTGGACGAAACTTGGTGGAGAGGTTGGGTCTGCGACAAGGAACAATAGATTCAATTTTCGTGAAGAATCGAATCTTGATCCGGATCACAGGATTTTTTAAAAGCGATTCTTCACAATTAAATGACAGGACTAAAAACGATATACTGTATTTTTTATATTTTTTTTTTATATACAAGATCGGGGCTCGTGTAAGAGCAAACATTGATCACAAAAAGACAAACCGACACATAAAACATATGATAAATGGAGCGGGAGACAAGTTGGGGAGAGAGAGGGAGGCACACAAGGACAACATTTGAGAGCAGGGACATCGGGAGATTTGTGGGAGGGAGAGGGCTTGGGGGGAGAAGACATGGGAATGGGAGGGGGTGGCGGCAGAGGTATAAAACACATGGACACTGCTAGGACTTCCAGGAAAGAAGTCGGTATTTCAAAAAAGTGGATCTGAAGTGAATTAACGGGGGTAGAAAAGATCAAGGTTTTGGAAGGGGGAAGATAAGAGATGGTGGTGAACAGCTGTTTTAAAGACCTGGAGGGAGGAGTGGGATTGAAGAGAGTGAGGGAGTTTGTTCCAGAGGCAGGAGAAAGGAGAAATGAAAGAGTGAAGGTGAGCAGAGAGTCTTCATTTTGGCACTTCAACCATAGAGGGTTGCAGGCAGATATTGTGCGACCTGCAGGAATATTTGGTGGACAGAGCACAGACAGAGCTGGGGGAGCAAGGCCAGAGAGGAGTAGGTAGAAGACAGAAAGACCACCAACCTGCTTGCGGTGAGTGAGTGAAAGGCCCTCGGAATTGGCTTCGTCGCGGGAGATTCCAATGATTCTGAAAGCTTTGGTTTCAACAGCTTGAAGCCGAGCTAGGTGTGAGGCAGGAGCACCGGCCCAACGGGGAGAACGGTAGTCCATTGAGCTGCGGATGAAAGCCTTGTATGTGGTGAGGAGCTCAGGTGTGTCAAGGAAGGACTTCGCACGACGGAGGATGCCCAGTCGGCGACTGGCTTTGGAGGCCAGATTTGAAATGTGGTTTTCCCAGGAAAGATCATGGCAGATAGTGAGACCCAAAAGCTTGAGTGACAAAACTTCTTGGAGAGGATTGTCGACAAAGTAGATGGGAGAGTTGTCCAGTCGGTCTTTTTGGAGAGACATAGTGAGAATGTGAGATTTGTCAGGATTGAAAGACATGATCCACTTGTTTGACCAGTCTGCGATTTTGTCCAGGTCTGCAGAGAGTGAGCAGGCTGCAGACTGCTGATCTGAGGAATGCGGTATGGAGCGGCAGAGAGTGGAGTCATCAGCAAAGAGATAGAGAGGATTTTCCAGAGAGTCGGAGAGATTACTGATGAAGACCAGAAAAAGCACAGGGGCCAGAACACTGCCTTGGGGAACTCCAGCCTGACCAGGAAGGGGAGATGCGAGAAATCCATTCAGGGCCACACGTTGACTATGACCAGAGAGAAAGTCCGCAAGCGATGCGTGGAGATTTCCATCAATACCACAGGGGGAGAGTTTGGTGAGCAGAGCGGGGTGCCAGACCGTATCGATGGCACGTGATATGTCAAGGGAGACAGCTCTGATTTCCTGTTTGGCATTAAGAACCTCCATCCATTGTTGAGACAGCAGAAGCAGCATGTCCAGAGTAGAATGACCTGGTCTGAATCCAAATTGATGATCCGAAATCAAGCCATTGGATAAGAGGAAGGATTTGATGTCAGAAGCAATGATCAATTCCATGACCTGCTGATTATTGGGAGCAGGCTGATTGGACTGTCGTTGCAAGGATCTGTTTTTGCACCATTTTTGTGTAAAGCGGTAATGTTGGCTGATTTCCAAGCAGATGGCAGATGACCTTGAGCAAAAGAGAAGGTGAAGAGAATAGAGAGAGGGTAAGATAGAGTGGCAGAGCAGGATTTTAGGGCCCGTGGGCTGATGCCGTCTGGTCTAGTTGCAGAATCAGAGTCGAGTTTTGACAGAAACTTCTCCACCTTGACAGGAGAGAAGGACACAGAGTCCAGGAGCAGGTGGGTTTGACTGGGAAACGTCAGTACAGAGAGAGATGGGTTTGGGACACAGGATTGTGAGGGAAACACAGAGTTGAGGCATTCGGCTTTTTCACATGTGGTGTCAGCTGTGCAGCCGTTTGAGGTAAGGGAGGGGATGGAAGGGGAACAAACACCAGAAACAGATTTGACCAGACACCACGATGATTTGGAGGAGGGAGACAGGTTTGAGAGTTCAGTCTTGAGAATGGAGGGATATTGTTTCCTGGCTCTCCTGAGGGTAGACACACACTTGTTCCAAACTTTGTGAAAGGAACTGAGACTTCCTTCAGTTGGATTAGCCCTCCATGAGGTGAAGGCAAGTTGCTTCATGACAACTGCCTCACCACAAGCTTTGGTGTACCATGGATGGGAGGATGGGTAAGACAACTGAAGACGAGATGGGATAAATCTGTGCATGAGAGAGAGCAGTTTACTTTGGAAGAATTCCCTGGAAGAGTTGATGTCAGAGGCAGTAGAGATGGGAGACCAGTCTAGATGATTGATGGCTGCTTGAAGACCATGCCAGTCAGCCTGAGTGAAATGCAAGCCTCGTCAGCTCTGAGGAGGCTCTCTGAGAATGGCCAGAGAGATGTCCACTTGAACAAGGAAATGATCAGAAGAACCGATTGGAGCAGAAGAAGAGCAGCAGACATTTGCAGGGAAGTTAGTCATAACCAAGTCTAGAAAAGAAGATACTCCATTGACTGAGATCTTGGTCGAGAAATTGACAGATTGTGTCAGTCCCAGTGAGTCACAGAAGTCCTTTGCTGAGGTGCCATGGCTAGTGTGAGAGGAACCCACACCCAGCCAGCTGGCATGATGACAGTTGAAGTCACCACATATGAGGAAGAGAGAGTTGGGATGAGTGGATAAAAGTTGATCCATGTTGTCAGACAGGGAGATGTAAATGGAGTCATCACTGTTTGGAGGGCAGTACAGAACACATATGAACAAAAGGTGGGAGCCGCGAGGAAGCCGTAGCCAGAGGTCCTTCTGGGGGTGGGGTGGAGAGAGGGCAGTGCAAGGAGAGTGAGGAAGAGAGTTTTTAATAAAGATAGCAACCCCACCACCAGCACGAGGCTCAGGTCCATCATATCGGAGGAGGGAGTAACCAGGAAGAGATATTAAGGAATCGGAGACATCCTGAAGGAGGAAAGTTTCTGTTAAGCAGATTACGTCTGGTTTGTCGGAAGCAACCTGTATGGAGAGATCAATCAGGTTTGAGCGAAGGCCCCGGATGTTTGAAGTCCATACCATTAAGGAAGAGGGAGGGGGAGCATCGGGTAGAGGACAGGAGAGGGGAGGGTTAGGGTAAGATGAGTGGTAGAGGGGGAGGTTGGGATAGCTGTTGATAGTGTGTCAGAGATTGCAGAAGAGTTAGGAGAAAGGGAATGATGAGGACAAAAGGTTTGATGGTGAAGGGATGAGGCACAGTGAGGGGTTGTTTGAGGGGGGGGGGGGGGCAGAGCAATGTCGAAGGTTGGAGGAGGTGGAGGTATGTGATGGAAGGGACAGGAAGTGGGGAGGAGGCAGCTTTGAGGAGGAGGGGGAGGGGGGAGAATTGGAGAAAAATAGTAGGGGGAGGAGATTAGAAGGGGAGGGGTGGGGGGGAGTTTTGAAGGGGAGGGTTGAGAGGGGAGTTTTGAAGGGGAGGGGTGAGGGGGAGGGGCAAGTGGGGAGATTTAGAGGGGAGGGGCGAGGGAAGTTTAGGAGGGGAGGGGTGAGGGGGGAGAATTGAAAGGGAGGAGTGAGGGGGGAGTTTTGGAGGGGAGGGGTGATGGGGGAGTTTAGAAAGTGGATGATTAATGAAAAATGACCATTTATTACAAACTGGGTTCTTGTGATTTTCAAGTCAGGGATCCGTTTGAAAACAATCGAGGAGGGGTGGAATGAAGGTGAGTTAAGATAATGTAGAAAGGAATGACTGTAAGAGATTGAATTTTTTTTGAAATGGAATGATTTGATGAGGAAATTGAAAAAAGTCTTTTAAATAGGAAGAAAAACAGCGTGTTGTAATAAACCACTGACTAAAACACTGCAGGGAAAGTTTAAACATATTTAAACAAAACCATGAAAAACAATCTGGGAAAAATCCCTGAAGTAAGGGTGTGGATCAGAGAAAGGAGAAAGGGTTACATGAGATCTCGGAAACTGGAATTGGAAAGGCGAGTATCGGCTGAAGATGGAAGGAAGAGGTGGAAGAAAAGGAGATAAAGGGGGCGGGGCGAGACAACAAGCACGTGCCCGCGAGGAGAGAGGGAAATAAAATATATATATAAATATATATTTCGTATTTAAAACGTTAGACAAAGGGTAGATGTTCGAGGAAGTTAGGGGGAGAAGAGAAAATCTAAGAAATAAGCAATACAGTGAAGGAAAGAACTTAAATTCACAAAACACCGACGGGGGGAGGGAAGCCTCAAGTTACCAGGCCGCGCACGCCGTGCGAACAGAAAACGATTAATTAAACACAAGTTTGCACGAATTGCAAACCAATACGAACTACAGACTTGGCATTTAATATGGAATTTTTTTTTTTTTCTTGACTTGGCAGCATGGCATCACTCAAGGTCAGGTGTCAAAGATCCTTTCTTAACTCAGTATATCAATCTGGTGAGTTTCTTTTACACTTTGGTGATTTATTTGTTAAAAGAACCATGTCACTGATTGTCTGTCACAGCAATAAGTCAACAACAGGATTATATCACAGGTGGCGTGGCAAAATGTACGGACAGGTACATTTGATGATTGGCTTCACAGTCAGATATACAAGGGTTGTTGCGTTCTGTATTCGTGGAAAACAACTGCTGCACATCTCCAAAAGTTATTGCCGCTTCCTCTGGAGATGGTACGTCCACTCGACAATTCTGTTTGTCATGGAGTGGTGGCTTTACGAAATTACGGCATGAAACAGCGTGCTATTGCTCGGCAGTATGGCATCACTCAAGGTCAGGTGTCAAAGATCTTGAAACGAAATGCTCAGAGGGGTGTCCCTACTCCAATACCGAGGCCAGGACGTCCCCGCAGAACCACAAGGAGGGATGATCGCCAGCTGCACCGGTTAGTCCGCAATGGCCGTACCAAGTCGCTAATCGGCTTAGGGCTGAGTGGCAGCAACTGACAAATGTGCCTGTATCCAGAAGGCTAGTCAACCAACGACTGGTTCAAGCAGGCTATCGTGCCAGGCGTCCCCTGAGAAAGCCACGCCTGACCAGACAACACCGCCAGCGCCGATTGCAGTGGGCCAGAGAGCACCGTCAATGGCAGCCAGGACACTGGAATCACGTGATCTTCAGTGACGAGTCTAGATTTCTGGTCTATCGTCAAGATGGCCGCGTCCGAGTGCGCAGACAAGTGCATGAAGCCTACAACAAAGATTGTATAGTGCCAAGAGTCCAAGCTGGAGGTGGTGGGGTGACCATTTGGGCTGCTTTTCATGCAGGGGGCAAAACTGACCTGGTTGTTCTGAATGGAAACCTGAACCAGTTCAAGTGCAGGGCCATTCTAGAAGAAACATTGCTTCCATTTGCTCGTGCAGCCTTTCGAGGAAACTTTGTCTTCCAAGATGACAATGCACGGCCTCATCGTGCTCGCATGATCCAACACTTTCTTGCTGACCGTGGTGTAGAGCATATGGAGTGGCCTGCCATGTCCCCGGATATGAATCCGATAGAGAACTTGTGGGCAGAATTAACACGTCAAATCGACCACTTGGAACAGCAGCCGACCTCTGTGCGTGAATTGCAGCAGGCTATTGTCACTGCATGGCAAGCGATTCCTGTCCAAACCTTGGCAAATCTCGTGAACAGCATGCCTCAACGTGTACGTGCTCTCCTGAATGCTCGTGGGGGTTACACGAAGTGCTGAACTGTAATTTTACTGTCAGTAATCCCAGTCGTAATTTAACTTTTGTTTTTGTTAAAAAAAAATTTGGCTAATGTGCAAAATAGAGATACTTCTGGAAAACGTATAGACGTTTAACACAGTACTGTCCATGAATTGAGTTCGATATCAGTTTACATCACTTTCAAGGATCAATTTATTTGTTTCGAAATGTCAAATGTGGTTTTTGTTTCTTTTAAAGGTCACATTAACAAAATCTAGAATAATTTCAACATAATTCCAATGAACTTTTGGTTCTAAGACATCTTGAAAAGTAAGTTCACCCCCACAAAAAAAATATTCCATATTAAATGCCAAGTCTGTAGAAACACACAGTAACACATACACAATAAAATAACGAGTGGAAATTTGACAAAGACACGAATGGGAAAATAATTAAACTTTGATGCCGTGCAGAGGTTGAAGTCCCTTCCTTGCTCGAGGGACTGGAAGAATCGTATGGCACGATATCTCCAAAAATATGGACGGATTCGAACAAAACTTGGGGAATGAGTTGGTTAGGTGACAAGAACAAGCGATGAGACTTTGGTACACGTCCAAATCCAAATCCGGCCTATCAGTGGGATACAAAACGTAAACTGTTCAGCCTGGCGGAGGTATGCACTCTAACCAGTGCCGTTCTAGTTTGCAATGTATCCGCATGTTTATTTTTGTGTCTGCTCCCCTTTAACCTAATATCATTCTGCAAACTCTCTGGCCTCTACTTCTCCACAAACATAAACTAGGAATAAAAAATGGAAAGTCAAAAGATTAATTTCATAATCAAGAATTTTCAGATGGTACAACAAACACAAAACAGCACGTGAAGAAGAGGGAAGCAAAATTCCATTCAAAGCAGCTATAACCCTGTGAGAATAGATTCCCAGGTACCCATGAAGGTTTATTGTTGGTCCAAATTTTTGATGAGCACTCGAGCAGTCAATGTGAATTCAAACCACTTAGCCCTTTCATACCTGTACTGAGGCATTCGGCTGGTGTGTAGCTCCTCAGGAAGGACGGTGAGCAGCTCCAGCAAGGCCGGGCCAGGTGGAAAGCACTGCACCATGTCTTGCACAGCATTAGGCCAGCTGTCAGGAATTGTGTGAAGGGCAAGTGATGCCAGCGCGACACACAGGCGGGTGAGAACCATGCGTGGCCCATCCGCGAACAGTGCAATCCGTGTGCTCAACTGTGAACGCAAGGCCTGAAAACACATCAAAGAAATGTCGTTATTGCTCTTTCCTCTCTTCACACCATTCATCGCCATGCTCCAAATATGATTGCAACTTCACCGCCTCAGCATAATTTGGGAATTATTTCCCCATCATTCCTTGCCCCAACCCCATGCCCATTCCGCAACTACTATTGTTTTGTGGAACACACTGCACTTGGCCCTGCAGGCAATCTACTCGTTGCTCGAAGCCTAACGACACTTCAATGCAGATCAAATGTCTGTTCCCAACTTCTTACACTCTTTGCACCTAACCCATGCATGTCATTTTCCTGGTTAAATGTCGGTGCATCATCCTCACAGCTCATCAGGTTTAGCTCGATCAGGAGCCTCCATAAAAACGACTCGACAAACATGCACCAAGTGGCATTTGCCATTAAAACATTAATTAAGTGTCATATTTGTAGACATCGAATAAAAAGCTACATCTGACTTTGTGCAAATGGTGCTGTAAACCCAAGCAACGCAAAGCATGATAGTCGAAGAACAAGATGGGTCGAAGTGCTCTTGTTTAAGATGCAGACCACAAAATGACTTTTGGCTTGATTAGACTCTGGCGATTCAGGATATTCATGTTGACAAAGCATGCCAACAGGTAAGAATATTCAAGCTTACAAAGCAAGCCAGCAGGTTTGCACGGGGGAGGTACGATTGAAGAGCATTCCAATTCCTGCATACGAGGCTACACCATTGCTCATTATAATCGAAAACGGAGTGTGGCTAGCACAAAGCAGGAACTGCCCATCAACATCCACAGGCAAAAGGAGAATGAGAGCAAAATCACGACAGCAGCCCATTAGAGCAGGCATATTCAGAGCAGAGCAGGAGAAAATGAATTAAGCGTATTCACTCCATTCGCAGTCGACACACTCGCCTCTAAACTGTCGAGCTTGGGTTTGCATCTCGGTCCAGCTATAAACTGTCAGCCTGGTGTTTCACAGGCAGGGCGAGTCATCAACATCCATTGGCACACACATTGATCGGGCATCCCATCTGCCGGGATTAATTGGTGGATGTTACGGACTGCCGGCAACCATTGCGAAAAGTAGGAGAGCTGTCGCCGGCACCACGGACAAATTACAAATTCCTATCCTAACCTTCGTCGAATGTCAGGCCATGTATACCTGCGAATGTCACGCTGGTAATGAAAGACTTGGGCCAAGCTTCCGGCAAATCCAAAAGAACATGGGAATAATTATGTCTGTTAAAGAAGAGCCTCCATTTGCAGTCAAGAAAATTTTACATCCAGACTACACATGCAGCATACAAAAGGAATAATCATCTGTCTACCGTTCCAAATACACCACCAAAGTAAACCCAAAGGTATTCGGACAGATGAAAATGGGTTACGAGTTAAAAAATAATAATAATAAATTAAGGGTAAAGTAAGATCAACCTCGTGGGATGACCACTTGCCACACGGAGTTAATGGGCTGAACTCCTTGTATTGTGTTTATTTGTTCCACCAATTCCAATTGTGCTAACCAGTTCTGAAAAATCTGCACAAGTTCACAACCCACAGTAATTTATTGCTAAAAGGAGAGGCGTCCATCCATGTGCCCATCCATCACGCTTTATTCTAAAGAGTGGATGCTGTAGAATAATAAAAAATGACCGCACTGTGGTCACAACCTACAAGAAAATCTGGTAACGGGCCAATTGGTAAATGGGCATGTAAAGCACTCTTAAAATATTAACAGTGTGATTGGGAAACACACATTTAAGGCGACATTAAAAGATTAATTAAACACCCCTTATCCATGTCATCCTCCCCAAGGTTATATCAGAATGAGCTGATTTGTCACACGGTCAAGGATTGTTCAACCCCTATATGGGACCACTCAAAAATTACATAAGGCTATTCTTTTAACAATTGGCGTAACGTAACGCTTGATTATCGTGCGTTCTGGAGGGCTTGAATAAACCTTACTGTTATTCGACATTTGTACCTGGCGTTGTCTTAACGGTTAAGGTGGATGGCTTGAGATTTTAGGGTCCCGAGTTTGAGCCCCTTTCGTTCTATTAAATTAACACCAGTTGGGACGACTCAGCCTGTCATCCTTCCCAGGACAGCAAAATGAGTACCAACTTACTGGTAATGGAGGCACTACATCAGCAGCATGGCCACAACCCACACGTTGAATACGAACCACCACCATTCGACATATATGATTACATTTTCCAGGATCCCTCATTGTGAATAACATTCGACCCAAACAAAGCCAATTAATATCTGACACAACAAACCTGGGCAGTGATAACCAACAGAGGCCTACAGGCCTAATGTGTTTGGTCTACCAGAAAACCAATATGGCAGCCATATAATTTTGTCTCGGTGCTATGATGGGTGGAATCAAGCGACATGTAGGTGTGGTCCGACAGATGTACAACCAATAAGCACATATTTCATAATTTGACCCCCAACAAGAACACCAACAACACAAACAGCAGCAGCAGCAGCAACAGCAACAGCAGCAGCAACAAAAACAGCAACGCAAAGCCCTTATAGACCTGCGACATGTCACAGGTAATATTAATGGTGCCGTTGGAAAGCTAAGAATCGATTCACTTGCAAAAACATTTGCATCCAAGTTTAGATATAGAGATGCCGGTTGAAAAAAGCATGTCTTTCTGGAATAGAAGAAGAAGAAGACGGATCCACACCTTCAAAGTAGTGGTTCCAATGGTGAATTTTTTGTTATTCGACAACAGCAAGAAGTCTTTCGAATAAAGTGTGACAGACACGAAAGAAGCACACAAAATTATATTTTGTAATAATTCTTGAAGCAATAGAAAAATATTTAATGGAAGCACACGAACAAGAACAACAGCCCAGACAACAACAACAACAACAACAACAACAAGTTATAAAAGATCCTTTTTCATGTGTTTCACTTAATTTTACATACTCATGGAGAATCACAGATAGATCGGCAATATATTTGTGAAGTACAACATGCTGTCTTTTAATTAAACCCGTCAGCGAAGCGACGGGAGGCACACCTAGATGTTATGAAACAAAAGACAGGAGAATTAACATTTTTTTCACAAGGTAACAGCTTTTTTCATGAGCTAACATAGTAACTGCCATTATAAATAAACTGCCATCAGAAAACAATGAAAATCCCAAATAAAAGCTTTGCAGCAATGCAGCTAACATAGAACAACAACCAAAGATAACAAAAAACACAAGCAAACAAAAACAACCCTGCCCTGAATATTTTTTATTGACATCAACATATACTGATTCACCTGTTAAAGTTATCTCAAGATAGCAACCCAAACATCAAGCATAAAACACAAGCTGATATACCCACCAAGTTAGCGACCCCGGCCACTCCCGTCCCATTCATATTTCCCTTTCCCCTTCCACCATTTTACTGTCCCATCCATCTCTTCTCTAGTTAGTCGTCGCCTTCTAAGAGTGAAAGGTACTTCTTCTTATTCATCCTCAGGTTAAGCTGTTTATTGCATCCCAAAGCCCCACCACCCCACCACCTTACCCCCGACCCCAGCCGCCTTCCATCACCCCCAAAAAATGCCCATGTCACTCCCCATATTGGTCATCCTGGCAAATGAAGCCGTTATTGGCTGACATGCTGACTTTTTTTTTTTTTCCATTTCCACATTCAGTTAAAAAATTTCCAAAATTAAAATAAATAATCGAAGTTTTGTTGTATTAAATCCTCGATGCCGAAGAAAATGGAGGCATCATGCCAAATGAGAACTCTCCTGTTAAATGCCGAAACTAGAACAGCACTCGGTAAAGTGCATACCCCCGCCAGGCAGAACAGTTTACGTTTTTTGTCCCACCGAGAGGCCAGATCTGCTTCCGGACATGAACAAACACCTTACCAACTCATCCACCTGATTTTGTGATAACCTGCCCCAACTTTCGTAAATATCAAGATATATATCGTTTTTGGCCCTATCTCTCAATGGTGAAGAATCACTTTAAAATTCCAGTATCTGGATCCGCAACTTCACCAATATGTAAATAATTCGTCCTTGGTACACACCCAACCTGTCCTACAAGCTTTGTCCGAATCCGTTCGTAACTTTGCCAACAAACAAACGAAAAATCACTCGTAGAGCGACACTTGGCAAAACAGAACAAAGTAGTATGGCACTCAGTAGAGCATCATTTTGACCTCAAAAATAATTAGTGGTTGAATTCAGAGACCTGATATGCAAATGGTCTTCAAAATTTATGTGAATCTGATGAAAATTGATAATTTTAGAAAATTGAAAAACGTGGTCGACCTTTGGCCTATGTTGACATTCTGGCCTATGCTGATCTCAAAATAGTTTGTGGTTGAATTCAGTTAACCAATATGTAAATCCCATTCAAATTTCAAGTGAATGGGATAAAAATTGAAGATTTTAGAAATTTGAAATTGTTGTTGATCTTTTGGCCCTTGCTGATCTCCAAAATAGTTGGTGGTTGAACTCAGATCGCCGATATGTAAATCCTTTTCAAATTTCAAGTCAATCGGATGAAAATTGAGGATTTTAGAAATTCGGAAAAAGTGGTTGACCTTTGGCCTATGTTGACCTTTTGGACGATGCTGATCTCAAAAATAGTCGGTGGTTGAATTCAGTTAGCCGATATGTAAATCCTATTCAAATTTCAAGTCAATCGGATGAAAATTGAGCATTTTAGAATTTTGAAAAAAGTGGTTGACCTTTGGCCTATGTTGATCTTTTGGCCCTAGCTGACCTCAAAAATAGTGGGTGGTTGAATTCAGTTAGCCGATATGTAAATCCTTTTCAAATTACAAGTCAATCGGATGAAAATTGAGGATTTTAGAAATTCGGAAAAAGTGGTCGACCTTTGGCCTGTGTTGACCTTTTGGCCTATGCTGATCTCAAAAATAGTTGGTGGTTGAATTCAGTTCGCCGATATGTAAATCCTATTCAAATTTCAAGTCAATCAGATGAAAATTGAGGATTTTAGAAATGTGAAATTGTTGTTGACCTTTTGACCTCAAAAATATATAGGATTTTGTCGGTCCACGATCTCTACCATTTGGTGAAGTTTCGTGAAGATCGGGTTTCAAATTGTGACCTATAGGCAAGTATAAGTGAGTGGACAGACAAACACACAAACACACACACACACACACACACACACACACACACACACACACACACACACACACACACACACACACACACACACACACACACACACACACATCACACAAACACACAAACCGGAGTGATCAACATCCTTGCAAAAACAACATTTGTTTTTTGCCAAGTAACAGACAGACAGAGTGAAAACATAACCTCCGTCCACCTTCGGTGGAGTTGGTAATACATCATAATTAATTGAAATATATGAGAACAAAGTAGAATTTGACGGGAATGTCATCGGATAGGCTTTTGTCCACGTAAGATCTCAACCCACTGTTACGTTTGATCTCAATTAAAGGTCACATTAAAAATGTATGGTCACCTGAGAGAGCGCGAGAAAAAAAAAAGACAGATAAAAAGAAGAGAGACAACATCAGATGCCGCTAGCTCTAGTTATAGTCTGCAAACTGATTTTCAAAGGGCAGGTGACCTTTGACCTGCTGAATCTGAAATTGAATCAGTTCATCTTTGTATCACAGTCCTTACTTGCGGCAAGCTTGGTTGGCCATTCAGTGGTTGACAAATTATTGCAGGCCAAACAAAAAACCGTTTAAAGTTTTAAAACAGAAGTTTAGCATTGTGTGCAAACAAACTGGGCATCTAAACTTGAGCTGTGAATAGAAAAATTCATTTGATCACAACTTCACTGTTCCCACAAAATCACCACCTCCACTACTACTTTAATGGCTTCCAATAATTATGACCTTCTTGTGGGGTCAGATAGAGAACGTTTTTGGTCAGAGTCTTTCACGAATCGGCTGGCCAGCCCTGACATTCGACTGAAGCCAATTTGGCTCTGAAATTTGCAATTTCTTCAGCATGCCGGCGATGACTCGCCGACTCTTCACGAAAGACTTTGAGAGCTTCAATATCCAGCAACAACAAATCCGATAGATGGCACACACATTGATGAATCACCCATCATGCAATAACACCATGGTAACAACATTTTGCGAGGTCGAGATTCGAACCCAGACTGGACAGCTCAGAGGGAGCGCGCATTCCTCTGGGCTAACTTGCCAGACATAAACCACCAACTCCGGTCACTCAGCTTAATCCAAATTAAATAGAAATGACAAAACACATTTCACAAAGACAGCAATAACACAGCAGAGTTGCTGAATTGTTGGCAAATCTATTATTAATCATTAGATTTATCAGTGGAAATTTTGTTTCCAAAATTGAAGACACAAGGGAGAAAATTCCTAGAACAATGATTTTTCATCACATCTGTATCATAAAGTCACTTCTTTTCATTTCCTCATTTAATCCATCAATAATAGCAATTAACTTTGACTGCCTTGTTCTCATTTAGATACCTTATAACAATTAGGAAGAAAAAGACAAAAAAGTAAACACCAGAGAGTTCATAGAGCACCTTACCCTGCGCATTATTGGGAAACAAGAACATGGGTGGGATCTATAAGCGGAAAATTTGATTGGTCATGATAACGTAAAATGCCATAATATTTTGTCCAATAATGCTAAAAGGAAGGGTTTTGAAAATGTCAATAAGGCGATTTGAATTCTACAGTTTTTGAATAAATCATTCCATAGAAAAAAAATTACGATTTTAAAGGTTGTTGAAATAATATTTTGCACCGCCATTGATGCATCATCTTTTGCACCACCTGATTTAACACATCGCATTAGTAGTTTGTGCTTGTTGTTTGTGTCCTTCACTGCATGCTTATAACCAGGTTTCCTGTTTGGAATGATTTTCGATTTTGTTTTACCAACAGACAGGCTGAGTAAAAAAAATTATCTCACTCAGCTTTGCACATGCGCGTTCGCGACGAATACAGAACCAAAGTACTCCGAAGCTACAGGTTCGTTTTCCAATTCAAGTTCCAATTTGTGCTCAAAATACCACATTCAAATTGAAATCAAGTAGTTCCTAAATCATAATCTGATGCTTATAGACAGACAGACAGACAGACAGACAGACAAAATCAACCAATTGCTTTACCCAACTTTTCGCTTCGCATGCGCAGGGTTAAAATAAATACTGTGCAATGTTCACGCTTCCCACGAGTTTAACATTGATCAACGATTCTCCAGAAATCCATTCAAAAGTTTAAATCGGAATGGAGAAAGGGTTAGAACGAAGCAGACAGCATCCTCAATTCGAGGCAGTGATAGAATCCTTCCTCAAATCCTTAAAACGATAACACCTCATCCAATCATGACACCCACACCCATTTATGCCATTGACCCCGATCCGCCGTCTTTCCAAAACCGCGACAGCGTATACACCTCGTATTGCTCCGCGGGAATGTCAGCCCAGTGGCGAGAAATCTTTGTTTGCAGAGCGTTTGCTCCAAAGTATTGAATCTCAGGAGCACGATCAAGGCTCAGCAGCACCCAGCTGAAATTCCATCCCTCGGGCGACACCTGTGCTCGCATCAGCCACTTCTGTGCAGTGTTTTTATGTTCAATATCGGGATCGTAGTACAGCTGATGCAAGGCCTGCATGCAAAACAAAACACATTGCAACATTTAGTTATTTCCAGTGAAAAAAAACAAACAAAAAAAAAAACACCTTTAGAGGCCATTTTTCCCCGCAAGCGGGGGTTGGCCTTTTTCGGGAACCGTGGTTGTTGTTGTTTTTCGGTCCCCTTTTTGAAGCAATGTTTTACGGCCGGATGCCCTTCCTGACGCCAACCCTTTTTTTTTTTGCCGCCTTTAACGACAAACAGGGAATTACCAGTGAACTGGTCCTCAATTTGCCGACCTCGGAAGGATGACAGGCTGAGTCAACCCCCCTGGCGTTAATTCAGCAATCGACCGGGATTCGAACCCAGGATCCTAGGATCCTAAGCTGACACCCTAGCCGCTAGCCCAACACCAGGGTTCCAGTGAAACAAGCATTTAAAACACAGATGGATGAATGATGTCATTTTAGCCCCTGTGACACGCATCAAATTCCAGTACACCTACCATCAAACTACCGTTATCGCTCAACTGTGGGATTAATCTTTCTCGCAGAAATTAATTTCTCTCCTCTCGGAATACAAAATACCCAAATCACGCGTTTCCATCCCAGATAACATAGGTTAATGAAATCTGAATCTGCACTTGTATCAAATCAGGTTTAGCTCTCCCAGCACGCTCATAATGTATGTGAAAGTTCTGCACAAAAGCTGCACACACTGATGTCATTTTTCTATCTGCACTGGAATATGCGTTCCACCATAATCATTATTATCGCAGTGAGCGAGCCTGACAGCATCATCTCCGTGACGAATGAACCTTCCCAATGTCAGAGAACCAAAATGTCCTCCATATCTCTCATAATCATATGTATTCGGCATCCTGAAAGAGAGGGCTTGGGGCTTTTGCTTCAAAATCAAAAGCATCATATATCAATTAATTGATTGAGATTGATCCTGCACTTCCAAGGCGTTACCCCTGCAGCAAAAAAAGAGAAAGATGTGCAACTCATTCTGTCTGCACCCGTCGCCAACCTCACGTGCATGTCGGCAGTATGTCCTCAATTAAGGATGGCAAAATGCCATTCCGAGTGGGTTGGCGGGGCATCATTCGCAGCAAATACGTTACGTATACAGGATTTGACATTTCCCGAATGAAACAACTTTGCATCCAATCACTTCTACCCCTTTCCTCCCACACTGCCTGCACTCCCAGATTTCCTCACTCAACAAATTTGAAATTACTGGTGTACGATGTACATTTGCCATGGGAGGATAATACAGACGTTGCACACGATACCTTTCAGCCGTCTAGACAGAGTTTTATTGCCAACCTAACTATAAACTGGCAGGGGGTTGCATCACCGTCCTTCTGATGGACGTTAACCCGGGTGTCCAGTCCAGTTAAATATCCCGCTATGTCTTTCGCGAAGAGTAGGCATGTCATCACCAATTACAAATCCTTGCCCAGAGTGCCCAGGCGGCGATGGCAAAACAACAAGCACAATCTTTGCCCCGAGACTGCTTCGGTGGCACCGGCACTCTGTCCGCAAGTCAAGGACATGGGACAGACTGTACATGTTTTTTGGGGGGGGTTTTTTGTGTATACAAGATCGAGGCTCGTGAAAGAGCTAACATTAATCACACAAAAAGTCAAACCGACACACAAAACACAAAATATGGGGAGCGGTAGACAAGTTGGGGAGAGAGGGGGAAGAACACAAACACAACATTTGAGAGCAAGGACATCGAGAGAACTGTGGGAGGGAGAGGGCTTGGGGGGAGGTGGGAGAGGTATAAAACATATGGACACTGCAAGGACTTCCAGGAAAGAAGTTGGAATTTCAAAAAAGTGCATCTCAGGTGAAAATTAGCGGGGGTAGAAAAGATCAAGGTTTTGGATGGGGGAAGATAAGAGATGGTGGTGAACAGCTGTTTTAAAGACCTGGAGGGAGGAGAGGGATTGAAGGGAGTGGGGGAGTTTGTTCCAGAGGTGGGAAAAAGGGGGAATGAAAGAGTGAAGGTGAGCAGAGAGCCTAGATTTTGGCAGTTTAACCATAAGAGGGTTGCTGGCAGATCTTGTGCGACCTGTAGGAATATTTGGGGGACAGAGCACAGAGAGAGCTGGGGGGGGGGGGGGGGCAAGGCCGGAGAGGAGTCGGTAGAAGACAGAAAGACCAAACTTGACAAAATGTTTGGCCAATCTTGACATCAGCAATGCCACATAAGGACCCACGCTGACAGATAGCAAAAAAATTGTGAATGTCCGGCTGAAATTAACCTTCTAAAGGTTCAAAATCCGGTTGCTGTAAGAATCTGGTGAAAAAGGAGTTGAAAAACAGACAGCGCAGGATGACAGTTTTAGGTCCACATAATCAGTCCTGGACACCGATGACGTCACAGGTGGCCAAAACGATCTTCGGAGAACGTTTCTCGCTGTAAATGAAGGACCTCGTTTATTAAACGTAGATACAGTATAATGCAATAAATAAATAATTGCGACGTGGGCGTGCACACACAATTTGATTCGCGGGGTCGACGGGGGGGGGGGGACGTGTCGAGACTGCCAGGACCGGAGTTTCAAGTTGAAGACGGAAACTTTGACCGACGCGAGCGAATCGAATGGGCACAAAAGACGACGCGCGCACATTACCTTCTCCACGTTTTCCACCGAGTATTCTTCGGCACCTCCGTTCGTTTGTCGATCCATGGCCGGGAGGCTCGGGGACCCTGTCCGCCCTGCAGGCCCCCTGAGGCCGGCGGGCCCGCTAAGCACTCCGACCCCGTCCGTCAGGCCGTTCCCTCTCCTGCCGGAGCCACGATCCGCGGGAACCGCTATGGCCTGGATAATCGTCCGGGCCCTGTGAGCTAGGCCGCTATGCTCACTGCTCGCAAAGCATGCTCGAGGACTCGCTCAATAACAACAAACTACTCCAACTAGGTCCACCTACAACAGCTCCATCTCTCGACGGCTCAACGAACAGAAGAAAACGTTACCGGAAGCTGATAAATAATGATGATAATAAATAATAGTAAAAACAAAGATGCTCCGGCACAGGAACCGGCTTGCGTGCAGCTCCCATGTGAGCGCACGCGTCGTCAGGGCGCAGGCGCCGCTTGCAAGTGGACGTCGTGGAGGGGGCGGGGGAAGGGGTGGAGCGTGCAGGGGGCGGGGGAAGGGGTGGAGCGTGCAGGGGAAGGAGGAAGGGGTGGAGCGTGCAGGGGCTTAGAAGGGGTGGAGCGTGCAGGGGGCGGGAGAAGGGGTGGAGCGTGCAGGGGGCGGGGAAGGGGTGGAGCGTGCGGAGGGCGGTGCAAGGGGTGGAGCGTGCAGGGGGTGGAGGAATGGGTGGAGCGTGCAGGAGACGGAGGAAGGGGTGGAGCGTGCAGTATGCGGAGGAAGGGGTGGAGCGTGCAGGGGGCGGGGGAAGGGGTGGAGCGTGCAGGGGGCGGGGAAGGGGTGGAGCGTGCGGAGGGCGGAGCAAGGGGTGGAGCGTGCAGGGGGTGGAGGAATGGGTGGAGCGTGCAGGAGACGGAGGAAGGGGTGGAGCGTGCAGTATGCGGAGGAAGGGGTGGAGCGTGCAGGGGGCGGGGGAAGGGGTGGAGCGTGCAGGGGGCGGGGGAAGAGTTGGAGCGTGCCGAGGACGGAGGAGTGGGAGGAGAATATGGAGCAGGAGGTGCTTTCTGTTTGAATTTGACAAGCAAACTGCATATTCGTGATTTCAGGCTGAAATTAATTTCCCCACGAAGTGAATAAACACGAGAATGATTACTCCTTTATTATGACGTTAAACTCGTCTTGGTAATCTAATTTTATCCGGGGCCGACACAACTGTCCACCTTCTCGATGTCATGCACAGTGTAATATATATATTCACTCCTAAGTCACTGTTAATAATTAGTGTCACCCCGAAGGGAATGCCAGACTATTGCAACGCCCCTATCTGTGCGTGTGTCTGTCTGTGCCATTCTATATTTCTCTATTTATTTTTTATTATAGATATTTAAATTATAGATATTATAGTAAACTTTACAGTATTATAGATATTATAGTAGGCCATATTTATTATAGATATTTCTCTACCAGATTCTGCCTATATATTTTCACTTTAAAAAATGTTTTTCTCTGTAACCGCATGTCCGATCGATGCAAAACTTTAAACATCGGAGGGACTCCCAGGTAGAAAATTTTATTGGTAACTCTGACGTCATAGGTCACATGGTATTATGGCAGCCCTATTGGATTAAAGGAAAAAATTTGAACATGTTTTTTTCCAAAACTGCTCAACGAAGAAAATTGAAACTTGGCATGTGTCATCAACTCACCATGGGGAATATCTACATATATAAAACACAGTTTGTGTGTGTGTGTGTAATGTTACCGATAGACTCCTAAACGGAGAGGCTCACGTGCTTGATATTTGGCATAGACATGGCCATTGAGCCTGGGAAGAACATGGCCGACCTAAAAAAAATTATTTCATAATATTTTTTTTTACCATATTTTTACCTCAGCGCATTTCAGCGAGGAATATTATGCACGGCATCTGAGGCGGTGGCAGAGCAGCGCACTGATTCGCTCAGAGCGATCACGTGATGTTCCTTGCCGCCATAAACTCAGTTACGCGTTCGCACGTATTTCAGAGCGAAAAGCGATTGCGTTTTTTAACATTTCAGCGAGGAACATTGCTATTCACACCACATAGGTTTTTTTTTCTTTCATCTTTACGAGGTCCATATTTTTGATTCATATTTACCTCAGCGCATTTCAGCGAGGAATATTATACACGGAATCTGAGCAGGTGGCAGAGCAGCACACTGATTCGCTCAGAGCGATCACGTGATGTTCCTTGCCGCCATAAATTCACAGTTACGCGTTCGCACGTAATTCACACGTTCAAAACAAACGAGATCCGTGAAGCGAGTTGGTCGAGTCGTGCTAACCAAGATGGCGACACGGCGGCTTCACTTTTCATGGAGTATGAGCGTTCTATATATTTTCAATTCAGTGCGCCCGACT